>NW_016107453.1:1658079-1745812 GCF_001604975.1 Cebus imitator | reverse complement strand
CTTGTATACATGTTTTACGAGCTTAAGGAAGTTCCCTTCTTGCAAACTTAAAAACTTGCAGTTTTCTGTAAGTTTTTTTTTTTTCCCATTTATTTATTTTATTGTATTTTAGGTTTGGGGGTACATGTGAAGAACATGCAAAATTGTTGCATAGGAACACACGTCTGTAAGTTTTTAACAGAAAAGGACGTTGCATTTTTGTCAAATGTTTTCTCTATGTCTATTACAATAATCATATGGTTTTACCTGTTTTAGTTATGATATGTTACATTGATTATCTCTTGTATGTCAAACTTTGCATTTTTGGGATAAACTTCACTCACACATAATGTAATATGAGTTTGCACATTGTTGAGTTTGGTTTGCTCATTGTATTTTCTTATTATTTTTGCAACTAAGTTTATGAAGTCTATTTATCTGTATTTTTCTTTTTCGTGTAATGTCCTAGTCTGCTGTTAAATGAGACTATGCAAGATTAGTAGAATAAATTTCAACATATTCTGTTCTTTTCAATTATCTGCAAGTGTTAATGTGAAATTATTTTTATTTCTTATTTAAATACTTGACTTAATTCACCATTTAGGTCTGGAATGTTGTTTATAAAAAGATTTTAAACTAAAATT
The DNA here is from genome assembly GCF_001604975.1 of Cebus imitator. Taxonomy (NCBI): domain Eukaryota; kingdom Metazoa; phylum Chordata; class Mammalia; order Primates; family Cebidae; genus Cebus; species Cebus imitator. The sequence continues at coordinate 1,745,189 of NW_016107453.1, read as the reverse complement.
TAATATTAAATATACATATAGTCTAATTACTATATCTGTATTTAATATTACTATATATAGTAATTAGATATAGTAATAGATATAGTTTGACATTCCTTCATGGATGAGCTTTGGTAGTTTATGTCTTTCAATGAATTTGTTCATGTCATCTAAATTTTAAAATTTATTGACATAAAATTATTAATAATAGTCCATTATTATCCTCTTGACATATTTAGACTGTAGATTCTCATTCTCAATAACCATATTTTTGTGTATTCATTTTTTATCTATGAAGACACAAATTTATAAATTTGGCTAAAATGCATAAATTTATTGTTTTTTTCAAATGCTTGTTTTTGTTATTAACTTTTTTTATTTTTTATTTTTCTATTTTATCGATTCTCTCCTCTGTATTATATTTTTTCTATACTTACTTTAGATTAGATTTTCCTTCTGTCTCTAGTTTCTTAAGGTAGATGTTGAGGTCATTGATTTGGGCCTTATTTTCCTAATATGTGTTTACATTAATATTTTATGTAATAATATAAATATTTATATTAGGGCAAAAATGTCCCTAAATACTTCTTTGTTTTGCCCACATTCTGATATGCTATGTGCTATGGTTTGATGTTTGTTCCTTCCAAAACTCATGTTAAAATTTTGTTGCAAGTGTGATTTTTGAGTGGTGATTGGTCCATGAAATCATTTTCCTCATAAATGAATTAATATTGTTATGCAGGAGTAGGTTTATTATGGGAGTTGATTTGTCATAAAAAGGTGAGATTGAGCCCTCTTCTGCTCTCTCTCTCCCTTTCTCTCTCTATCTCTTACCCTCTTGTCTTCTGCCATGGCATGGCACAGCAAGACTTTTGTAAGATGTCCACACCTTGACATTGGATTTCCTAGCCTTCATGACTGTATGCCAATAAATTTCTGTTAATTATAAATTACCTAGGTCTCAGATATTCTATTACAGCAGCAGAAAGCAAAATAAGACACTGTATTTCTATTTTTATTTAATTCTAAACATTTTCCAATTTTTCTTTTGATTTCTTAGGCACATAAATTAATTTTTAAATATTTGAGGATTTCCCAGGTATTTTTCTGCCACTGATTTCTATTTAATGCCACTGTTTAGAGAACATCATGTATTTTCTTTTAACATCGCATGTTCATATTACATTTAAATATGTAAAATTTCTTGAATGCTTGTAATTTATTGAGATTTATTTTGTGGTTCATAATATGAACTATCTTGGTAAATGCTGAATGTACATTTGAAAAGAGCAATTCTTCTTATCCCAGTTCTCATATATTTTAATCAAAATGAGCCTTTGCTCTATTAAATATATTAATTCTTCAAAGTAATTAATACTTTTTTTCCCCGTGCTATGGAGAAGTAAACCTTAAAATAGCTTGAAATTAAAATAAATTCATTTCTCTCCTGCTATTTTGCTTAAGGGTAACAAATCATGGGAAAAATACAGATTATCACAGTTTCTGATTTATAGCAGAAATTACATACACACACAGAAATACACAGAATAAAAAAAGACAAAAGGAAACAGATTTGTGCACTTGACATTTTCCCCTAAATGCCATTCCTCTCAATGGAATTTCAGTGCATGTAAAGTTCATAGGGTATAGAGCCCTTAGGAATTTTACATTCCTATTGTAAAATAGAATCTATGTTTTCTCTTTTAGACTACTTAAAAAATTACCAAAATCAAATGGCTATACAAACACAGGCAATCATATATTCAATCATAGTTTTTTGAAAAAATAGTATTAGCAGAAACCATTCTAATTTTTTTCAAGTTTTCCAATAATGAGTTCAAGATGTCTTAACCACATGGCACTGAAATCTTGCAAATTTAGGATCATCTGTAGGACAACAGACTTGCACTTTCAAAGTATGTTTGCTTTCAAGAGGCCTCAGAACTCTGAGACTTTTTCCACCCTTCATGAATCTCACCATTGAATGACTCACTATGGGTGGGGAGTGATCCCCTTCATAAGCCCACCAATGTGGTCTTGGCAGTTACTTGATTCTTCTGACAAAATGGGAAATAACACAAGGAAGTCATCATGCTATGTTTTCATGCTACACAGAAAATGTTCTTGCGAAAAATATTACACAGATTTGTGAAGACTTATAAGAGCAAAATATATTTTGATGCTTTCTTGTTATATAGATATTTGTTTATATTCAGAGTTCATCGGAAAATACCAGTAATAAACTTAACTTACTGAAAATCAGAGGTATCCTCTAAGACCATCAAACCAAATTCATCCACCTTTTATGATTTTCAATTATATCTTAAATCTCACCAAACCAATTCTTTATGCATCAGGGGAAAGGTCCTTTTCCTAAATATGCAGAGAAAAAAAAATCACAAAATACTACTACACTAACCAATCCTAATTTTTAACTTAACTTGAAATAATACCGATTAGCTGATTCTGCTTCATGTGGTGATCATCAATTACTCATAAAACTGTGACAAGAACATTTTTATATTAATTTAATATACAATTAAGTTTACATTCACATTAAGAAGTCAACTGTAACAGAACTGACTGTAGCCAAGTGTATTTTGTTAATGAAAAAAGGCTAAATATAAGGTTTCACATTGTTCTCTTGAATTTTTTAATATATACCAAAATTTGGTATACAATATTTATGCCAACAATAGAGCATGTTTCTTAATGTCTTTTGAAGCCTTGAATAGAAAAATAAAAGTAAAAATAATAACTGAATATCCATTTTGATTTTAAGTGGTTGATCAATTACCTTTATGTTTTTCCTACCAAATACAGAAATAGTTGAAAGGCCACACAAGGCTGGGCACGGTGGCTCATGCCCGTAATCTTGGCATTTTGGAAGGCAGACATGGGCGGATCACGAGGTCAGGAGATGGAGACCATCCTGGCTAACACGGTAAAACCCCATCTCTACTAAAAATACTAAAAAAAAAAAAAAATTAGCAGGGCGTGGTGGCATGCTCCTGTAGTCTCAGCTACTCAGGAGGCTGTGGCAGGAGAATCACTTGAACCTGGGAGGTGGAGGTTGCAGTGAGCCGAGATCATGCCACTGCAGTCTAGCCTGGGCAACAGAGCAAGACACCATCTCAAAAAAAAGAAACTAAACAAAGCAACAAAAATAAATGTACACAAATCAACATGCATGTGTGGTTGGTTGTAGGAGTATCGCATATAATACTGTTAAAAGGCAGATCACAAGAAATGACTTATATGCATGGCCATAATTGCTTTCCTAATACCATAACCCATAATTTAATTTACTCTCCAAACTGCTGGATTCCTCCTCAAGGGCAATATCCACCCTGTAGGACTGATGTGAATGTAGAAAGTAAAAGGTTTCAGAAGAGACTAAGCTACACTTACTGAGTTTGCTTCATTATATTTCAACAAATTGTGAAATCGATATTAATTTTCATTTTACCAGTTACAAATTTAACCACAATGGTTAAAATACTGCAAGACACCTGTTATTTTAACCTTGAAACTACACTTTTCAATAGCACACAGAGACTGCAAGTAGAGAATAACAATATTTGATTTTCCTTTATAAGTAAAGACAGTTAACAGAGATTCCACAGTATGAAAAATGAAACTTTATGGCCATAAAGATCTTAGTGATAACAAACATAAATATAAAATAAAGAAACCAACGCTTAGAAAGGTTAAGTGACTCACCCAACTTTCCCCAAGCAGATAGCTACAGAAGCAGCATTGAAACACATGCCTCTTGAATTACATATTTTATTGACTGGCTTACCTTACCTTAACTTTCACATCAACTGCTCCACTAACTTATTCATTAGGGGAAAAGACATTCTTGGGCTTTTAGAATAATCCCTTTGTGGAGCTGATTCACTTTGGGCCACATTTCTTTAAAACCACGGCATGTTCATACTTTGCAGAGTTCCGATGGGCTGGGTTCCAAAAAGTGTTAGAAACATAGGCAAATGGGACTTGCAAAATGGGCTGTTCTTAATGGCCACTTCCAAGAGAGCTTCAGGCCATTAAAAGTCACCCATTCTGTTTTATTGGGCACACAGCCAGTTAGTTCCATAGCTAGTGTTGTACAGAAACCCAGATTCTGGCTGATACTTCAGGAAATTTTCCTCTTTTCTTCTCTCATTCTACTTCTCCAAACTACAAGTAAATTTGAAATTGCAGACTGATTGTAAAAAAAAATCACTTAATTAAATAATTAATTTAAAGGTGTTAGCCTTTTATTCACTTATTATAGATAATAATTTACTAGTCTGAGTTTCATTACAGCAAAACGACATATAAGCACCAAACCATTGTTTATACCTGTGCAATTAGTTTGTGTGTGTATGTGTGTGCATGTGCATGTGCATGCACATGGGGCGTGTGAATCATGAAACAGCCAGCAAATAAAACATAAGCTTCAGGGGTGCTCATTTGAATAGGTCCTTTCCTACACCCTGGAAGAGGGCCAGCAGTGTGTTCACACGATCATGCACTGGGTTCATATAACCACACGTTCTTTAGAAAATTTCACAAAAGTAAGTTACTTTTACTGTAATTGCTTAAGAGGGTCATGTCTTTTCATTCCCACTTAATCTCTGTCACACTTCACCTGGTATAGAATGTTGTCAAATGATTGCAGGAATACTTGAGATCTGTCAAGAGGAAGTTGAATAGGGGATACACTTAGCTTTATTTTAGTGTGCTTCTCAGTCACCGCCACATATGGTCAAGCTATTGTCTGCGAGTTTTCTAGGCGAGTCAGTGATAGGTCTAGAATACTAACCAAAGTTTTACTGATGTTAATAGTAATGATCTTAACGTTGTTTGATGGAGATAAGCAAACATTTCTGTATTTACCAATTAGTAAATATCCTAGGCCTTGTGGGCCACATATGAAATGTCATGTGTTCTTTAAAAAAAAAAAAAAAAAAAAAAAACTTTAAAATATTCAAGTCATTTCCAGCTCACAAAGCCTCTCATTTAGGATCATTTGGGTTTTTTTTTAATCCAAAAGTACATTAAAGTAATATGAACATTCTTGTTTCAAAATATTTGAGGTTGCCATCTACTTACACATTTCATTGCAATTTTCTTTCACTACTTATGAAGTATCTGCCTATTTGCATTCAACTGACTATTATTAACCATTGTAGGATATTGCTGAATTATAAAATCACATAAACCTCAGACTTTCCAAATGAATTACTCTAGACTGTTTTAAGAAAAAAATTGTTAGTCCTGTTTAAAAGCAACCAGCCTTTGGCTAACTAGACATTTAACAAATATATCTTGGTCAAAATGAGCTATATAATTGTTTAAAATTAATTAACTGCTTATAATTATCAAATAAAAATAAGAGATGACATCTTTCTCGTTATACAAGTATTAATATTTATTAATTTTAATATATATGAGATTAGAAGCATGTATTTTTCTGATTAGGTTAAAAATATTGATAACAGATGTAGTAAGCCTCTTTTGTATTATTTTACTCAAAGATAGCTGCTATAACAAAATTCTTTCATCATTATTTACATGCTCCTCAGCATATTTAATTCAAAACTATGTTGCTTTTGGTGCTCTGAAACTATTCTTATATTTTCTTAAAATATTCATTTGTTTAGAGTCATAAAGTAAAACTTTAAGTTATAAACAATAAATTTGATTTTTAATCATGCGCATACACTCAAAAATACTAATATAAGGCAGTATTTTTTTTCAATCAAAATATAAGATGGCAGCAATTATTGTCTAGAACATGACAAGTCTGCAATTGTATCCTATTTGCAAGCTAATAAATTAGTCCTTCACAGTTTCATGGGTGCTAGTAGAAGACATGAGACTCCTGGGTCAGATATTAAAAACAATTTTTTACTCACAGCAATGGCAATATCATCATTTTAGTGTCACGTTCTCAAGCCTCAATTCTTACAAGACACAAAGAATGATGTTTGCATATGCAGTGGGCTGCATTACAGGAAAGAAACCCTGAAAAAAAATCTTATAATGGGCGTTAAGCACACCTACCCTTTGCTCAGAGAGGAAACAAGTCTCTTTCTACCAAGACTATGTATCATATAAACATCCTTGAAAAGATAGTCCAGAAAAAAGGCAGTCATTGCCTCTACTTGCAAAATATGTAATTCCTTCTCTCAAAAATGTCCTCCCTCTCAATTTCATTTAATTAACTTGTACTCAAATTTCAAACTTAAACTCAAGTGCCACTTACTGTATGTGACTTTGTAAGCAAAATCCTCCTATTTTAGGAAAACTTTATTAAAGATTTACTATTTAGGCTGGGCACAGTGGCTCATGTCTGCAATCCCAGCACTTTGGGAGACCGAAGTGGGTATATCGCTTGAGGTCAGGAGTTAGAGGCCAGCCTGGCCAACATGGTGAAACCTCGTCTCTACTAGAACTGCAAAAATAAAGAAAAAAAAAATTAGCTGGGCATGGTGGCATGCACCTGTAATCCCAGCTACTCAGGAGACTGAGACAGGAGAATTGCTTGAGCCCAGGAGGTGGAGGTTGCAGTGATCTGAAATTGTGCCATTGCACTCCAGCCTAGGTGATAGAGCAAAACTCTGTCTCAAAAAAAAAAAAAAAAAAAATCTATTTTAAGTATATCTAGTTTTCAAGTTTGTATACATTGAGTTACACAGTATGTATTATTTTCTATCTTACCTCTTTGTAAATTTAGCTTATGTTTTTCTATATAGCCACAGCTTATTCATTCTCATTGCTGAACAGTACTAGAACTTAGTAATGGTGATATTTAGGTTTCCTTTTTTCACCTGGGGGCTACTAGCAGTAGTTTGACATGAACATTCTCGAACATGTATTTTGATAAACCTATGTACATATTTCTAGTATTGTTCCACATTCTGTGGAGTCACTGGGCCATTATGGCTATGTGTAACATAATCAATATTATCAGTGTTCTAAATTCTTTTCACTACTATGAATTTTCAAGAATAGCATATTAGATTTCTAGGCACTCTGTATTCTATTCAACAATAGCTCTTTTCTATATATTTTTTAAAACTTTGTCTTGAGGATATTGATACAGGAGCTAGAAAGACATTATTTAGGCAAGATAGTGAGGGTAAAAGAGTCCTCAGCAAGGCTTCCCTTTTAACAAAAGCAGTCCCTAAATCATTTCTTTTCTAACAAAGAGCAGCCTAGAAAATTGAGCTGCAAACATAGATAAGCAAGCTGGAAGTTTGCACAGGGAAATGCTGGCAGCTGTGCCAACAGAAAAGGGCAACCTAAAGGCCAAACGTGTTCAACATGGAGGTTCCATGTTCCCTTTTTTTATTATCATGTTTGTAGTAAAGAAATGGGCAACATGGCTCCATCTGCATAATAAAAGATTAGGGTTGGAGCAGTCAAAAATGTATACCCTGTGCAAATGGAACACCTAGTCCTAACCAGGTTTTCATGCCTTATGCAAATAGCATGCTTGGTCTGACCAATCTTTCACACCCGATGTAAATCAGACACCACCTCCTCAAGCTCATCTATAAATACCCTGCATTTCACCATGTAACCAGCAACCCATTTTTCCAGGACCCCACTCTCTAGCAGAGAGCTATTTTCTTTCTTTCCCCTATTGAACTTCAGCTTTTAACCTCACTCCTGTGTGTCTGCATCCTAGTTTTCTGTGGCCATGAGACAACAATTCTTGGGTATTTACCCCAGTTGAATGACACCATTTCAATATGTAGTAGTAGATTACATGTGGCTTTAGTTTTTATTACTTTTATGAATACTGAAGTTCAGCACCTTTTAATATGTTAGTTAACCTTTTAGCTATATTTTTTAATGTGTCTATTTTAATCGGTTGCCCATTTTTAAATTGAAATATTCAAATTCTCTCATTGATTTATAGAAACTGTTTTTTTTTTTAATTATGTATTCTGGATCCCAGCCTTTGTAGAATAGATTTGGCAAATATCTTATTTTTCTTGTCTGTTATTTCACTGTCTTTTGAGAAACAGAACTCCTCAATTATATTGTAATGCAATGTAATTTTTTTAAAAAATCATTTACAGTTGGATTTTATGTTTTCATCTTTTCCCCCCTAAATATCACAGTCCCCTGGTTTTCTAAAATCTTTATAATGTACATTTCACATTCAAAACTATAATTTATCTTGAAATAATTTTTGTCAAATTGTGTGAGATAGGAACCAAGATACTTTCTTCATTTTTAAGTATGTCTAGTTGACAAAGAACCCTTTATTGAAAGAAAAAAATCCTTTTTTCCACTGCACTACAGTAACAGTTTTGTCATACATTAGATAAGTGCACATAATACATGTGTTTTTGAACTCTCTACTCCATGCGACTAGTCTATTTGTTGACATTTTCCCCAATATCACAAATCTTACTATAGATTTGTAACATGGCTTAATAATTAGTGTTATAATTTCTCCAGATTTCCTTCTAGATTACTCTATCTTTTCAAGTAATTTAATGCACATTTTAGATTCAACTGACTAAACTTAGGTTAGGACTGAATTAAAATTATAGATAGATTTGTAATAATTGACAATTTTACAGAGTCTTGTAATCTACAACAAAAGGATATGGTACATTTCTAGATATAGGTAGATGTAGCATTGATTGTAGAAATCTTGTGCATCATTTGAAAATTTACAACTATGTATTTACTAGTCTCTACTTTATTTTCTGTATATTGTTGGTTTATAGAAATGGAAGTGTTGTATATTGTTATTACATTCTGCCACTTTACTAAATTTGCTTACTAATTGTAATATAGTTTTGAAATTACTTTAGATTTTCCAGGTACACAATAATTGTCTGTAATCAATTAAAACTATTGCTTCATTTTCAATCTTTATATAGTTTTTCTCTAGTATAATGAAGAAAGGTGATATTATAAATTATCAATCTTTTTCTCCAACCCCAGGTGGAAAGTTTTCAATAATGAATGATACGTTTAATGCTGGCTACAAAGTTTTCTGTCGATGCTGTTCATCACTTCCCTTTTATTTCTAGTTGAAAAGATTTTCTAACTGTAAGTGTGTGTTGAATTTTCTTCGTTGTTAGGTTAACATGGTGAATTTTATGTCAACATGGTGAATTATCATAACAGATTTGCAAATGTTAAATGTATTTGCTTGATATAGTATAATTTTTTAATGTGGCTAGATGCAATATGTTTAAGGTTGTTTCATCTATGATCATTAAAGAAATTGGTCTGTAATTTTCCTATACTGTAATGTCCTCGTTTTATGCTGCCTACATCAAGAGTTGAGAAATGTGGCAAGGCACCATGGCTCACGCCTGTAATCCCCACAGTTTGGGAGACCAAGGCAGGCAGATCATGAGGTCAGGAAATCGAGACATCATGGCCAAAGTGGTGAAACCCCGTCTCTACTAAAAATACAAAAATTAGCTTGGTCTGGTGGCATGCGCCTGTAGTCCTAGCTACTTGGGAGGCTCAGGAAGGAGAATATTTGAACCCAGGAGATGGAGTTTGAGGTTGCAGTGAGCGGAGATGGCGCCACTGCACTCCTGCCTGGCTACACAGTGAGACTCCGTCTCAAATAATAAAAAAAAAAAAAAAGTGAAATAAAGAGTTGAGAAATGCTATTGTCTTTGTTGTTGTCATCATTTGTTCTCTGAGACAATCTTTGTAAAATTGGTGTAATTTCCTCCTGAGTATCGGGAAGAATTTACCAGTGAAGCTCTCTGGACCTGGAGTTTGTGGGAAAGGTTTTAACAACAGAATCAATTTATTGGATATATGGAGGCATTTTAATTATTTCTTCCATTGTTTTTCACGGGAAGTTACGTTTTTCAAGAATTTATTGTTTTTATGTAGTTGTCAAGTCTATTGAAGTAAATTGCTAATAATATTTTCTCAATACTCTTTTAATATTTGTGAGTTCTTTTTTTATTCCTGATATTGGTAATCCCTTTTTAGTTCTGATATTGATAATTCTTTCTCTCACTCATTAGTCTTTCTACATGACCAGTTTTAGTCAACTCTTCAACAAGCCACTCAAAATAATGAGCATAGCATTGTTCCCACACTCATGGATCTAATTTGCTACATTCAGAGGCCAGTTCTGCTACTTATGAGCTATGGTACCTTAGGAAAATTAATTAGCCATGCATTGCCTCATATGTCCCTTCTTTAAAAGGGGGTAATAGTAATAATGGTAATAACCCTCACAGGGTTGCTTTCTGGATTAAAATAATTAATCCATGTAAAAATAATAGAATGCAACATGACACACACTAAGCACTTACTAAATATTAGCTGTTATCATTGTATTTGTTATTTTTTGGTCTATCCAAAATGGAAAGTATAAAATATGAAAATATTGATAATTTTTAGGCACAAGAAGCTTGATCCCTAACATACCAACATTACGGAGCTAAAATTCTCACCAGAATTATTTTCGTTGTTCATAACTTATTCTTCTCATACTCCTAACTTAATTTCTCTCTAATGCATTAAAAATGGAATAAACACCATGAAAGCTGAGAGAAAGTGCATCTGCAGGTAGCTCCCGGAAAAAGCTGGCAGTAGGTGCTTTGTTTGTTTGTATTATGCACCAGATTCTTTTCAGGCTTCATGGATCTTTAATTTTTTAATGCACTGTGGCTTTAGAATAATGCTCAGACACAGTTTCCAAAAACATCAAATCTGGGTATGCACAAACCAAGGAAGAAATTATACTAGCTCACCCCAGATCATGTTCCCAGTAAATCAACACCCTGGGTAGTATCTTTAAGGCGGGTGCAGATGTGTATACACGCCAGACACACACACAGACACACCACACACACACACACACACACACAAGCAGGCAATTCATGAATTCATTTTAGGCACTGTAGTGAGTGGTTGTTGATATCAAACAAATCTGTGTGGAGTTTTGTCAGTGTTGGCTGGCTGGACATTTTGCAAGTCATGTAACTGCTCAGTCTTAGCTTTTTCATCTATGAAATACGGGCAAAATCATTACAGATCTCAAAGCTTTATTGCGAGTATTAAATGGAATAATGCATTTAAAACTCTCAATACCACTTTACACTTAGAAATGATTCCTATGACTGTAATTATCATCCCCATAGCCACCTTTAAAAATACATTATCCTTTCAGTATTGCCTGAAGTTTACAAACATCACTAAAACTTAGAAAATCTTAACATACATTGGCTCCTATCCTTGATAACTCAGGGGAATTGTAATAAATTCAGCCTGCATTTTTACCAACCCTGGCACATGTTTAACACATTGTTTTTTAACATTTTTTGTTCCTTTTATTTTGAGGACTATTCTTCAATCTTTTTAGGATGAGTATGATTCTCTGGTTGGAGTAGAAGCTTTGTTTTGTGTTCTTCACAGATATGTGAAGAGATTTCACAGAAAATGGCATCAAAGTATAAACTCATCTTTGAAATGTCTTTCATAATCATAGGTGTTTTAATCATAACTTAAGCTAAATAAAAACCAACTATTCACTACCTCATTCATAGTTGTCCAAGTGGTAATGGTCAAGAAAGTACCACTCATTGTAGAGAGATTATATTCAATTGCAAAGCTAACCTTTAAATTTTCTAAATTATTTTCCATCGACATTGGTGAATTCCTTAGAAATATCTATAACGATTGATACATCCTTTAAGATGGTGCTACTTAGGAGTAAATATATCACTTTTTCTGGAAAAAATAATCAGGGATTGGTAGCAAGAGGAAAAAAAATCTTATAATGTCTTCTCTCTACTTCAATAAACGTATATTAATACTTCAAACATATTTAAATAAAACATGCCCTTCATTTAACTAAAGGATGAATTAAAAAGTTTCCTCAATGACTTCTAAAATACAATTTAATATAAAATACACTAAGCTCAAGTCATAAAAAATTAATTACTACTACACATTTTTATTGCAGCTTCATAAAAATGATTATTCACAATGCAATATATACATGTGTAAATTAAGTTCTTGTGATAAAAATATAACCACAAGAAAATGAACTGTGCGGAGTTCAGCTTCATTAGTTTTCAAAGGCAAGCTACTTGTTTCTAATATGTATTTTTTCTAATATATTAGTTAAAATACATTTTAAAGGTAACATATAACATATTAATGTATAAGTAAAAGCTCATTTCTAGTGTAAAATGTGATAATGAGGATGTTGAATTTAGGAGGAAAGCCAATTTTCCCTGTCATGTAAATATTTTTTTCTCCTAAATAAACTGCTTCTTTGGCAAACCTTGACTGAAAAGTTTATATATATATATATATATACACATACACACATATATATATAATGCTTATGTCTCCCCAAAATTCACGTGTTGGTACTTAGTCCCCAGTGTGATAGTATTAGGTGGTAGAGACTTCATGAATGGGATTAGTGGCCTCATAAAAGAAAACTCAAGCTGCCTTTTCTGCCATGTGAGGACACAGCTAAAAAGCTATGAACCAAAGAATAGGTTCTCACCAAACACCAAATCTGGCAGCATCTTGATCTAAGACTTCCCTGCTTCAAAACTGTGAGAAATAACTGTGTTGTTTATAAGCCACCTAGTCTGTGGCATTCTGTTACAGCAGCCTGAGCAGACTCAGACAAAAACGTAAATGGCAAGTCATGTAATGATCGAAAAGACTTACCATGTACAAGTTTATCATTAGCTCAGGTCACTGTGTATATACTTTACATTTCCTTCAAGAAACAAGAGAAAATATAGAAATGGAAGGATAACAGTAATAATAGTTGCTATAATTTAGTGCTCATCTATTCTAGGCCAGGCACAGGTTTCGGTAATGCACATATGATATCTCTAACCAACCTTAACAGTTAGTACTGTCCCAATTTACAGGAAATATATTCAGAGATTATGTCACTTATCTCAGGTCACAGTACCAATAAACCTTAGAGCCAGGAAATACATTTTTAAAAATATATACTTCCCACTGGTTAGTTGGAAAGACAAATCAACTGGAATAAACAGATTCCAAATTTAGTTACTTTAAAAAAGATAGGATTTATTTATCTTTCTTATGCAGAAATCCATGAGAAGCATGGAAGATTTTCAGGTGCTACATTAACCATGAATCTATGTTCATTTTATGTTGTAGCTCTGCAGTCCCAGGGCTTTTATGAGTGGCCTAGGCTGGGCTGACAGCCAGAACTCTCAGCAGGATAGAAGAGAGAACATGGAAAGGCCATATGAAAAAGCTTTCGCCAGTAGAATGGTAAACTGAAGAAAGGCTGGAAAATGGAGTCTATCTAGGCTGTCATTTGCCCAGCTCTCATTCTATCACCATTAAGAAAGGAGGCAAGGGCCTTCCTTGGCTGTCACTTAAGCATTTCTACCTCACCACAAATCCCTATGACTTCAATTAAACCTCTATGCTCTTGCTCTTGGCCACCAGTCTTGAGCTTTCTCTCATCACCTCACATCCCACAGCTTTAGATGCCAGCTACACATTTCAATTTGGAATCCTCATCATTATTTAAGAATCATTAAGTTCCAAATCAGTCTCATCTCTGCTCATCTCTGCTATTTTCCCTACACCAAAGTTACCCTCTAAATGTATCATCCTTTTTTTCTTCTTTTTCTTTTTTTGAGACAGAGTCTCAATCTGTCACCCAGGCTGGAGTGCAGTGGATCTCAGCTCACTGCAACCTCCGCCTTCCAGGTTCAAGTGATTCTCCTGCTTCAGCCTGCTGAGTAGCTGGGACTACAGGTGTGTGCCACCACGCCTGGCTAATTTTTGTATTTTTAGTAGAGACAGGGTTTCACCATGTTGGCCAGGCTGGTCTCGAACTCCTGACCTCAGGTGATCTGCCCAGCTTGGCCCCCCAAAATGTTGGGATTACAGGTGTGTGGTGGCCACTGCACCCGGCCAGTGTATCATCTCAGCCAAAGACCACTGCCAAACTTTCTATTGAAGACCTGTTAAAACTCTTCTTTGTTTCATAAATTTCATTCACAAAGTCTTTCCAGATTTTTTCAAGTAATAATTTTATTCATTCTTTATTTTTTTACTATTGTAATCATAGGCTGATCCTTCTTTATTAGTATTATAAATTAAAATTTCCTACTTATCTGCTATGTCCCAGGTACTCGGCTCAGTGTTAGAGAAACAGTTACAAACAAAACCAAATAACAGTGACTAATTTTTTTTATGATACTAAGTATTTTATACCATTCTAAGCACTTAACATAAACTCACCTATTTCTTAGAGATTTTTAAACATTTCATTAAAGAGAAGCTTGGGCAATATAGTGAGACCTCATCTTTTCCAAAAAATTTTCCAAAAAAATTAAAGATTAGCTTAGCCTGGTGGCTAAGCACTCTTCTGTAGTCCCAACTACTGAAGAAGGTGAGGTAGAAGGAATACTTGAGTTTGGAAGGCAGAAATTACTGTGAGCTATGATCTTGCCACTCCAACCTGGGTGACAAAGGGAGATCCTGTCTCAAAACAAACACAGTAAAGTTAAAAAAAAAAATCTATAAACATCAAGTAACGTGCACATCATATACACTAGAGCTTGAAATGCTAAACTTGGCTTCTTGCTCCAGAATTCATATTGTACAACATAGAATACAGAACACAGAGTTCCTGCAAGTTATTGTCTAATACATTAGAGACTCAATAATTATACAGATAAAAATATAGTTGAAAACTGTAGCTAATTGCTACAAAAGAGAAATATAGATGACTATTGCAACTCTTTACACTGCTTCTTAAGGAAGAATCAGCAAGATTTAAGCCTTCCAAGCAGAGCACAATGTGGGCAAGGCCAAGAAACAGGAAGAGCAGAATGCTTTGTAAAACTGAATAAAAGGCCGTGTAGCTACAATTCAGAAAGGGAGAGCTATGCAAATAAGGTTGAAGAATTACAAATACAACAGATTTTGCATCTTTTTAAGATGTTTGAAACTTTTTTATGTTCATGCTAAGAGAAATTGGGATACTTAATTTTATGTACTAATTTGACTGGGCTGAGATATACCTAGATAGCCAGTAAAACATTATTCCTGGATGTGGTTCTGAGGGTGTTTCCAGAGAAGATTCTCCTTTGAATCAGTAGAATGGGAAAAGAAGATCACTTTAACCAACATGGGTGGGCACCATCCAATCTGAGTGCCCAAAGAGGAAAAAAAGGCAAAGGGAGGGAACATTCGTTTTGTCTTTATTGAGCAGGGACATCCATCTTCTCCTGCCCCCGACATCCATCTGTTCCTGCTCCCCTGATTCTCAGGCCTTTGGACTCAGACTTAATTATACTACCAGTTTCTCAAGTCTGGCTGGCAGACTGTGGCTCAATGACAGATGAAAGACATATACAAACACAAGTATTTTTGCCTAGTTGTGCAGCTAGAAGGCTCACAGCTTACTGGCCCCAAGGGGAGTGTTGCAGCCCTGATAAGCCAGAGACCCTCCTATTTAATTAGTATAGGTTTCATGACAAAGGTCCTGAGTAAACACCATTTGTGGGTAGTTAATGAGTAGAGAGCAATTTTGTCCAGGGATGATCAAAGGTTGGTTTCCAGGGAAACAGGTAAACAAGCTATTTAGATAAACTCCTCTACATTCTCTTGTTATCTGCTTTTTGCTACTAGCTCAAGGTAAGAGAGTTAGACTGCCTTCAGCTATAACTTTCTCCCGAGGGTTTTGCAAAGCCTTCTGGCCTTCCAAAGAGGTTCGTGTCTGTTTTATTATTTCTACCACCACCCTAACTGATCTCCTACATCTCCCCTTTTCTGCTTTTTGCATCAGGTTTTGTTGATTGAAGAGTGCAGATGTGTGCAGCAGCAGTTTTGTCAGGCACAGCAGTTACAAGTCATACTCCAGCTTTGTATCTATCCTAGAATTAGTAACTGATATGAGACAAACATGAGTATAAACAGTAATATTCTTTTCCAATCAAGGAGTGACACGTAGTGTTACTTGGCACCTCAGTCCACTGTGTGCCATTAATGAGGGACCCCACTGGGGGTAATCGATCCCTCCTAGCCAAGCAGTTACATTATTAGAGGCTGGGAAGGGGGTGTCTCCCTAAGTAACAGGCAGAAAAAAAGGCGGATTTAGAAGATGGGATCAATAGAGTGTAGCAGGTACAGATAGCAGGCAAAGTGAGAGAGTGAAAAAGGAGCAAATTATCTAGAAGGAATGGTGTTTGTGTTTGGAGCAGGATTCACTCAGCCTTCTGAGTCATTTTCTTCAGCATAATGTCCAGGGCCTGTGTTGTCCCAGGAGTCACATCAACCAGGGCTGTGGGTCCTTCAGGGTCATTTTCTTCATCTCCGGTACTGGGTTGGGTCCCAGCCACACCATGGTATGGTTTGATGCATCGTGCTGGAATCCAAAAAGGAACTGAGGGGGCATGAACACAGCATATCCTCTTCCCCATGTTAGCAATTCATTTGGACCATACTATTCATATATATATTATATATAATGTGTCTGTATATAAATAAATATATATTTATATATTTCATTTATTATATATAGATCTTTTTTTCTAGATAGGTACGTAGATAGATATAGATAGATAAATATAGATTCATCCTATTCGTTCTATTTCCTTAGAGAACCTTGACTAATATTAAAACAAAAAATTGTATGCACAAAAGTGGCATTATCAGATTCAAATTTTAGGATCCCTCAAGCTGTTAGGTATAGCATGGATTAAAGGGAGATCACAGAAAGCTGGGTAGACATTTTAGGAAACCAGTATCAGATGAGAGTAGTTTGGGTCAACATGATGCTAACGGCACCACAGATGGAGAGAAGTATAAGACTTAGAGATAAATTTAGAAGGTAAAGTCAATAGAACTGGTAATTGATTGGATACAGAGGTAAGGGAGAAAAAGTCATATTGAAGATAAAATCTGGCAGTTAGTCCAATGTGATATGTTTTATGGAGACAGGGAATCCCACCATGGAGGGGTCTAAGTTTAGGAGTAATGATCATGAGTTCAATTACGGACTGAAGGTTTTGTGGTGTCTTTTAGCTATCCAAATGGAAAATTCTAGCATAAAATTAGAATAGGTGAGCCTGACATAGACATTTGGAAATTTTTAAAATAAGTTTTAAATTAATGAGCATGGATAATGGGAGGAAGTATGGCGTGAGATACAAGAAGGCTTCATTTCAATTCTTGAGTAATCTAAGACTGGGTAGGATACATAAGGAAGTTGGCAGAGGGACAGAGATTCATTTTACATGGTATATTTTACATTATTTAGATAATTGACTGTAAATAAGCATTATTCACATTAAAATAAAAAATTTTTAAAAATAGTTACAGGAGGGTTATTTGGTAAAGGAGAATAGAAAGGAGGAGCTGGACAACCTATATCTGGTTTATTGCCCAAACATCTTTATTATTTATCTTATTTTATCTCATTCCCTTTCATATTTATTCTACATAACATTGTCAATGTAATCTTTTAAAAATTTGCCTATCTAATCATCACCAGTCATGCTTACTATTTATTTTTTCAAACAGTGAGCATGTAGTTTTAATAAACTGTAATAGTAAATTCATCACAATAACAATTTAAATCAAAAGAACAATCTAACATGAGAATAGTCAAATAACAAATGTTCCCATTATTATTATGTCATGTTTTAGCTATTCTGGAAATTTTAGAAATATCTTTCTCAGTAAAGAAACAGTTCACAGAAAAGATATTTTCTTCTCTTTATTGTTAAGATTTGTTGTTAAAGCATATGCATAGAAATTCAATAACAATTTTTGTCTTATAAAAGAAACCCTTACTCAAACTATTTTTTATTTTTCTCCAGCCACAATTGTATGAAAACAGACAGAACAAATGTCTGCATAGACAAAAAAAAAANAAAAAAAAAAAAAAAAAAAAAAAAAAAAAAAAAAGACACTGCAAAGAGAAGAGAGAATGGCTGTGGTAAAAGAAAAGTGATGACACAGAAATTAAATACTCAAGATCAGTGTGAATGTTGAAAGCGCCCACTGGCTCAACAGTGCAAGATGTTTTTGTCTATAAAATCTACCTTTTGTAAAATCCATCCCATTTCAAGTCCATATTAACTGGTTGACTCATCTACCTTTGTCTATACTTAATACTATTCATCCTTTATATACGTAAAAATGAACTCATGAAATAGTTTCAAAATTTTCCTCATAACAAGACAAAATGAGGAGAACAAAGGCAATTATATCCTTTTCTTTTTCTCAATGGTCACACCATGAAGAATAACAAAAAGAAAACTTAGATTTGGTGTGGCTTGGTTTTTTCGAGATGCATGGTAGAGAATGTTCAGTGTCACACTGATTCAACAGATGAGGTGCTGAGGAAAGGGTTTTTCCTCCTCACTCTACTCACCTTGGCTATAAATGGCAAATTACAATCATAATAATTTTAAGAAAGTTTTAATGGCAAATGTAATGATAAAGGACAAAACCAATATTTATTACAATTACCTTTCTTCAACATGTCAATCCATTGGAAATGAATATAATTCAGCATATGTGATCATAGCTTCTTTTACGCATCATTCTAACCTTAAGTACATGTTCTAAGTGGGTACAGAAGTCACAGAAAAAAAGATTAAAGAGGCAAATTTGAGGCCACATTTTTAGTGTTGTTGTTGCTGCCATGGATACTGTTGCAGTTGTTATTGTCATTATTATTTTAATTTCATTATGCTAAATACCAGGAGCCATTAAAATACATTATACTATGAAAAATGAAAAATAAAAGCATCTACTGCAACCAGATTCAATGGAAAAATTCAATCTAGAAAATCTATATGTCTATGTACAATTTGAAGTAACTTTGGATGTTAGAGAGTTTAAAGGGATAATTGACTTTGCTACTTCAAGGCAATAAGAATAACCACAGGAGTATCTGATAGAGAAAAAGGAGAAAACAGACAAAAAAGAGGAATCTCAAGTGAGAGATTATGTTGTAGATAACTCAAATAAGCTATTTGCAAAAACCTCAGCAGACAAGTGTCATGCCTAATGGACTCAAAATAAGTTTCAATTATACTTAAAAAGGCATTTGAAAATGCATTTCTCTCCTATGAGAAATGTGATATGATGATCCAAATGATAAGGGAAGGTCTAATTTTACACTCAAAACCAAACTCATTTTAGGAGAGGGGAAACTTAGATTGGTAGACAGACGATCATTAAGCAAACTGAAATAAGGAATTATCTTTGTATGTTTTTGTTGCCATACAAACCATAACAGAAGATGTCCTAGCACATGGAAAAGAACCTTGAGACACGGGTTCAGCCTTTGGGCAAATAAGTTTTAATCTTGTTGTTTTAATACCATATATTGAATGCTTTCTGTGCTGAGAATGTTATATATTCATTTAATCCTCACAATAACTGCATGATGCAGGCCATCTTATCTTTAACTACCTTCCTGTCTATCTGTGCATATATTTAATCATCTCTAGTTGACAAAACTGAGACTCAAGACGTTTACAAAGCGTAAATTCCCACTACCAGGAAGGTAAAGAGTTAGAATTAATCTAATTGTGTAATAGTCTGCTCTTAACATAGTTTATATCACTGGTATGTAATAACACAAAAATATCAAAGATTAAATATAAGCCAGAATATATGTATATATAAAATATCTTATTCATTTTATATTCTCTGTTTCAAAGTAATTAGAAAATTAAATGAAGAAATGGGGAGCACACATATAAAGCAGTTGTATATTCTTATATCATCGTTGTCTAAAGGAAAATAAATTTATACTTGATTTGTGAGCCACACCAGCTATTTTCTTCCTTGAATACTAGTATTATTTGAAAGAATGACTGATTGTTAGACTATGGTTACTTAAACTGAGATATATGGCAGATGTTTTCTCAGAAATAAAATGAGTCTTAAATGCAAACAACAGACATATTTGTTCAAATTTAAGTTTTCAAGTGAAAATTAGAACTTTGGTATATTTGTATCTGTTACTATGAGCTTGACTCCTTCCTAATACTTAAAGACTTTTCAGCTGAGATTCGTGATGACATTACTGATTATTTGATATTCTATAACAAAATGTATCAACATTTAGAATATCTGCTTAATTCAGGGAACTGATATTGTCCAAATGACCAATGCATGATGTTCCAAAATCCACATGGGCAAATGATGCATTGAGCATGAAAAATAAACAAATATTTTAAGGTAACATAGTATCAATGTTCATTGATATGGCTTCAGATTATGCTATGCAACTAATTTTTATGAAATTATTATTAATTTAGTTTTTGTCAAATATTAAAGAAAAATGTTCACAATTATCAGAAAGTACAATTATTTCTCTTTATGCAGAAAAAGATGTCAGAAATTGTTCATCAAAAAATTGAGTGCTTACCTATGAGAATATTTTAGTGATTAATCTTACATTTCATGCTTTGTACATTACTTGAAAACTGTTCATAATTGCATACTATCTTTATAATATAATATTAATATTTTTATTTTCAAATATTGAACAATTTAAACAAGTATATGTAAAATATTTTAAATAACTTGATATTAGTATGTGGAATTAAGGCAATTTCATCCATTTTCTCATTTAAACATTCATATAAGTACTTGTAATCATGAATACAAGCATATTAACACTAGAGATTTTAGAATCTCTCTGTTATTTCCCTAGTTTTCTAGCTGTAATTTGATCAAACTATGTTTATAAGTTTCTTTTTATTAAATTTACATGGTAAACTAGATTTAAATCTTTTTGGAGAAAAATTGTTATTTAATATTCAATATAATTTATTTCATTAGAAATAGAAAATATATAACCTTCCAAGTTACAAAGGGTAATGAATTTATTGTTTAAAGAGAATCATAAATATAGAAAATAAGAGCTTATACTCTTTATTTTCTATATGTCATTCTATTTATTTTCACATTTCTAATTTATGGCACTTGGACCTACAAAATACATTTTAAAACATCTTTCAAATGCCATAAACATTTTTCAATTATGGCTTATTGAAGCCTTTAGTAACTTGATGCTTTCTATTTATTTTTTGTAGAACTGTACCTGAAAGGTTTGCAGACAGGACAAAACTTAAATGTACATTTTTAATTTGTTATTTTGGAACAAAAATCGCAGCTCATAAGCTTTTTCAAGTAGGCACATTCTCTTTAACTTTAACAATTTTAAATTAAAATCAATTTATGTATATCAGCTTCAAGGACATATGATTTTACAGAGTAGATCTGATTGTTTGTAGAATTATTCAATAAAGAAATCATTGCTTATTTCTGGATACAGTCTCTATGGACCATTATGAACTACCAGAGACCTAGTTCCAAACCTAGAATAAAGCCATTCTGTCAGCTCAGAGATAGCCTAAGCCTGCCTTTTCCTTGCCTACAAAATTAGATTCAAAATTTTTACCATGAACATTCTACGCCCTCCATGATCTTATGCCAGTTTATATTAGTTTGTCCCTAAATCAAACAATCCCCTTCTTCCCCCTTTCCTCCAAAAGATCAACCGCCTTACTTGCTCAAGTCCTCCTGCTGCCATGAACTTGGGTCCTGGAAGACAGTAGTGACATGGTACAGAGGATTGTCTCAGACAGGTTGTGCTTTTCACTTCCCCACTTCACCCTCACTAGTGCGCCATCTTGGTCCTGTTGCTTAACTTATCTCTTTCAGTTTCTTCAGCTGTGAAATATGGATGATAAACTTGCCTATCTCATAGAGATGTCATGAAACAATATAATTCAAAGCATGTCACAGTGTCTCAATTTTATTATTTGAAAAGGAGTAATTTGTGAACAAAAATAAATCAGATCCTTTCAAGTAATTTTATAATATTCTGTAATTGCCAAATCTTTACTAAATTATTAAACTGAGGATTTATAAGTTCTCTAATATTACTTTCCACAACTAGACTATTTAAAAGGAAAAATGGCTGATATCAGTGCAGTTCTCAAGCAGTGTCTATCCTCTTACCTCATTATGATCTTGATGAAACACTTGCCAGTAAAAAATCATGACAAAGCTATTTCATGGGTGTTCACCTCGAGAAAACCACTTCAACTTCAATTTTTTTTTAGCTTGGTTACTTTCACTGGTCATTCTTTCTTTGTTGTTGGTTTTAAAACTCATTGCTATTTCCACTGAAAAATCTGCTTCCTAGGCAATCACATCTTTTTGTAAGACCATCGGACTATTGATATTTTTGCCGAAAAGTAATCAGTATCATCAATTTAAAATTTCCCTTGATTTCAGGATTCTGTAATATATAGTATTTTTTAACTTTCCTCTATTAGTTCCATATTATATTTTACCTAGTAGGCATGCAATAAAAGATTCTCAAAAAAAGAAAAGTAAGCCTGGGTAACATAGGGAGACCCTACCTCTACAAAAAATTTAAAAAGTAGCTGGGCATGGTGGTGCATGCCAGTAGTCCTAGCTACTGGAGAGGCTGAGATGGGAGTATTGCTTGAGCCTGGGAAGTTGAGGCTCTGGTAAGTTGTGATTGCTCCACTGCACTCCAGCCTTGGTGGCAGAGTGAGACCCTGTCAAAAAAAAAAAAAAAAAAAGGAAAAAACAGAATTTCTGTTTTAGGCAAATATTATGTCTCCTATATACTTTTTAACTTGGAAATAATGTTTTGTTTTAATGTAAAGAAAATTTTATAATTAAAAGACCAGTTTATATTTGATGTGAATTCCATTTAATACCAACAGGCTACTGATTAAAATTTACATAGTGATGGCAAACTAAAAACTTTTCACTCCTTGGGAGGTGGAGGAAACAAGGCAAAGAGGGTTCTCAAGTTTATGGGGAAACTTTATTTTTGCAACATTAATACCTATTTCATGGCAACACCTACGTTTTCAGTCAAACTTCCCACATAAATGCAAGGTGTCAATGATATAGCAGTAATTCATTCACATTTTTAAATAAGAGTGCAAATGATTAAGTATTTTCGTGGAAAATGATAACACATTATTTGCCCAAAGGCTGATTAAAGACAGAATATTTAAACAGGACAATTCAACATCATGCTGAGCCCTAACATGTTCCTCTAAGAAGTTAAAAATTATCTTAAAGATTTAACTTTAAAAAAAATCTAGCTATAAACTGAAATAAAATTAATTGATTTATATGCCTGGCCCCTGGTATTTTAGAGCTGATAGTTATTTAAAAACCAGATCAACTCAGGACTTAAGTTACAAAAAAATGCCCTGTCCTGCCCTTGTCAGTTCAAGGCAGATGTTTAACATTGAGCAGACACAGTGTTTTTTAAGATTTAATTTTCATTGAGTTCTACTTTTTAGAAGAGCAGTGCTGCAACTTAGTATTATTGCAACATAAAAAATCTCAGCCACATGGTAAAAGTTGATCCAAAAACAAATGAGTAACATCAAAACCAGGCCAAAAATTATATCCAGTGAACCGAAAAAAAAGAAAAATTTAACAATTTCAATGGAAATTTCTACACTAGTTGTGATCTTAAAATTAAGGGTGGAGAAGGTCATTATTTTATTAACTCTGTAAAACACTGAAATATGGGAACCAAAGTGAATTTTCTACTTCACCATAGGAAAGTCAGAGAGTTTATAAATTACAGGGGTACATTTTGCTATTTATGGATCAGTGGTCTCTAAAACTAAGATCTATTTAAAATACAATCATGCTAACGGTCAAGTCATTTTCTATTTACTTAAATCTTTTCTAGCAGTGTTTGCTTAAGTAAAACCTAAGGAACATCCTCTTTTAATGTTGTCATTATATGTTCTCTCAGATCATATAAAGGTGAGATTGAAATTACCATTTGTAGATGAAAAAACACTGTTTTTCTCATAAAGAATTTGTTTAAATCTATTGTTTAAAGAACCAATATTCTTAGGCTGTATGTTGATTTCTAATAAGAGATATATTTTTTCTAGTATGACAATATTCCAACCAGAGTAGATATCTAGTAAACCCTGAATAACTTACCTAAAACTGTGCACTTTAGGAAGTAGGGAAAAATTCCTACATGCGTTGATGTTGTTATACCAAACTCTTTTACAGACAAAAGTACCATGTTTTCTCAGTCTGAAGAAAGAAACAAAGAAACGTTATTTCTGGCTCAGATGTCTTTATAGCTCTGGGTGAATTCTCTAATTATTCAATATTTTATTTTCCTTGTCTATCCCAGAATGAACTTGGATTATTTACACTACATAACTTCTTAACCCTGTACTCTTAATATTGAAGAAGGTGGCATTCAAACTAAGAAAAAAATGGCAAGTGTGCAAGTCTGTGGAAAAGAATGTCAAATAAAGTGAGATCAATCCCAAAAATCTCTAAATCTAGAGGTGTGGAAGCTGGGGTGAGAGAGAGGTAACTGATAAGGGCCATCCAGTAGAAGGTCTGAACCAGGCAAAGGTGGGAGAAGATAAAGAAGACCAGATGAAAAGGATTGTTTCAACAATTTCTCATCTTATTGAAAAGGTGAGGAACATGAACTCTAGAAGTAATTTTCTTCTCACTCACTTAGGTGGACTCTGCAGTAAACAGCAGTAAGCAGTTGTTAAGGAATTGTGCATGCAAAGATAAGCTCAAGGTTAATGATTTCAAATTATCTGAGAAGCATGGAGACCACATAAACAAATAACAAACCAAAGTACTCACACACACGGAAATAGTACTAAAGCGCTCCGAAGATGACTTTAGAAAAAGTGAAATTAATTAAGTTAACGTTGCACCTATGAAACAAAAGCAAATTGCCATAAAAAAGATTGATTGGGGATAATGAAGATATATTCACACACACACACACACACACACACACACACACACACACACACTCCACATGTTAAATTTAAACAAATGTATATATTAGGTATAGATATAAATACAGATATATGTTGAAAAAAATTTATGGATGGATGAATAAAGAATGGTTATAGATGAAGCAAGGACAGATGGTCTAAAAATACTATAGTTAGTAGATACTATAAGTCTATGTATATGTGGCTATGTATTCTATACATCTATAACAATATATTCTATAGCTCAATAGGAATGCCAAAAGAACAGAACAGATAAAGTCTAGTATACTAATTACAGAACTGACATCTGGAATTAACCAAAATTTATAGGTTATGCCTAAGATGCCATCAACAGATGGTGAAAAGAAGGACTATAGAGAATAATTTGGGGTAGAAATGGGAGGAAAATGCTGTTAAGTTTACCATACTCAATACTCTGATTGAAATATCCTTGTGTAGAATGGTGAAACAGACATGTGAAGTTTACGGGAACTACAATTCAAGATGAAATTTGGGTGAAGACACAGCCAAACTATACCACTCATGGTGAAAGATGTTGGTTTTAAATGCTCTGGACACGTTCAAGGATTGTTAAGAAAACCCTTTTGTTAACTGCAGAGTAAGCAAGGGAGAGAATAGAAGGAAAGAGAAGAATTCAGAGACAAGAACCAGTTCATATAGCACCTTGTAGGCCCTTAAGAAGATTAGGCTTTATTTTACATGTAATGTGAAGTCATCAGAGGGTTTTAAATAGACAAATGAACTATCATCTATTTTAAGAGACCACTCTAGGTTCTTTCTGGAGAATAGGAAACCACAAGAAACAATGGAGAAAGAATATTAGAAATCTATTTTTATATTGATTGTTGGAAAGTCAGTTTGTCTTGTAGGCATCTAGTATTTAACAAAATTATAATGCAAATTTAATGTGAATTCTAGTATTTTAAAACTACTTCTAATTAGTCTGTAAGATGCTATTTACATAATGTCACCTATGATACATGACTCGATTATCTCAACTAGTTGGGATAGTTTTATACTGATCTCTTAACAAACATTCACTTACTTTCTTTGACAATAACCAGTAAGACTTTGAAGAATGGTTTCCTGGGTTTAGCGATAAAAGGATTAGACTGTTTGAGATTAAGAAAACAGATGACTCAGAAAAATGTCTTAAGTTTATTCGGTGGCCAACTATTACAACAACAAAATGAATATTTACTATTTGCTATAGATTAATTATAATCTAAATGTCATGACTTAATTTATTCTGAATTCTGAAAGGCTAAGCTATCTTTAAACTTTGCATTCTCTAATGATAGAAGCCTCTCCAATTAAGAGTCAGGGAATATTTTCATTTGTTGAGTGATTACAAAGTGCTAATCATTAGGCAAAGTGTTTACTTACATATTTTATCTCATCAAATCCTCATAACTACTTAATTGGGTGTTACCATTCCTATTTTTCATATGAGGAAGCTCTGTCACAGAGAGGCTAAGTCATTTCTTATGGCCAAATAGGTAATGTCAAACCTGAGATTCAAAATCAGGGTCCTCTGACTTGAAAGCAGTCTTAGCCAGTGTTCTATACTGCGTCACTTAACAATAAAAATGGCAGATCTGATTCCAATTACAGTTCAGTCACTGTCTGGTGGTGTGATGTGAAGTGAATTTTTGAAACAGTTTTATCTGTAAGCATATTAAACAATAACATAAACTCTCTGGTATATATCAAAATTAATGAAATAACCTTTTTGAAAATCCATCACACTGCCTGACAGCAGAAATAAACCTCAATTTATGTAAAAATATATATTATACATAATATATATGTTATATTCATTATATACAAATTGAATAATTATGTTGTACATGTGGTACATGTATCATATATATAAATACATACATATCTCTTTCCTTCAAAACTATTTTTTTAGAATAAGACATTCTAAAACACAAAACAAATGTTATCTGTCTTTTTAACCAGAGATACTTATCCTACATTTACACTTTTTTAAATATGAGGGGAACTATCATCAACAACCATTATTATAGAAAATGGGCCAGGATTATTAGCTATAGATAAATGTATGACTATACTTTTCCATGCTCTTTTGTGTTTTGAATGCTGCATTCCCAGTCACCTCCCATGCTGTCAGGTATAACTCTCTCCTAATATTGGTTATCTTCCTCTAGTTATTGATGCTGTTTTTATAATTTTACACTTCTATTTTATGCCTCTAATCTGTGGTGAGATGGACATTTAGAAGATGAAATTTATGGTATGTATTACAGATGTAAAAATTTATACAAACAAATTAAGGATTCAAGAACTCTATTATGACTGAAGTCAATGAATTTTAGTGTATGGCCCATTTATTTTAGTTTTGAAGTATTGTTTTTTATTCAACCTGCAGTTCCTGATTTTGCTCTGGATAGATAGTCAAAGGAAATAACCTATGAACGAGACATTTGTTGCTAAAACTTAAGAAATAAAACGTTTCCTCAATAATAAATTATCATATACTTTGTAGGTATCAGTCTTGATTTTCTCTTTAGAATATGACAGCTTAGTGGGTACGTTACTTGGCAGACAGCAAAATTCATGGCTTACAAATTGTATGTTGTCACAAGTTAGTGTTATCCTTCAGTTGAAAAATTCTGGTGATCCCATAATATCTGTCATCCGTAGGTCACATTATTTTATTTCTTTTGTTCCAGACCCAGCTAATATCTAATAAAAATGATTAGCCTAGAGTTTAACATGGCAAAGCTGTTTGATAGATGATAAACCGATAGCAATGCAAAGGAGAACCATCAGTCATATGCACTTCCATATTCTTAGACAGTCATATGCCTGGCATATCACAGACACTCAATAAATGTTTCTTAAAAAATCAATATACACATGTAACTGACTCAGTTATGTGGGTGCCTCCTACTTAGGCATTATGGATCTGAGTTTAATTTTAACATTTAGAGGATTTAACTTTTAAAGAATTGCAATGTCATTGAAAAAGTTCAGTGATCGTATATTAGTCACATGCATCACCAATTAAAAATCCTGAGACTTCCCTCTTACTAATTTTTTAAAGGAGAAAGAAATAATAGGTATGAATCTACAAAGAAATCATGAGAAGATACATAAGGGAATAAAATTTCAACTAATACATGGTCAGAGAGAAAGCATAGATTTGGCATCACAAGCCATAGGTGAAGGGATGGAGTATTTTTAAATGATAGTACCAAAATCAGTTCGTTATAAGAAAAAAATATATTTGGGTACCTTTCTGACACCACATTCAAAAGTAAAATTCAGATGGAATAAATATCTACATAAAAAAAAGAAAATTATATTGCTAATAGGAGATAATACGGAGACTATCTTTTTGGTTCCAGAGTCAGGGAAGGAATTTTTTGGCTTCATCTTGTTCCAAAATTGTTCTCATTTTATAGTTTTCTGTTTGTTTTTTAAATGTTTATCTTATGTTCAGGAGTACATGTGCAGCTTTTTAATGTAAATAACTCATGTCACAGGGTTTTGTTGAAGATTATTTCATCATCCAGGTACTAAGCCTGGAACCCACTAGTAATTTTTTCTGATTCTCTCTGCCCTCCCACCCTCATTTCATAATTTAAATGGAGTTTCTTCTCCTTAATCAGGAGAAAACCCAGAACCAACAGTTGAGTCCTGGTCATGTTCTTTCCTGGAAACCATTTTTCATGTATGTATCTGCCTCAAGGGACACATACGTTATCTTGAATCCTTCTGATTCTTGGAGATTTGGATAAACCTGACCTGAAACACAATTTCAGGCTGTGACTACACAGAGCCCTCCTCAGAGACTCTGGGAGCTGCTGAGACAGGTCCTCAGGCTTTCTTCTGACTATATATTTTCCTATCTGCATGAGTTTTTGCCCTCCATGAGCAAAGATATGTACCCAGCCTCATCACTGGTTCATATACACACCCTCAAACACACGTCACTCTTAAACACTCATATCTACTAATGACATGCATTTCTCAGTTTGGTAACTCTATTCAACATACAGCAGACAATGGGTGGAGTTATTTTAGATTCCATACAGCTTTCTACCATCTACCTAGCTCCACAACCCTCTTCTGCTCTCCTTTTTCTAGATTGACAGGTATATTATTTTAACATCTCACTTAGAACATTTCCACCCACTTCCAGGTCCCTGAAGATCTCATCTTCCACTGTCAATCACTTGTCAAGGAGTTGTAGTTATTTTCTTTTTATTTTTTTCCTGAGCAAATACACTAGCTTTTTATAAAAGGGAGTCTGATGAAAGCTATTAATGAGATTTTCCCACCTCACCACAAATATGGATTTATCATACTTAACATTATGCCATGTATAAAAAACACTTGGTGACCCAATTATATAGTCCAGGAAATAAAGCTAATAAATAGAAACTATGCTGTAAATAGTCTAGACACCAGAACTTGGTTAGTGATGTCACACTTCAACCCATTAAGAACTATCTGCTAAGTTGTAAGAGTTAAGACATTGCAACTAAGTGGTGAACCAGTAAATACCGATTTTAATGAAGTTGGAAAATACATTTTCCTCACTACCTATAGGAAAACACTGTTTAAAATAAACAAACAATGAACAAACTAGCAGAAAATATGTTGGCCTGGATACTATAATGAAAAGGACAGTATGTAGACCTCCTGGGTATATTCAGGCTAAAAGTCTGTCACTTTCCTGACCCCTTGTCCTGAGGAAAGCTACTTAGGTCAAAAGATTGTAGTGACGTGGAGCACTGAGGACGTAACCGCTTCTTCACACCCTCTGCAGTCATTCATGCCAGGCTCTATCAGTGCAAAGAGGCTCCACTCCACAACCAAGTTCAGGCCAGAGAGAAGTACAAATAAGACAAGTTGGAGCAAACTAATTCCCTGGTAAATCTGGTATCTCATTGTGGAGACTCTTAAGTGAACATATTATAGTGAAATTTTAATCTGCTGATGAACGTGTACCAACCCTTTCAAATTTACTTAATCTAAAAAATTAACATCTTTCTTTTGGATTTTAAAAACATCAGTAAGAATCTGGCCAGGCGCCGTGGCTCACTCCTGTAATCCCAGCACTTGGGGAGGCCAAGGCAGGCAGATCACCTGAGGTCCAGAGTGGGAGACTAGCCTAGCCAACACGGTGAAACCCCATCTCTACTAAAACTACAAAAATTACCCGGGCATGGCAGCAGGCACCTGTAGGCCCAGCTACTCAGGAGGCTGAGGCAGGAGAATCACTTGAACCAGGAGGTGGAGGTTGCAGTGAGCCAAGATTGCATCACTGCACTCCAGCCTGGGTAACAGAATCAGACTCCAGCTAAAAAATAAAAAGAATTTTGTTCATCTTACACACTGTAATTTGTTT
This sequence comes from Cebus imitator, assembly GCF_001604975.1. Lineage (NCBI taxonomy): Eukaryota > Metazoa > Chordata > Mammalia > Primates > Cebidae > Cebus > Cebus imitator. The sequence continues at coordinate 1,714,967 of NW_016107453.1, read as the reverse complement.
TTGTTTTGGATTCAGGGGGTACATGGACAAGGTTGTGGGTACATTACGTGATGATGAGGTTTAGGACATGAATAATTCTGTAACCTCACCCATGTGGTGAGCATAGTACTCAAAAGGCAGTTTTTCCGTCCATGACTCCCTCTCTCATCACCCTTTAGTAATTCCCAGTGTTTACTGCTCCCATCTTTATGTCTATGTGTTGCTAATGCTTATTCCCCACTTATAAGTGAGAACATACAGTATTTGCTTTTTCAGTTTTGCATTAATTCACTTAATTTAATGGCCTCCACCTGTATCCATGTTGCTCAAAGGACCATATTTCATTCATTTTTATGACTATGGTATTTCATGGTGTATATACACCACATTGTCTTTATCCAATCCAACATTGACGGGCACCTAGGTTGATCCCATGTCTTTGCTATTGTCAATAACACTGCGATTAACATACATGTGTCTTTTTGACAGAATGAATTATTTCCCTCTGGGTATATACCCAGTAATGGGATTGGTGGATTAAAACTGCAATGAGACACCATCTCACACCACTCAAAATGGTTAGTATTAAGAAGTTAATAACATATGCTGGCAAGGCTATGGAAATAAAGGAACACTTATATGCTATTGGAGGGAATGCAAATTAGTTCAGCTGCTGTGGAAAGCAGTTTGGAGATTTCTCAAAAAAACTTAATAAGAATTTTGAGTAAAAATAGACTAGTTAAGTAATCCTAAATGAAAGGGAGAAAGATATTCTCAATGCAAGGTGTAGAAATGATTCATTTAAATTGCAAGATTTCAGTGAGTTGACATTTAATGTGAAGTCCTACCTCCCTATAATCTCCAGAGTTTCTTTTGGCAGTGATTGAAACCATTTCCTAAAATCCACTATGATTTAGCTATTTTAGCATTAATTTAAATTCTTATAAACCAGAAGAATGTCTTGATTAACAAGTTTGAAAACAATTCTACTCTCAGAACAAGGAGCTACAGGAATGCTATGGTCACCATCATTATAAAAAGTTAGGAGGTCCTATTTCCCTTGTAGTTGAATTTTAATGTATGTGATCCAAGAGAGAAAGTGCCCAGTTAAGCATGATGTTCAAACGCCTGGGCCTTCCTTGGGGCTTCTGGCATTAGTATCATGGCTCTTGGTGTAGTTGTTTCTGATGAAAAAATTATCTGCTCCCCTTTGCCAACTTCATTATTTTATACTTTCAAAGTTATTGTTCTACTTTTGGATATCTTAGACTATGTTACTGAATGTATGTTTCCCACATGTAACTTTGCACAGCGAAGACAAAGCATAGTCTAGACTCTGTTAAACTGGCTAGTCCCAGATTTTCTCTAACTGGTACACCTCCAGAAGTGAAATTCTTTCTTTATTGACTTCCCATTTAGAGTAAATGAACCCTTCTATTTGTCTCTATGACAGACATAAAAAGATATTTAAAATGATGTAGCTTTACCTAAATGGAAAAAAATTTCAAATAAATTCTACTAATAAAAAAATTACCATTAAACATAAAATTAGTTCATCAATGATTTGTCATCATTGTATATTGAAGGCGCCTAATTTCCTATAATGATTATCTTAGCCCATTCCTGCTCCTATAACAAAATACCTTGACTGGGTAATTTATAAAAAAACAGAAATTTATTTCTCACAGTTTTTGAGGCTGAAGGCTCAAGATCAAGATGTCAGCAGGGGCCTGGCACAGTGGCTCAGGCCTGTAATCCCAGCACTTTGGGAGGCCATGACAGGAGGATCATCTGAGGTCAGGAGTTAGAGACCAGCCTGCCTAACAAGATGAAACCCTGCCTCTACTAAAAGTACAAAATAATTAGCCAGACGTGGTGGCACATGCATGTAGTCTCAGCTACTTAGGGGACTGAGGCAGGAGAATTGCTTGAACCTGGGAGGCAGAGGTGGCAGTAAGCCGAGATAGCGCCACTGCACTACAGTCTGGGTGATAGAGTTAGACTCCATCTCAAAAAAAAAAAAAAAAAAAAAAAATCAGCAGGTTTGATGCCTGATTACAGCCCACTTTCTGCTTCCAATATGGCACCTCTTGCTGTATTTGCACATGGTGGAAGTAAGCAAAAGGACCAGATAATGTGTCCTCACATGGCAGAAAAGATGGAAGAATAAGAGTGCAAAAAGGGTCTAGCTAGTTCTCTCCAGCCCTTTCATAGGCACTAAACCTATTCATATATGAGTGCAGAGACTTGATGGCCTAATCACCTCCTAAATGACCCATAACTTAGTACTATTACATTAGGATAGTAAGTCTCATTATGAATTTTGGAAGGTACCCAGACATTCAAATGATAGTTGTAACACTGTAGAATTTAGAAAATGAATTTTTAGTCAATTCTCTTATTTATGAGAGATTGTTTCTAAATTTGTACAGTAAAATTATGAAATTTATAAATTTTCTTATTTTTATTTTAAAAACAAACTTTACTTGTAGAAAAAATAAAATTAATTCAAAAATTGCCATAAATATTTTTGAAGTTAATGTAGGGCATTCTCTTTAAAATATTGAGGGACCACTACTAAGAAATTTGAAAGACCAAAAATCTATGGAAATGGCTTCATTTCTAATCAACTATGTCTGACTTTGATTCATGGCAAAGAGGCATTAAAAAAATAAATCAATTGAGATAGCTAATAGGACCAGGCCATTGAGATTTAATGCCATAGGTTTGTTACAGGGCTGATGGTAACTACATAGGTACAGAGTAGTATATGAAGTTCTCTCAAGTCTGTTTCCTGCTGGCCTCCACATCCTTTCTTGCTCCTTCACTCTTGATATATTATATGTATTAGCCCATTTTCATACTGCTGTCAAGAAATAGCTGAGACCATGTAATTTATAAAGAAAAAGAGGTTTAATGGGCTCGCAGTTTCACATGGCTAGGGAGGCCTCACAATCATGGTGGAAGGCAAAGGAGAAGCAAAGTCATGTCTTACATGGTGGCAAGTAAGAGAGCCTGTGCAGGGGAACTTCCCATTATAAAATCATCATATCTCATGAGACTTACTCACTATCATAAGAACAGCATAGGAAAATCCAGCCCCATGATTCAATTACCACTCCCTGTGTCCTTTCCACAACACATGGGGATTATGCAGCTACACTTCAAGATGAGATTTGGGTAGGGACACAGCCAAAGCATATCACTGTTTGACTTAAGGCTTCTCACACAACACTTCTCAAAGCTTTGCACATTCCCTTTTGTTGATGTAGACCTCACTGTCCAATACAGTAGCCACTAGCCACATGTGGCCATGGAGCACTTGAACTGTGGATGGCCCAAGTTGAAACTACACTATAAGTGAAAAATATATGCTGAATTTCAAAGACACAATAGAGAAACAGAATGTAAAGCATCTCTGTAGTTTGTTTTCATGCTGCTGATAAAGACATACCCGAGACTGGGAAATTTACAAAAGAAAGAGGTTTAATGGACTTACAGTTCCACATGTCTGGGGAGGCCTCACAATCATGGCAGAAGGCAAGGAGAAGCAAGTTGCGTCTTACATGGATGGCAGCAGGCAAAGAGAAAGAAAGCTTGTGCGGGGAAACTCCTCTTTTTAAAACCATCAGATCTCATGAGACGTATTCACTGTCGTGAGACTAACACAAGAAAGACCCACTCCCATGATTCAATTACTTCTCACAACTTCCCTCCAATGACACGTGGGAATTGTGGGAGTTACAATTCAAAAGAGATTTGGGTAGGGACACAGTCAAACCATATCAATCTCATTAATTGCTTTTATATTAGTTACATATAGCAATGAAAATATTTTTCATATGTTCCTTAAATGAAATATATCACTAAAATTAATTTCCTCTGCTAATTCTTATCCGTTTAATGTGAACAATAGAAAAATTTAAATTACATATGTGGCTCTCCTGGTATTGGTATCCTATTGAATAGTGCTATTCTAGAATTTGTTCAACCCAATCATGAACATAAAAAATTCTATGGCATAGATGATAGTGATTTTATCTGTCTCCTCTACTAGACAGTCTTTTTAATGGAAAAAAGTCATGTCTTACTTTTTTTGTTTTTGCTGCCTCTGACAACATCTAGAACTTATTAGACACACAGTAAAACATTTGCAAAATAAATTGAAATAAAAGCATAAGAAAAATATTTTCAAGCAATTATATAGTTCAAGTTATATTTTACTTGTTTACATATTATTAAAACATATTAGTATTGAGTAAAATAGTTTAGGATTACATTTCCTCATTTTTCTTCTCAGTTCTTGATAAGTATTTGTTAATCTATTATTCAAAATTTATGAAAAGAAATTCTACCACTAAAATTACCTTCCAAATAATTTAAATCTAAAAATCTGAAGAAATGCTTAGGCCACCAAGAAGTATAGGATTTTTATTGGCAACATAGTGAGAGGTTAGCTAATCAGTTCCTACTTCATCAGAAAACATTGTATGTTTTCTAATTATTTTAACTTGAAATAGATAGTAGTATATTAAAAAAAAACTTAGTATTGCCATATATAAATACAGATTATATATATGTCAGATAATGTGTCTTTAAGAATACAACATGAAATTGAAAATTATATACCAAAATTATGAATCAAAAATCAGTTCCATTGACAAAAGTATGAATTGAAAGCATCACACTCTCCAGCCCGATAGCACCTCTCTAATTGTGAAACATGGAAGTATTATAGAAAAGAAAAAATACAAATCACCTTAGATCAGTGAAGTTCTCTAATGTTAAAAGAAAATTTAAATTGTGTTTTTTATCTTGGACTCACATACCAAGATAGAAAAACTAAAATATTTTATTAAAATATGTCACAACAAAAAGTGCTTAGTTGACAAAAATGCTTTAGTTTTTGGAATACCTAATTTGACCTGGATTTTATTATTTTTCTGTGCCTTTTCTGAGTCTACATTATAGAATATATAAAGGAGAGGTCAAGAAAAAGCCAATGGAGGCTCTGAAGACTTCAGCTGACCATGCCAGGGGTCTGCCTTTTAAATATTACTACATATTGGTAAACATAGTATTTGTTGAAAAACACAATTATCCAGTAAAATCCATTTGTGAATCATATCTTTTTAATAAAGTTCTTGATAAAATATGCAGTTGTTTTAAGATAACACTACTCCCTTTCAGGCGTCAAAACATACTCATTGTTGAGCCATTCATTAACCACTTGACCTTGAGAAAACTAGTGGATTTAAAGGATTCTCACATTTGTCTACGAATTGAAGACTTTCATCCTGGGACCTGCCTGTTTCACAAGTTGTTTTGTGCCTGCAAGGGTGGTGAAGTTGGATGCAGAAAATCTGGGTGCATTTGTGAATGTAAGGGAGGCTTCACTAGACTTCAGTTTCTCATCCAGAAAAGAGGATTTTGATTAGATAACTTCAAAATCAATTACATTTTAAAAAATTTTTAAAGAAAATGGTGTTCAAGTAATTATATTGCTCATGTTATATTCTTTAATATTGCTAAACTATGTTGCCATATACCAAGTAATGCATAAAATGGTATTTAATAAACTCTCAAGAACGATAAGATATAAAGATTTGTTTATATTAGAAGGCCATTGCGTAATTTATTATATCTCTTTTACCTTGAAGAGGATTAAGGCTACACTCTCTAAAGTGAGAGTATTTGCAGAGACCCAGAGCACTTTCTTATCTCAGGTGCGGATTTATTTTTAGAGTTACCTCTATGTGCCAGTTTCAGATCTATGTTTAGTTACTGCTATATAATGCACCATGGTTTAAAAAATAAAAATAAAAAGTAGTTTTCAAATTTCTTGAAAAACAAACCACCACTGGAACCTCACATTCTTGTATTTATGGTTGTACAGCTACTGGAATTTCCAAAAAGAGCTGGATTCAAATTTAATGAGTGTTATAAATAGCAGAATAAGTGAGAAATTACAAAAATAAAAAAAAAATCCTGAGTGCATATACACAGTTCTGCCACACTGACCGATATATTCAAGGCTATGCTACAGATTAGAATACTTTTCAACTTTCAAAGTAGGAGAGAACATCTCTTCCACAAAAATAAACCTTAAAAATTAACATTTTTTAAAAAGTATACTTTATGAATTCTTGTATAAAAATTTGTAATTTTTGATAACACTGACAGAGCTATCTTTCTCAGTCCACAGACGCTGGGATAATCCCTCTGCTTTCAAGCAGTCAAAGATGATTCTGTTATTTATAGGACAAGTCCAAATTCTGAATCCCAGCCGCACAGTCAAACTGTCTTTTGATCTTTAGCTACTTGTACTCTTCTGTCACCCTCAAGGGCACCTTATCCTTATGCCCCAACCACACTATTTTTATTACATTTTATTTTCTTTCATGCAACTGCACCTCTGTCTTTCCTTTTTTGTTGGTTTTTTTTTTTNTTTTGTATTAAATATACTTCTAGCACACCGTCCTCCTCTGCGCTGGAATCAAACTTACCTGTTAAGCTCACATCAGGTTCATTGTTAGGTACCCTCAGATCTGCAGACTCAGTAATATCTCCTTCTATTCTACCATAATACTGTGTAGTAGAACAGGGTACTATAATTGTGCCTTGAACATAAAATGTGATCAATTAATATTAGCTGAATGTTGAATGAAATTGAATGTATCAACTGACATATGATAGAGCAACTTTGAAATTCTGAGCAAGACACTTCATATAGCTGAGTATTGTTCTTTTCACTGTAAGTGAAGATAATTGTATCTATTACCTTGTAAGTTTTCTGGTAAGGATTAAATGAGATATCTGGTACTTAGAACAGTGATTGCTCTTCTAAATAGCCATTGTAAATGTAAAGCGTAATCACCAAGGTGGTAAGATAATGCTGTTTAACCCGTCACTGAATCACGAGCACTATGAATTATGTTTGTCATTAGTAGATAATGAATAAATATGGATGGATGACTGAGTAAATGGATGATGGAATGTGTTAGATTATATTTTCTAAAGAGACTATAAAAATGTGTAACCAATGTAGTGGCTCCTTTCTCTCTCTGGATATTGTGAAAACACCAGAGAAAATTACTTAATAGTAAAGAGTTCACCCTCCAAGGTAGGTTGCATAAAATGGAATCTCAGAGCGGCCACCTACTAGTTGTTTGCCTAATTTATTTGAGTTAGTTAACCATGGGAAAGTTTCTTACCTTTCTGTGATTTTATTAATTCACTCCTAAAATGAAAATACTTTCTGATGATTATGGGAGCTAAGCATAAAGCACTTAGGATAATTCTAGCATACAAGAAGATTTGAACAAATGTGATTACTATTATTTTTGTTATTAAAAGTACTTTCATTTTATTCTTATCAACAATAGAGAATTACCTGGTTAATGAAGTGAAAAATGACATAAATCTTGAAAGAAGAAAACCATGACTATACCAATAGCAAAAGAGATGAGTTTTTGAGCATGCTTTGTAGAATTAATGAATTTAGAGGAGATTCCATGAACTGATTAGGAGTAAATACACCTAGACTACAAGGGGGCATCTCAGAAATGAATCTCCCTTTACATAATTACATACTGTCATAAAGAAGAAAATTAAAGAACAGTTTAAGGCCATCAGGTGTCTGAATAGTGAATATAGGATAAGCTGAACACTTAAGGCCAAACAGGAATGATTTTTAAATCATAGTTAATAAAGCTATTAAAGTTTTATTTTAAATAGTGAAACAAAATGCAAGTAGAAGAGTTGAATCTATGTATTAGTTATTTTCGTGGGTAGTAACTAATGTTATTTTGAGTATTTTACAAAATTTGCCTAAGATGTAAAGCCATATTCTAAAAGGAGAATATTTTTCTCTTATAAAATTAAAGCATTCATAAAATATTAATAATTCTAAAAAGGAGAGTACACATCTATTATTCTTCCATAATTAGAAAGCACTTTTTTGTATATTTGATTATAGCCCACAAACTGGATACTGCACAGAAGATAGTGGTCGGAATAGTGTAGAGGCTTAAATAACCATATTACATGATATAGTGAAAGGTAGTAAAATACTTTACCTGGAGTTCTTTGATTCTGAAAGATATCAGCATTTGAATCATCTAATCCTTTAAAGACCCAAGTAGAATGAAAAGGTAGAGAATGGTCAAATTTTCTTTTTCTCTCTTTCTGTCTCACTCTCTGCCTTCCCCTCTGAGCTGGGACATCCATCTTCTCCGCCCTCGGACACCAGAGCCCCTGGTTGTCCCTCCCTCCTTCTCAGGTCTTTGAACTCAAACTTATACCACTGGCTTCCCTGGTTCTCCAGCTTGCACACAATCCATAGACTGTGGAACTTCTCAGCCTCCATAATAGCATGGGTCAATTCCCATAATTAATCTTCTGTTACATGTCTATATATATTCTATTGGTTCTGTTTCTCTGGAAAACCTTGACTAATACACCCTGTGACTTTCCTAAGGCCAGGGCTAGAACAAAAGGCTGGAGATTACAGGGAAACCAAGATCAGATAACTACTAATAAAAGAAAGAATTTTCTTAGCGGTAGTCAACAAAGTCATGGGCTGCTTGATATAGAGGTGACCTCATTCCATCTCTGGTACCATAAAAAGAGAGCTCCTATAAACATCGATAGGAATGCCCAGGTCAGAGTGAGGTTGAAGTTACTTAGCAGCCGATAAGAACAGTCCTACTAATCAGAAGGGACAAGTTCATTCACCATAACAGATATATTGTGCAGCTGGGCAGATGTTTCCTGAATTAGAAGAGTGAATCGACAGGAAAAATACTTACAATTTGCAATGTTTTAATTCTTGTTGAGTAGGCATGAGTTAAAGGAACATTATACAAGACAATCACTCTTTATGAATTTTGGGGACACTACTACTGTGTCTTTAGTCTTTTTCAGTTTTTATGATGTACACTAGCTCCTTGGTGATTTTGTCTTGTCCTATGTGTTTAAATGCCTTTTAGGCAATGATAATTCTAAATTATGTATCTTTAAGCCTAAGTTTCCTACATCGGTGGCTCCCTAATTCACTCAGAGTAGAAGTCAAAGCCCTTACTATGTCCTTGATAGGTGTCCTGATAATAGGTGCCTCAGACTCCTATCTCCATTACCGCTCTGACTTCATCCAGCACTTCTCATTCAAGTCATTCCAGCCACTGTTGCTCCTTGTTCTTTCTCTGACATGCTAGGCACATCCTCAGTTGAGGTCTTTAGCAAAGATTACTCCTTCACCCGGAAATAATTTTCTTATTAATACTCTCACAGCTAAATCCATCATTACATTTAAGTCTTTACTCAGAGCTCACGTTTTCAGTGAGTGCTATACTCACCTCTTTATTTAAAATTTTGTTATAATATACATCTATGCATTTTTATTTTATTATTTTACTATTATTTTTTTCTCCCAAGTACAAGTATATTTTTGTTTTGTTCATTACTATACTTTTGATAGATTATTTTTAAAAAATTATTGTTCAGCAGCTATGTCCTGATCCTCCCCCCTGGGAAGTGTACACTTTGCTGCTCCACATATGTTGCTCTGACATTTGCTCTGGTTAGTGGAATGTGGGAAGAAACGACACTGTGCCACTTTTAACACAGGCTTTCCCTCCATGAAAAGATCACGTCCATGGCAGTCTCTGTTTCTTGGGGTATGTTATTAGGGTAATAAACAGGTATAGCAGATGTGAATTATACCCATGGCTAAATCCAAACCCAGCCTAATCCAGCCATCTCTAACTGAGATGGCTCACAGATCCAGGAGAAAGACACAAATGTTCTAACTCATTTGGATTCAGGGCTGTGTATTATGTAAAACTCTCCCAGTAAGCGGTTGATTGATGTACATCCTAGGCTCTAGAATTGTGTTTGGAGATGACCAATATTATTTTAACTGATTTACCAATTAGATATGTGTCAAAGGCTATAAAATTACAGCTAGATAGGAGGAATATGTTCTAATGAGCTGTACCACTGTAAGATGGCGATGGTTAACAATAATAATACATAGTTTTAGATAGCTACAAGGAGGATATTGAATTTTCCCAACTCAAAGGAATGATAAATGTTTGAGATAATGGATATAATAATTACCATGATCTGATCACTATTCATTAAATGAATCAAGACCTCACTATGTGCTTCATAAATATGTAGTTATATGTCAATTAAAAATAAATAAAAACTTAGAAATAAATGACTTTTAAATCAACCTTACAGACCTGTTTTAACTGCTAGTGTCTGGTGCACACATTATGCTATACTATAGAATTAATTTAGATCCTTATATAATTGTTTAGCCTCTTTAAGGTCATATAACAACTTTTTATTAAATCATTATTTAGAATACTAAGTAGTATTTTAATAAACCAAGAACATGTGTTTTCTAATAACTGTTCATTCAAATGATATCCACAAAAAACAAACTGAGTTTTTTGCAGTTTTTAATTATTTAGTCACTGACATCAGGTTCTTCAAACATCAAGTCTAGTTTTTAAGAAAATAAAGATGATGATGTTGGCAGCCCAGTCATTTCAATGATACTAATAACTGAGATGAATCTACTATTAAGTAACAAAATCTGATTTATTACAATTTTATTATGATGTGATTTCACTTTCAGTAACTTGCGCATTGGGAAAATTTAGTTTAAAGGAAGTGATAAAATTTTGGAAGATGCGATTTCTATGTTTTGGTAATCAACCAGATTGTCACATACAACCATATAAGTATAATCACTTCCAAGATTTTGGAATTGCCCCTTCCTGTTTTGCTTTCCATTATGTTTCTCCTTTTTGTTTTACTTTTTTTCTTTACTCTTATTATTTTTCTCCTTACTACTTTTTCCTTTTAAAAGTTCTTGTAACACTTAGTAAGGAGTGTGGTTCAAAGCTCCAAAGCAAACAAGCAGCAGAAGAAAGGGATGAAAGAACTGGAGTTTAATTTTCCTGCCAGGTTTCAAATGGATCTCAACAGCAGCTGGGGTACCAGCCAGGTTTTGTAGAAGCCGCTACAAGGCTGCTACCCTCTTAGTCTCCATACAGTTATAACTGGGAATTGAAGAATTGTCTAAACATTGGAAAGCCAAATTTTCTTAAACTTTAGTTTCCACAGAGTCAAAAATATATTTGTATTATCCGTAAAGACCACTCAGCTCTCTCTACTCTGAGTATTTTGTCTATCTCTAAAGGTTAACTACCCTCCAACCATCATACCAGAACATGTTAGGTTCCCAACATTAGCAAAAGCTATAATATGAAAGTCATTATCAGAGGAATTGACATTTCTAGATGGTATTAAGTTCACAAGGAAAAGATCCAGTATTATATTTGATTTACTCTCTTCTTCATAAGGATGAGACCTTAATTCCTTTACTATGTCCATTGCTTAGCATAAGAAGTAGTCTTATTATTATTATACATATGCCAGAGAGAGATGTTTAGAAAAGTAATTCCTTATTCAACTAATACTTATTGAGTTCATGCTATTTACCAGGGATCATTTTAGGTGTTGGGGGTATCCACTGAACAAAACAGGAAATAATTCTAGCCTTCAAAACACACATATGTGTGTGTGTGTGCGTGTGTGTGTGTGTGTGTTTTCAGTAATTAATACTATCTAACATATTTGTATGTATTTCATATATACATATTAGGGATAACAAACATTAAATGCAATAAATACATATAACGTATAATATGTTTGATAGTATTAAATACTGGAAAAAAGCTCAATAGTATTTACTACAAAAAAAAAATAGAGAAGGGAAAATTAAAGTCTGTAGGTTGGGAAGAGGATTCACAATTTCAGGTATTATACTGGGGAAAAGCTATAAGGCACCATTAAAACAAAGATTTAAAAGAATAAATATTTAAAAAATATTTTCCTGATTATAAAAAGAATACATATTCACAAAGGGGAAAAAAGCATTTTAGAATATCACAGAGAATATTGAAACAACTGTTTGTAATTTTATCACTCATAGTTAATTCTTATTAAAAACTTGATTTAGATTCATCTCAGTCTTTTGCAATAGGTAGTGTTAGAGTGTGTGTGTGTGTGTGTGTGTGTGTGTGTGTGTGTGTGTGTGTTTGAGATAGAGACAGAGAGAATATTATTTAGGTTATTTAGAGAATTGGGATAATACTCAATTTCAACACTGTTAACCCAGTTCTTATACAAATAGTTTTAGAAAGCAATCTTTAAACCTTTTCTGTTTCATTAAAATGATATCGTAAGGAATATAATTGTACATAAGTTCTTGCACATACTTTGGTAATTATATTTTGGACATAACTATTCAAATTAATGAGCATAACTCACTACTCAGAGTCTAATAATAATATTAACACCATTCTATTAAAAGTATAGTTGAATATGGAATATTTATTCACTGATGGTTTAGGAGACAAAAACTCTCATCTAAATCATACTATGATCCAAATTATTTATTATCATGTTTTTAAAGAAGTTTTTCTTGTCTTCTTTTTATATTTTTTCATTGATCACACATTTTTTTATTTCAGAAGTAACATCCCAAGTTTAAGGTTTTGCCATGAACCCATCATTAACGGAAGGCAAATTTAAGGTACTTGGCTACCTGATTTATGCCTGAGGTTGCAATTTTTTTTTTTTATTTTTGCAATCAGACTTTGATGATGACCTTGAGCAGTAGGATATAAATAATTCCATATGCTTAGTGTTCCAAAAATGGAACACTAGGAATAAAGGGGTTAACCCATTTATCTTTTCATAATCTGAAACCTAAAAACACAGTTGTTAAATTATTGGATAGTCTAACCTACCAAACAGTTTAATCTTGCATATTAGAAGGATGTGGCTATAAATGTGTTATTATTCATGTAGTAATGTGCTCTATTCATTTTAACTTAATATTTTAAAGTTTTATTTAGACATTTTCAGTGTCAGCAATATTTAATTTTATTTAAATTTAATTTAGCACATACCACTACTGAAGAAAAAGCAATCACTCTCATTTTCCTAAAAGACTATGAAGCTAGAAAAAAAATCTTCGAAATTAAAATCCTCTCTGTTTCTGTAATTTCTAACCTGTAATTTTCATGGCAAAAACATTTTAATGAATCTCTGTGCTGATTTTATGTTGCAAGTCTACATCATGTAAGTGAGTTGTGAGATGTAAAAATAGGCAACAACAACAACAAAAAAAAAGATAGCGGAAAAGCCCTAATGTTTTGAAACATGAGGAAGAAGAGGAGAAAAACCCCAGAAGCATATATATATTTTAAAATGTGTTTATAAACTTCACAGTTTTACTGAAATACACAGTTGATGCCCATTTGCAGATCATTTCCATTTTGCAGAGCAATTTGTTAACTGTTAAATTTGTCTTGAGATACAATATAAACTTTTAGAATTCTTCTTCCACTTGCTGAAGTCTCTCATCAGCACCAATTACAAAGTCATCACACAGTTTTTTGTTTGTGTATTTAAACTCCCTGGATTTGACTTAGCTGCATTTGATGCAGCGATAATTGCTGTATTGTCATATCTTTGTCTTTATATAGTGACTGGAGATAGAAGGGCTATGGCTAAGTTACAGAGCAGGGGCAGCTATAGCACTACTTAAAAATGGTCTGTTACACAGCCTGGTCTTCAGGCTTTTAGTAGTTGATTCTTGATGAGTACCTAAAATAACTTAAAGATAGAAAAAGTTCATTAGCCAACAAAAAATATAGAACATTACACCAGAGCAGGACAAGGCTGACGTGTAAAAAGAAAAAAATAAGCAACTAATACAAAACAGAAGTCAGTCTCTGACTGTCTCAGGAAACACCTAGAGATAATTTTCAGTTTTGAAGCTGGAAACAGTCTGTTTCGGGGCTAGACATTTTGTTTGTTTTCTTGTTTATCTTTACTAAAGTGAAATATGCTACAGAAAAGCACACATAACTTATGTTTATAGCTCAATACATTTTTACAAACATCCATGTAACCAGTACTAAACTAGATCAAGAAACAGAACCTGCCTGCATTCAGGGCAGGCCTATTGCCTTTTATTCTAGTTACTGCCTTTCTCCAGTAATCACTATCCAAACTTCTAACACAGCTAGGTTTTACTGTTTTACATACCTAAAATTTAACACTACATGTCCTTTTATGTCTGGGGTTTTTATTCAAAGTATGCCAATGAGATGCATTTGCATTACTGCTTAAAGTTGTAGATTGTTCATTCTCTCTCTCCGTAATAGTACATTGCTTGAACAGACAACCATTTATGTGGCCATTCTACAGTTCATGGTCATTTAAATAGTTTCTCACTTTGTGGCTATTACAAATAGCACTGCCATTAAGAGTCTAGTGCTTGTCTTTTGGAAAATTCATGTGTTTCTTGAATTGTGGGTCATGGGGTATGCATATGTCCGGCTTTAGTGTATATTACCAAATAGTTTTCCAAAATGGTTGCACCACTTTGTATTATCATCAGTAGTGTGTGAAACTTCTGCTTGTTTCACACTTTCCAACATGGTATTTAGCTGTTTTGCTTTTTTAATAATAGTAGTTTTTCAACCACTATTTTTCATAGTTTTTTCTAAGTGCATGGTAATATTTCAATCACTATTTTTCATAACTTTTCATAGCTTAAGTACATTAATTGCTTTTAAAATTGCATGTATTCTTGACTGATGGTTTAACATCATAAAGACTGAGATTTTTTTTCTTCTGATGTTTGGTTTTTCTGTATTTTTTGGTGTGCTGTACCCATTGGTAAAATATAGTTGATAGATGTTTTTTAACAGAAAAAAGCATTAAAGTGAAAATATGCCCTTAAAACAAGCAACTTTAAAAAAAAAAAGCTTTATTAGGATTACCAGTTTTTCAATTTATATCCAAGTCAGAAATAGCAGATGCAACTCTTTCTAATAACCTGATAATTTTTCCATATCATACAGGCAGTACTTTCTCTCTAAACTTGAATGTTAATCACATGAAAAACAGTGCCCAATTTCAGGTCCATTTTATTGGAATTCTAAAGCTAAGTCCATTGACATATATCAAGGACACATTTCTCAGGTCTCTCATTTATATTATCTCATTTATTCCACCACAAAAAAAAAAAGCCAAACAAACTTGTGAGGAATTACAAATGGAGTTCAGAAAACTTGTGACTTACTCAAAGTTACATAACCTATAAATGGCAATGTTGGGTTCTGAACTCAGATCTGCTAATTCAACATTTTCCTACTTATTTTGCTGAAGAAATCTCTTTTCATAGAACACTTGCAAACATCTTGCAGGACCTGTTTCCTACAGACAACAGTTTGGAAAGCATTATTCTAATTCCAATTTCAATCAACTTCCCATTATACCACAGATGTCCTAAACAAGCTATGATTAAACTATATTTAAAACAGCACCGAAATTCAGGCCATGAAAATTAAATTAGTCCCAGCATTCCATTTTGTTACTTTAGGTAAAGGACAGAGTTAAAAGGATTACTTCAGATATGTCCATATTTAAACATCCTTAGCTATTTTTATCCCAAACATATTAACTTTCATAATTTGATTCATAAGTCGCTAGTTCTTATACATCTAATTCATGAAGACTTTAAAAAAAGTATCTCCTCAAATTGACCTCTCCGTTCCCTTAACCATTAGGACCAGATGGTATGGCTGGCAGCCAAGATTAACATGCATCTTTACAAATGCACAGAAGATGGGAAGGAGATGATAATCAATACTGTAATCTTAGAATTGTAGTGTCAGAAAACAAATTCAAGAGGGAACACACAAGGACAACAGGAGCACAAAACCTAATTTATATGCATGCTTTTCCATGTAAATTATTGGAAGCTGCCTAAGTTCAGGGCAGACCTATTGCCTTAGGTCCCTTTAGATTTTGGCACTTACTGTGAAACTCTACTTATGTAGAGTTGACTAAATGCTATGTAGTGTTTTAAGTGCTTTCTCCACTTTGTAATTTATTAATATATCCAGGCATTGAAGTAGGTTCTATTATTACCACTTTTGACAGGTGAGGATAGTAGGACACAGAATAATAAGGAACTTGACCGACGTTGCTCAATCAGGAAATAGTAGAGTCTGATTTGAACAACGACCATCTGTAGCTAGATTCTGCTCTCAGCCATGGCCACCAAACTGCCTTCCAAGACCTCCAGGAAGTCATTCACTCCTTCCTAGTTGTTAATCTCTCCCTTCTTCATCCCACTCCTGTCTATTCCTCAGGGCCACACCCCTTGTTGCTTCCCAGACCTCTGTGCTTACCACAACTGCTGCCATTGCTGCCAGAATGCCAAAGTAGAAGGAACGTTTTCCCTTGAGTGATTTCATATCTATACTTAAGGCTGCCCACATTCCCCACATGTCCCTCCAAGTAAAATGATTTCTTCAATTTTGCAATCACCATTCTCAAACATACACATGAAGTAAGACCAGCTTCTCAGGGAAAATAATCATAATATTATTATTGAGTACTTGCCATACAACATTATTTTGTTTAATCTTCTCAGCAACTCTGCAGGTTATTTTACGTACTAGGAAACAGCGGGTTGAAAAAGAAAGCAGAAATGGGATATGACCTTATTTTATACTCAGCAAAAGCATCTTTCCATTGATTAAAGTCTGGTATTTCCTGTTGGGGATACATTTTTCCCTGCCACCTCCCACAGGCGGAGTGCCTGCTTTCCTAGGCCTCTTGTCTTCTTCAGAAGTCGACATAAACATTGTTTTCTTCAAGGGTGTCATCTTAACTTTTTAGGAGCCAGCTTTCTGGACTTTCCTAAAAATTGAGTCTATAAAGACCATCTCCTAGTAATACAGAAAGATACTGAATATTTTGAATATTTTAAAATGTATTTATATAGTATCTCCAACATCATAGAACTTGACTACCTTGTTTTCAAGTAGATTCCAGATTTTTATGTGACCTTGCTGATACAGTTATCGAAACTAGCCCGATGCCTTTCTGTTGAGTTCATGCTCATTAATCAACTTTCTAATGTTCAGTTTGATTTCTCAAATACTTTAACCATGAGGGAAGTACCCTAAAGGTGAGTGAAAACACTTCAATCTCTGAAAAGGTCTAGTCTCATTGGCTTTCTATTTTTGGGTTTGTAAAACATTAGTTAATTTTACAACACTTTCATATATTTCGCCAAATCTTTATATCACAATATTTTATATATTTAATATTTCACTTTAAATTTATCTCATATTTTTTAACTTATATACATATGGGCAAGAGAAAAACAACCTTTGGGCAACTACCTAAATCATCAATTTTTGTGCTGGTTATATTTTTAAAATACATATTTAATACTTAAATACATTTTTTCAAATATTTATTAACATACCATCTGAAATCATCCTAGGAACTACTAGTTGGCTGTAAGAACATATTGCAAAACACAGTTAAAGCCTATAAATTAGAAATCCCTTACTTAATGAACTAGTGTCAGGTAGCTATCAATAACTTAACAAATTCTAGAATTTTTGGCCAAATTTTGTTTATGTTTATGAAGAGTTTAGATATAGAGTCTTACTCTAGTCAAGCTAAAAGTGAACAATTATCAATATTTTCATCTCTCTTTTCTTAATTTTATTGATTTGTTTTCTTCCTTAAGCTTTGAAAAATGTTTTTCATTGTCTATACTGTAGGGAAGAACCATCCAAGCCGACTCTACTTCCTATGTCTCTTCCCAAACTATCACCTTTTATATTTCCTCTTATAACTATTCCAGCTAATCTGCTATTCAATTACATTTCATATTACCTCTAATTTCCGAGCAAATCTCCGTATGTATAAACCTTCATTTAAAACAATATATCTTTCTGCTTTTATACAGAATTAAATAAAATTATTTAGCTTATGCTTTGACAAACCAAACATAAACCTGAAAGACAGCAAGCTTTTATATTTACCTACCATTTCAAAAGGCTGTGAGAACCGATAAAGACTCTGAGAACTCATATAAATCTATGAAGTTCAGTGGTTTTCATTTCAATTTGATGTAAGTCAATATCAGCATCACCCTGTTAATTTCTGATTTTAGGATCTTTGTCTTTAAATTTCCATTCTCTAGATGGTAATTTATTTTTAAAAAATTACTTAGAGAATGAGCAGTAAATAAATTATGTAAATTCTCAGAAGTACAAATAAAGATATACACATATATACACATATACACTTGTCTAAACTTCATGATTGAAAGTCAGAGTTCATGACACTCTCTTGTTATGACTTTCTATTATTATACAAGTTAATCTAATAATTATTAAAAGCCTTTGATTATAATCATAATTTAATAAAAAAAATTCTTGGCACACTTAATCTGAAGGAGTTCCCTATCCAAGCCAGTGCTAACATGTTATCAGGACATAATCTGGCTGGCTGGATTTTGGAAAAGCAGAATAAAGTAACTTTAAAAATAGCATAGTCATCATTTTTCACATGGAAAAGACTTAAGCCTTTCTTGCTGAAGCACTAAAGCAGGTTAATTGGAGCCAGAATACACCATAGATTGAGAAGACATGACAAACTGAATTCCTAGAAAAAACTGAGAGGTACCATACTAATGTCAGAAATGCTGAAATCAGAATATGGTGTGAAATAGAGATAAGAAGGAGGAATTAAAAGCTTGAACACAGGAGATATGAATCAGACTGACAAGTTAAACTTATAATGGGAGTTTCATGATCTCTGACTCTAACCTGAGAAGACAAAATATTTCATAATAGAACATTTTGGCTACTACTTTTTAATTTAATAAGTATATTTTGAAATTTGTTAAAGAACAATTCCCATTACTCTCTCTCTTTCCCAAACTGAGTGGGCTAGGTTGTGTAACTCACAGGAGTTTGATCTCTCCAAGGGAAACCCTATTGAATATCAGACCCTGTCTTGTTTTGTGTCTTGTGGTGAACTTGAAAGCTTAGACCAGCCACAACTCCAACACCTATTCTGGGAGAAGAATTTCTTCTCCCCCTCGAGAAAGGAGGGACATTGCAAGTGATTCTTCTAGGACTGGAAAACAGAAACAATTTCCCTCAAATATCTCTTTCCTTCAGGCTTGAGATATCTTTGTCTTTGGTCATTCCTCAATTTTCCATAATTCTTTTAAGTTCCTGAGGGTTCAGGTCAGATGTCCTTATATTCCCTTTACACCAAAAGCTTGTCACTGACCAGTATCCTCTTCCCTCTGTAGGCTGGATTCCTGCCCTGAGGCTCGAATCATGTGACAAGAAACCAATGACTGAATATATAATTTTACTCTTCCTTCCCATGTGCCACCCAGGGCATACATCCTGCCTGTTCAAACCTACTTGTTGGCTTCCATTTCCTGCATGGAGAGACCTCCCAGGATTCTGACCTCACACATACTGACTGAATTCCTGGATGTAATGACACACCCACAGAACTGGTTGACCTTCCCATTTGTGATTTTCCCGGAATTCCCTCCTAAACAACCCTTCTGGTCAGATAATTTTCTTTAACCCCCACAGCTCACACCATCCAATTAAACATTTCTTTGTTGTATCCCCATGAAAAGGATCCAGGCTCTGGTTGGTGCCAACTAACCATACACACAACCTGCTCAAAGTTTCTGCAGGTTGTATTTTTAACATGTTGCCATAGTCTAAAAGTCCTACAAGAAACACCTTATTTGTTCATCTTTTTATAAATAAAAATAGTTATAGGTATAAACAGTACTTATATAATTTATATTTATATATTACAAAATTGATCTTATATATCTATAATTATATAATTAATATATAAACAATTATTCTAAGTTCTGCAAATAAATCATTTTAATGGGTCAAGTTTTTACTTTATTTTAAAGAATGGAAACAAATTGTGTTATTGTCACTTGAAAGCTACCCCAAGAGTAGTTTCAAGATGACATGCAGCTTGAGACTGTTCATCGCTACAGAGAGACTCTTTCTAAATTTTTCTGGATACATTTATTGGACTGGCAAACAGTTCTCAGCACTAGAAACAAGGTAATCTTGGCTATTACTAGAATCCTCTTCCCCAGAATCTGTCAAGAGGCATTGACCCAAATAACAAATCAATCAGTACAAAGTATTTCTGCTTTCTTGCCTTCTGCTGAAGTTTTAAGTGAAATATGGCATGTTTCTATACCTTTTAGTGGGGGTGGGGGAGAGAGAGAGAGAGATTTCTGAAACAGCTACTGCTTTGCTAATTTAAGATAAAAAGCAGTAATATATAACTTAGATAATAAAATATATTCTATGTTACTTTCTTTTATGTATTAGATTAGGGGTTGACGAACTTCCTGTCAAGAGAAATAAGGTAAATACTTTAGGCTTTATGGGCCATAAGGTCTTGGCTGCAACTAATCAACTCTGCTGCTGTAGCATGAAAGCAGCAATAGACAGTTCATATGCAAATGGGCATGGCAATGTTTCAATAAAACCTTATTTACAAAAAGAGCTGTGTCCAGCCCTCAGAAGGGTAGTATGATGACTTCAGGAAATATATAATTTTAACATATGATGCAATATATATTTTTACCTGAAAACATAATTTAAAATAGATTCATTGAATGATGTATAACTAGCTATAAAGGAATATGAATTCTATGTTCTAGAAAGTATTGTGATTACTTATAGTGTTATGTGCTTTTCTATGTTTCTCTTGTTTTTCATCTCAGTAATAGAGTGAATTAAACTCAAACCTGTTTGTTTTTTTGAAAAAAAAAAAAAGACAATAGAGGGGCTACTTTATTGAAGATCAGTGCATAATTTTAGTCATTGTTTCTTTTTAAACATTTAAATTAACTATGTGATCTAATTACCAAATTAAATAGATAACAATTGAAGGCATTTTTCCATTTTTGGCTTTAATGATCTATTTATCACTTACAATTGCTTTTTTCCCTTGTAAACAAAGAAAATAAATTAACTAAACAGTTCTCAGTGGACTGCATATTAACAAGAAACACATCTGTGATCATCACACAATGCAAATTAATACAACTTGCAATTTCTCATCTGTTGCTCAATAGTCCTCAGTTTTCATGGTACATTCATTCAAGTTCTTGTCTTCATTAGAAGAACTGAGATGTGTCTCAGGCAACCCAAAATAAAATTGTATATATACAAAAACTTCTCATATTCACTCTCAAAGTGTTAAATAAAGAGTTGGTCCCTTTTTATGCCCACCATGAGACTGTACAGGCATGGTATACAGGCATAGGATCAAGGAATCATGTTTTCCAGAATATCAGATAGAGATGACATGCATATCATTTGTTCATTCACGTCTGGAGCCCACCTAGAGTACTGTAATCCCTCTACCTTCAAAACCCATGCTGAGGGAAAAGATAGTTATTGATGTTGTGGCTTGGGAAAACTATGATAATGAGTCACTCTTTTTATTTTGTAATATACACTGCTATTCTTACTTACTGGGTCCTCCCCAGTAGGAAAAGGAAGCAAATTAATCTTGAATATTCTTTTGGGTACCAAAAATTTCTCAGAGGAGTTCATATCACTGTTATCTTCCTTAGGTTGAGAGACGCTTATCACCTAGTCTAGATTTCTTTGGATTAAAAAAAAAATTGAAAATCAGTTAAAGACCATTGCAAAATTATCCTGTTTTGGAAATGTTACAGAATTAGAATGGAGTTTAATATCATATTGAGTTTAGAACTAGCTACTTTTTCTTTCCATAAATTATTTCCAACAATGTCCTCCATTCATTCTATAACGTCACACTTTCAAAAAAGTCTACTTCTCTCACTAGAACTTCAAATATCCTATACATATAAGAATTCCTTTTTGTTCTCCCTGACTTACAGAGCAGGGCAGTTGAAAACATTCTCACCTCATGTTCTTCAGAATCTGTCAAGAGGCATTGACCCAAATAATCGATCAATCAATACAAAATATTCTTTCTTTCTTGCCTTCTGCTGATGCTTTAAGGGAAAACATAGCATGCTTCTACAGAGTAGAGAGAATGAGAGACAGAGAGATTTCTATGTTATTTTAACTTTGGAAATCACCAACTCTTAATCATTGAAAATCATCTTTCCTCCCTCTCTACATCCAAACTCATAACTTGAGGGCTCTGAGCATATCCAGCTCATGTTGGCCAGTTTCCGTGATAGGGTCACTTGTTGTTCCACAGTTATATGTTCTGTCTGGAGTGGAGCTCAGTGCATACCAGAAGCTGCTTTTTTAGTGTACATGCTTCCCTGCTACAGATGGTATGATCTTGTTGCAGGACGTTAGGAATTTTTATTGCATGGCTCCTTTGGAAATTTTTCAGATTGCACTTGATATTTTTTATTTTGTTTTAAACCACAGATACTTCTAGTGCTGTGAGGTCTATAGAATGATAAGGCTCTATGGGCAAAACTGCTTATAATAGCTGCCAAGAAATATCATTCTCTAGATCCCACTTACAGCAAACAACCTATCATGTCACTTTAAATAAATGGGTTGGAATAGTTTTCCTAAGGACCACAAGAGACCCCTCAGCCCTTCTGCATGTGAGTGCAGAGAGAGAAGTTGGTTGCTTATGGAGAAGAAGACCCTTACAAGACACTGAATCTGCAGGCACCTTGATCTTGGACTTCCCAGCCTCCAGACCTGTAAGAAATAATGTGGGCTATTTTTAAATCACCCAGTCTATAGTATCTTGTTACAACAGCCCAAATGGACTAAGATAGCAAGGATTGTCTTGTAAGGCAACTAACACATTTAAGAGCTCTTAGATGATCTTCAAACAAGGGGGACTGGGAGGGGTTATGTCATTCAACAGAGAGGAGGGGGACACTTGTTCAGACTCAGGGGTTTAAAAGAATCCAGGAGTTCAAAAGCTTTAACAGCATTTGCAATCCAAGTTTCAATTCCCTACTTATTCCTTATGAGAGTCTTTACTTTTATTCAGTCATTTCTGAAGTTCTACTACTCTTATCATTAGACAATAAACCTAGTTTTTAAATTAGTCATTTCTTGGGTAATAGGCGATGAGGGCTTTTAAAATATTGCCAGTGAGACACTCTGACATTCACATGTTTTTCTGAATTTGTGTTTAGTCTCCTTAGGGCCAGTTATTTTCACTTTTCAAATCATGAAAAACAATCACCCAACATCACAGTCCTCTAATTACCACTTCCCTCTACCTCTCAAACACAACATATTGCCCAAGTCCGTGGCTCTTTTCCACCTGCATTTTATCTCAGTGATATGGTTTGGCTGTGTCCTCACCCAAATTTTACCTTGAATTGTAATAATCTCCACATGTCAAGGGCAGGGCCAGGTGGAGATAATTGAACCATGGGGGAAGTTTCCCTCATAGTATTCTTGTGGTAGTGAAGAAGTCTCACAAGATCTGATGGTTTTATAAATACGAGTTCCCCTGCACAAGCTCTCTTCCCTGCCTCCACATAAGATGTGACTTTCTTCCTCATTCACCTTCTGCATGATTGTGAGGTCTCCCCAACCATGTGGAACTGTGAGTCAATTAAACCTCTTTCCTGTATACATTACCAAGTCTTGGGTATGTCCTTATTAGCAGCATGAGAACATACTAATACAGTAAATTGGTACCAGCATGGTGGGATACAGCTATAAAGATACCCAAAGATGTAAAAGTGACTAGAAATGGGTAACAAACAGAGATTGGAACAGTTTGGAGGGCTCAGAAAAAGATAGAAAAATGTAGGAAAGTTTGGAACTTTCCAGATACTTGGAGTGCTCAGAAGACATGAAAATGTGAGAAAGTTTGGAACTTCCTAGAGACTTGTTGAATGGCTTTGACCAAAATGCTGACAGTGACATGGACAATGAAATCCAGGCTTAAGTGGTCTCAGATGGAGATGAGAAACTTGTTACGAACTGGAGTAAAGGGCACTCTTGCTATAAAAAGAGACTGTCAGCACTTTGCCCCTGCCCTAGAGAACTGTGGAATGTTGAACTTGAGAGAGATGAGTTGGGGTATTGAGGGAAGAAATTTCCAAGCAGTGAAGCATTCAAGAGAAAGCAGAATATAAAAGTTTGGAAAATTTTCAGCCTGACCAAGAGGTAGAAAAAAACCCCTATTTTCTGGAGAAAAATTCAAACTTGCTGCAGAGATTTGCATAAATAATGAGCCAAATGTTAATTGCCAAGACAATGGGGAAAATGTCTCCAGGCCACGTCAGAGATCTTTGCAGCAGCATCTCCCATCAAATGCCTGGAGGCTCTGGAGTGAAAAATGATTTCCTGGGCCAGGATCAAGTCCCTCCTGCTCTACGCAGCCTAGGGACACAGTGCCCTGCGTTCTAGCTGCTTCAGCTCCAGCCGTGGATAAAATGGGAAAACATAAGGTTCAGGGCCTTGCTTTAGAAGATGGAAGAACATGTGGGTGCACAAAAGTCAAGAATCGAGATTTGGGAACTTCTGCCTAGATTTCAGAAGACATATGGAAACTCCTGGATGTCCAGACAGAAGTTTGCTGCAGGGGCAGAGCCCTCTTGGAGAACCTCTGCTAAGGCAATGTGGAAGGGAAACATGTGGTTGGAGCCACAATACAGAATCCCCACTGGGGTATTGCCTAGTGGAATTGTCACAGGAAGGTCACCATCCTCCAGATCCCAGAATGGTAGATCCACTGACAGCTTGTACCATACACCTGGAAAAATGGCAGACACTTGATGCCAGCCCATGAAAGTAGCCAGGAAAAGGGCTATACCCTGCAAAGCCACAGAGGCAGAGCTGCCCAAGACCTTGGAAGCCCACCTCTTGCCTCAACATGACCTGGATGTGAGGCATGGAGTCAAAGGAGATCATTTTGGAGCTTTAAGCTTTGACTGTCCTGTTGGATTTTGGACTTGTATGGGGCCTATGGCCCCTTTGTTTGGGCCAATTTCTCCCATTTGGAACAGGTGTATTTACCCAATGCTTGTACTCCCACTGTATCTAGAAAGTAACTAACTAACTTTTGATTTTACAGGCTCATAGGAGGAAGGGACTTGACTTGTCTCAGATGAGAATTTGGATGTGGACTTTTGAGATAATACTGAAAGAAGTTAAGAGTTTGGAAGACGGTTGGAAAAGTATAATTGGTTTTGAAATGTGAGGACATGAAATTTGAACGGAGCCAGGGGTGGAATGATATAATTTGGCTGTGTCCCCACTGAAACCTCACCTTGAATTGTGGTAATACCCACCTGTCAGGAGCAGAGCCATGTGGAGCTGATTGAATCATGGGGGTGCTTCTCCCATACTTGTATTGTGTTAGTGAATAAGTCTCACAAGATCTGATGGTTTCATAAATGAGAGTTCCCCTGCATAAGCTCTCTTGCCTGCCACCATGTAAAACATGACTTTGCTCCTCATTCACCTTTCATCATGATTGTAAGGCCTCCCCAGCCACATGGAACTGTGAGTCAATTAATCCTCTTTCCTTTGTAAATTACTCAGTCTTGGATATGTCTTTATTAGCAGCGTGAGAACACACTTATAAACTCAGTTCACTATGAATGAAAAATCTTAACAATTTAATTGCTGCAGGATTCCAGGGAATGGTGATTCACAGATTCTCCACCTACCTTCAGTTATGTGGGTCTCACTGTCATGTAGCCAGTGAGAAATTCATCTCCAAGATCTTATCCTTAGAGACTGCTTGCTAAGGCCACTCCTTGAACCAGCTGTTTTAGATCAGATGTTCTAGAAACAGAGACTAAAACAGAAAATTTTGGATACATATGTTGTATTGTTCTTCATGAAAAGGAAAAAAGATAAAGCATCAGAGAGTGACAGAAACAACATAAGAAAGAGAAAGAGCTGAGCATGGATGAGGTCTCAGGTGAAATTTAACCTTGACCTGATTCACAGGGTGCTCTGGAGAAAAATCACACCACAGAGTTGACCCACTTTGAGGCAAGGGGATTAGTCTTTGTACTCCATGTCAGTAAGTCATTTACTATGGGCAGTAATTTGCAGGGTGGTGGCACTGGAGTATAACTTTATTTACCAAGCATTTCCCATGTGGGAAAAGGGATAAATTTGGCAGATATGCAGCCAACACTTGTAGCAGTAGGGCGATGTGCATACCAGCCTGTGAAGGGGATCTAGGTGGAATGCCAATAGCACCCTACTATACTTTTCCCCCCAAAAAATAAGTATAGAGTACAATTTTTTTGCACTTATCTGACTCTAATAGAAATTTTCAAATAAATGTACATTTATTTGTAGATCAGCTATATCAGCCACAATTATTCTTTCATGTAATACATATCCACTAAGTACCTGGCCTGTGTCAGCTTATCTTATATGTCTATTCTGTTCATAGCAGAGGGCTTTATTATATGTAGTCGTATAGCAGGAGTAGTAGATATCCCTGGGCCTGAAATTCTTACACATCACCAAAATATTTTCCAGAACAAAGTAAGTTTTTTGTACAGTGAACTACATTAAAAATATTCTATGATGTCTTATTTATTGTGACTCCATAGTCCAAAACATGGAATTATTCAGTCACATCATCAACACAATATACTCTACAGAACATGCACGTGACAGAATACACACATCTGCACTTAAATAAAATCAGTGAATCTAATATGTCTCAAAGACTGGCACCAGGACAAAGCAATTCAAATCAGAACTTGCTGGAAACTATCCCGAGGTATGTTTACCAGGTAGTCAGCACATAGAGTCATTGTATCATAATTTAGAAAACCATATATCAGAAGAAGCATAAATAACCTGAAAGTTGTAAAAGAGAGTGAATTGCCATTAGTGAAGTACAGAAGTTTAGCTCTATTTGCCAGTGTTAGACTGTGGATTGAATGTAAGACAGAAAGTTGAAATAGCATTCATTTTTGTATAAAGTCAAAGTATTACATCTGTCAGAATTATATTTTGGTAGCCTATTATGCAAATTTTTCAGAGGCTTCGACAACAAAAGGTTAAGTCTCATGTGTGCAGTAATGAATGTGGATCAGTGGGAGTGGCTGTGAGATCTATAATCACTCAGGTTGATGAAAGAGTCATCATCCTGCTATGATTTTGAACAGTTTCTGTTCCCAGCACTAGAATAGCCCAAGAAAAATTCTACACTGCTTCTTAAGTGTTCTGTTTTGAAAGTTCCAAGTGTCATCTTCAGTAAAACCCCTTTTACAACATCTGTTGACTCCCAAGTCCCCAATTGAATAGTAAAGTACATTGTGAAGCATATTCTAGCAGTAGGAGATGAAACAGAAATATTAGTGTTTGCCAGTATGCTCACAGTAAATGGCCTAAGTTTTAAAAGTGTCCTACTATTCAGACCATGGTCATTAATAAGCATTTTTCACTATAAAAGAAATCAGAGATTTTCAGGAAAAGAACTGGTTGAGGTCTCAGAGAGCAAATGCACAAAAATGTCCAGAAGATCTTGCTTTACCAGAAAGCAAAGAAACTATCAGAGACCACTGGGATTTTGTAAAGGGAAACAAATGATGTTCCACTGCCAAATTTAGTATCAATTTAATAAAAACTGCAATAAATTCAAATATATAAAGTATGTAAAGTCCGTGAGTTTCCAATATTTAGGGGAAAATAGTTGTTTATCACATTTGGAAGATGCTTTAGAGCCAATTCTCTCCTCTGCAAACTGACTAATAAAGGAAAAATAAGTATTTAACTGACTTTCTTTTACGAGTTATACCTAGGTAAATTAATACTTTTGGGAGACTGTCTTTATAAAAAAGTCCAGCTGACTAAAACAAAAGTGATAATTGAATTAAAATATCACATTTTGTTGAACTCTAATAAAATAATGCGACTAGAAAATGATTATTAATTGCTCCTGTCACAAAAAGAGAAACAATCAAACACAATAAACTTCCCGGTAGAAGACACATGACCACCTATGGAGGATTCTTATCACAAAATCGGGAGCTGAATCTGATTAAGCATCTATATATTGCTAGAAACTTACAGAAAACACACACACACAAAACACATATTAATGACTTTACACGATGTAGTCAGCAAAGTCCAGAATATAAGAAAACTCTACAGATGAAATGAGCCTATTTATTTGGTGAATAATTTGCAAGGATAAAAAAAAATGGAAGAGGAAGCCTATAAATTAAAAAGACTTGAGAGCATATTCACAAGTTGGAAAGCATGGACCATGTTTTGGAACTTGACT
Organism: Cebus imitator; assembly: GCF_001604975.1. Taxonomy (NCBI): domain Eukaryota; kingdom Metazoa; phylum Chordata; class Mammalia; order Primates; family Cebidae; genus Cebus; species Cebus imitator. Next base: position 1,686,806 of record NW_016107453.1, on the reverse strand, counting down.
GAAAAAAATAAACTGCAGAAAATAAGAAATAAAATTATGAGAGTAATTGAAAAAAATTAAAGACATTAAATAATAGATTATATATGGCATTGGTAATATTTTAAGTATAAATGTCTTCTGATTATGTTTAAAATGTTTTTATATAAAGTAGGTCATAAATTTCTCTGGAACCAAAGGCTAAATTAAAAATCTAAGGGTTCTCATTTGATTCTATTTCATGGACAGATTGGTTAACAAAGCTAATCAAAATGTCTCTGTTTTCTAAATGAGCTCAGTCTTTCTAAAAGCCTCATTTCAGATTCTATAATTTACCCTTTTCAGTTTTGATTTTGAAAGATTCCTTGCTCTGCATAAGTTTCATGCTTTCAAAATTTGATTGCTAATAACTGTAGAAAGAATTACAAAGTTTTTATTAATTTGCTAAAAAGCATAATGCATTTAATCTAGGTAAGAAGGTCGTCCTTTCGACTGTTAATTCCTTTAGCTTAAGGACCATGTCTTATTTACCTTTTTAATCTCAAATAGGTGCTGACAATAGACAGTCAAAATATATGACTGGTGCATAGTATGACGGATGAATGAGGAACTAAATAAATGGTGTTAATAAAAGACCTGCAGGCGACCGTTTGCCATGAAACATGACTTTTTAGTAGTTAAATTAAATGTATTTCCCCCCTCACCACACTGCCATTCCATTCTACCTCCATCTTCAAGAAGCCAGAAATTTAATTTAAAATGACCAAAGGAAATATAATTTCCTCATATTAAATTAATTTTGAAATTTTTAAGAGGAAGAATAGAACTCTTCAGTATTACCATGCACATTTAAGAAATAACAAAGAATTATCCAGTCAGTCCAATTTAAGAATGATTTTTAGAAGAATGAACATTTTACTCTCATACTAAAAATTGTGAAATGTACTGTGCAATGTCAGAGGACGGGCAAATCTTAAATGACCTTTACAAAGCACATTTCAATGCCAAACACATGTAATGGAAAAGGCATCTCTTTTTTTCAGGAATATATTTCATACATCTATTGTAACATTATTAAGTTACCTAAGAAGTGATTTTACAAAAACAGTAATGCCCACTCTATCATGACCAAGCTGTTGTGTCTAGGTTACTTAACCACAGGTGACTAAAGCATCAAATCAAGATAAACTTAAAGCCAAAGATATCTTTTTTTCTCAATTAACCTTGATTGGTTAGCTATTCCAGGCATTCAGAACCAAACAATCATGTAGGCATCAAGGACGAAACACAGAACCATGAAAAGGTCTCTTGTTAAATGGCACAAGTTGTTTGTGACACGAAAAAGTAGGCATATAAATACCTAACTGATGTATTAAATACAGCACCTGATGTTCATACTGATCAGATGCTACATTTTCCTCCATTTTTATCCAAATTAATGGAGTGAACCCCAGACATTTTCCTCTGTACACTATTTAATACTCACTCGGCCTCATGATATTCAACCCTGAGAAAGGTTCATTTCATAATTCAATCGTCAAACTTTTCTTCATAAGGGAAATCTAATTCCAATAGCTCAAAAGATATTATTGTAATGGCACAGATTAGAAAATACAGATAGGTGATCCTGTACATAAAAATCTAAGGTTGATTTGACAAGGTGTCGAGTGTTTTTGTCTTTCTACAGAGGCCTAAAATTATTAGCATTTTGTCTCTCTTTTAGGCCTGTTAATTAAATGAGCTGGTGACTGCAGTCTAATGAAGAAAGATACATTAAAGAGAAGCAACCAACTAAGCTTGGCAACCTTAACCTCAAGACTTAAACAGGATTGACATACTGAAATCTTCATGTTTTTAGAAGGAAATGGGGTTGGAAAGGTATAAGGAAATGTAAATGTTGGTAGAATATGACTTCACTCCTAAAAGCAGGAATGAGGCTTGTATAAAAGTGGTTTCCAACGTTAATGCTCTTTCACCTCAGAAATAACGATTAAAAATATGGAAACATTGAGCTATTTTTAAAAGTGCTATTCATTATAGTATTAGGTTGGTGTAAAAGTAATTGTGTTTTTTTTTTGCCATTTTTAAAAGTAATGACAAAAGCTGCTATTACTTTTGCACCAACCTAATAATTAATGTTTTAAGTTTGAAATAATAATGATAATTAAAAATAAACAAGAAATTTCTATGGAAAAAGGGAAAAGAAACATTAGATAAGGAAGTATAAGTTACTGTTACATGTTGAAACAAAATTAATATCAGTATCATATACAGAAAACATAAAATACAGGATATAAGCTTATAAAAATAAAACAAATATGGAAAGTGATAGGCGTAAAACAAAATGGTAATTCTGGATAAATAATTGAAAGGAAAGTAGTTTTCCTTTCAATTATTTAAAGGAAAGTAGTATTCATTTCAATTATTTATTTATTCAATTATTTATTGAACTACTAATTCCTGTCATTAATGACAGAAATTTGAAATTCTAGCAATATAATAATCTGATTAATAATGCCACTTTTTTACCTTTATGTTACTATCCTCTTTCAGAACAGCTGTCTTTAAGAAAGTAATGAGATAAAACAAAGTTAAAAATTTTAAAAATACAGAACTCATCTCTTTTCTGTTTAGGAATACAGAAAAATTAATCATATTAAACCACCATGCATACACCTCTTTATAGGCCCTTAAATTAAGTTATACATTAATTGTTTTGATAAATTTTTCATATTCTTCTACTTCCTGATGCCCATCTCTCCCATCACCACAAGTCAGTTTTAGATTTGCTTAAAATTAACTCCAAAAGTTTAACATGAAACTGAATTTCAACATGCACTTTAACTAGGTAGGAAAAATCAGCCCTAAGAAAGATCATGTGCATTATTCTTCAGTGAATAAAAATGCAATGGAACAAGACATTACACCAAAAGCTAAAACCAAACCATGCAAATATGCTCAAAGCCACAGTTTGGAATAAGCATTTGCATATGGGCAACACCACAGAAATCAATTTTATTTGAAAGTTTTTGCTAGAATAAATTTGTACTGTAGAGTGCAGTGTAAATGACGGACTTTTGCTGGGATGAGTTTGCCAAAGAGGCTATAAACAGTGAGGAAGGCATTTAGATATAGGAGGGCTACAAATGAAAATGTGACTAAGATGGTCAACACAGAGATGCTGCAGTTGGAAACATTAGAGACAGAGAGCTGAGGGCAGACAGTGTTTTTACAATCTTTCTCGGAAGTAATGAGAACCTAAACTAGAGAATAATCGAATAATAATAAAAAAAAAAGAGTATTCTCAGAAGGTATTACACAGGAAGTAGAAATATCTACTTGAATCTCAGTCTGCAAAAATCCAGCTTAAATGATCCTTCCTACACAGTAACCTCTCTTTTCATGTTATCTCACAGAGCACTCATATTAAGTGAATTTCTTTTAGTTCATTTTTTTTTCCACAAACAACAGAATTCTAAAACTGACCCAAAGTTGAATTCATTAACTGGGCTTGGAATAAGTCATATTCTCAATGGAAGTCATACTTCATGACATTACTTTATTGCAACTGTCTGTAACGGATTATGTTTCCCCAGAAGTAGTTCTTACTGTGGAAGGAAAATGAGATGAGCCCATGATATGTGTGTAGGGAATGACTTAAAAACCCTGAAAATGATCCTGGAGGAGGAAAGAGGATAAAAAGGGAGGATGCCCTGTTGGTCAAGGTAATGGATTTCAAGAGATGGAACAGTTTAAGATTGCCAAATGACCCCAAAGTAATTTTGCAACTTGCCACTACCGCATTTGTCCATTTCAAAGAGGTATGCATGACTTGAAAGTGTGACATACATTTTGTTCTTAACAATTTTCAAATCACATTGTTATATATGTTTCCTGTGTGACTTACAAAAAGCCTGTAATTAGGGTCCAATAGGAGCCTTCCTCATTGAAGAGGAAACTGAGCTATACAGACAGTATATTATAGCTCTAAGATTTGAATGCCGATCTACTCATCCAAATTCATTGCTTTTCCTACTATAAATATCTTTTACTTATAATTTTTACAAATTTCCCTTTAATTATCAAAAGCATGTAGTAAATCTTAATTAATAATGTGTACCTTCAAGACACTTAACTATATGATAGGTTTAATAAGTTTTCTGAAAGCTGTAGTGGAAGCAGCTTGTTCTCTTATAGGCTTTGACCTTCAGAGAGAATACACTCTTCATATGAAAGAACTGAAATGCAAGATTGGGAAAAAAAAATAAAAACTAAAGGGCAGATGAAAGGATGTTAAAGAAGAAGAGCCAAACAGTATGCTGGAGAACTGGAGTATAAGAAACATTTGTCATTTGGTGTTTCTAAAAGGTTTTGGTAGTTGGTGGAGGATTCCCCCAGAATCCTGCTATTATTGGAGAGAAGAGTTCTTTTTACTGAAGGAGAGCTCTTCATAAAACCTGCATGGAAGGCCCTTACTATATTCAAAACTCTGGGGAACAAAAAAATCAAAATGAGCTGCTTGTTCTCAGGGAACATAATTCATATGGAGATAAGGCGTGCTCCCTCTGAAACTGTGAGATGAAAATATGCAAATAAAGGCAAAATCAAAAAACATTTGTTTTACTCAATCAAGAGAACAATCAGCACAAATTGCAAAGGGTGGAAACGCTATGTGTGTGAGGCCTGGGGTGCTTCAGCTGGATATTGATAGCAGGGTAGCTTTATCATAGATAGCTGATAACGAAAGCAAAGGAAACAAGCTTTTTAAAAACATATACTTTGCAATCTTTGAGTCTTCTGTAAACAAGACTTGTCCAAGTTCTGAAACAAACAAACTAAAGGCCTCATGTGAAGCTGGTACACTCATATTTTGAGGGGAGAGAAGAGATACAATCTCAGGGCAACAAGGATGGAGGAAGAAAGAAAACAAGACCTTAAAGGAAGGAAAGCAAATAAAAGGTAGAAAGTTATTGAACTGGCCACAACTTTAAAAAAAAAAAAGTCTGTTGCTTAGACATGACCAGTGTCTCCAGCAGATCATGTTGCATGTCTAGATTTCAAAAGTCTAGCACGTGAGGAAAGGTAGGAGAGGGCATTTTCAGGTTCCTTTCAATTCCTTGCCTCTCACTATGAAAGTCTGCCCCAATGGGTATTAATGCCCCTGCACTTTTAGGTTCTCCATCTAAGTTTCTCTGGTTTCCACTAGGGAAGCCATATCTCACCCTCCATACCGATTCTTCGAGCGTAGTAGCCAATGGAAAAAGCAGAGCCAATGTGTGTGCAGTTAGGCCAGACTGGGGGTCCACAGCCGGTTCTGCTCCTGAACCAGCAGGCACAGTGCAGACCCTACTGAAGGGGCAGTGCCCAGAGCCAGAGGCATGCATGCATAACTTGTGTCAGATACAGACAAGATGGTGACTAAGGCTTTTACCGGTGTTAACAGTCTATGACCATGTAGATCTCTGGATGACGTACCAGAGGGCCCAATAATTCATCAATCGAGACTATTCAACAATTACAGAAAAGCTTATTAATTTTCTATTGGCATCATTCCAGTGAATAGCAAGAATTGATTGCGCTTTTTTTTCCCTGTAGCAATTTCTGAGTTCCCTGAAATCAAGTGGTGAAGTGAAATGTGGAATCACATGCTGTAAAAAGATGTGCTACAGAGGCAAATCTGGCCTCAGTCCTAAATTCCACAGACAGCACCTTATTTCTAACAGCTGTGCTCATTTGGGTTTACAACACAGCCCCTCGTTCTTCTATATGTGAGGTGCCATAAGCTGCTAATACATAGCTAGAGCTTTCTTCTCCTACTGGACATTTTGCATGTAAAAGTGGGTGATTGCACCCCTTCCTCAAAAAAGGTGTTCTTAGATGAAGGTACTTTTGATATTTTTTTAGTTTTATAATCCTGTCCTAAGCAGTCTTTATGGCTGCCTGTAAATCCTCAGTTCTAGGGAATCCCCAAGAGCCAGTCCATTTAAGGATTAAGTGGTAAAAACAGAAAATATCCTCTAAGTGTGGTTAATGTCCCCCGTCCTCTTGCTTGTTTTTGGTAATGTGCACAGATAATTTCTGTAATAGGCCATACTTTTAATACAAGGAAAAAGTGGCACATCTACTGAGGGATCTTACACATGATTACTTAACCCACTACTTCATGGATGAAAAGAGCGGGAAGAAGATCCTCAGTCCTGCCAAGTGCATCTATGTGAGTTGTACCACTGAGTTGTGCAGTGCTCAACCTGGGCAGCCTTTTGGGCAACCTTGTGAAGAAAGTTCACAAGTCCGTAAGGCCAGCATTATTTCTAAGATAGAGATTACTCAGTGTACAGTTAAGGACACTGATATCCTGAAAAGGCTGAATGATTTGTTCAACCAAAAGAAAGAGAATAGGGAATAGCCCGGGTCTTCCAATTCTTGTCCTGACATTATTTTGTGGCTAAATCTTTGGAGAAAAGGAAATTTAATGAGGTGACATGTATTAGTAAAACATGCAACAGGGATTAGAATTAGCTACTTTTAAAGAGAGGAAATGTTCTGTTTTCCAAGTATCTTTTGCTCTATTGTAATTTGATAATCCCAAGCCTTAAGGATATACCATAGATTACAGTGTTTTGTTGATGTCAGGTTTTAACATCAGACTGATCAAGCTACAGGAATGTGAAAGAATTAACAAAACATTGAGCAGAAAAAACAAAGATAGAAGGTAGCCAAGTACAATTAACTTGCTCAGGAAAACAAACTTCATTAAGCCATTCACCATAGGGGAGTTTGGAACAGTTAATACAAATAATAATCATGAACATAGTAAAAATACCTATTAACAATTAAAAGCAAACCTAGATTGAAGGCTTATTTATTACCTGTCATGGAGCTTTAAGTACATTGTTTTATACACAAGCACTTTGAGAAACCTCTGAGCTGTAGATTATTATCCTTCTTTAATAAAGAAGAAATGAAAGCAAAAAGTTATGTGTGTGTTAGGGAGGTCATTTCAATTTGATCTACATTTCTTGAATGTCTGCTATAATACATACAAACTTTATGTTCACTATTGTGTGAGACAAAGATAAAAGAGACAGATCCTCAAGTGATCTGCAGTCTAGTGGGTTAAAAAGCTATACACATAATTACAGGACTGTGGATATAATTTATTCACATTCTCACAATCTCCCTTTATTATAGAAAATGGATGATCTGAATATAAAAATTAAATGAATTATCATTAAGACTGATGATAGCTAGAGAAACAAGTAAATGTAATGAACCCATTAAAGACAAGATTTAGAGAAAATTCCACTGGTGCTTTAAATAAAAGCCTGTTAATAATTACCCTTTTCTCCTCACACAAAGAAGCAGAAAGAAAAAAATGAAAAAAGGTAAAATTAAGATGTTAATTTCTCTTCAAGTCATTTTCTATTCCATTACCAAAGAAAAGTTATTAAACAAATGGAAAGCAGACCTAAAGAGGGAATTTAGGACACATTATATTCAGAAAAACCAGTTTAGTCACCAGGTTGCAGTATCACATATCCTCTAAAAGGTGAGCGTTTGAGAAGTTGATGGCTGATGATGACTACTGAGAAATCCTCTTTGATTGACTTGAGACTGTAAGTCTCAAAAAGGTGATTGAGGAGGGAAATGACTCCAGGTTGAACTCTTTATTCCATTTCAGCTTAGAGTTGCATATATCTGATGAATATTCCTGAGTTCTTAAATGTCTAGGAAAACCTTGGCATCTTGGGCTTAGGGCATTTACACTTTCTGACAGTAGGATAAGACCCTGTCCAATGTGAATCAATCATCAACAGCCTTAATAATCTTGTTCCATTACCTCATTGCTTTTTATATTTACTGAGTATGAGACAACTTTACAACTTTTTTTAGCTGGATTATTTTAAGGCTGTATTACTAATTTTTGAAAAAGCAAGGCATGTGCATAAAAAAGTGAAGAACACTGAAATAGGATTGCAACAATACTACTGAATAGCAGGATATTTTATTCTATTTAAGAGAGAAAAATTTGTCCGACTCACTAATTGCTTCAGTTAATGTATGCTGTCATAGCCTTTTTATTTAGCTAGCTTGACTAATTAAAGTATATATGTTTTATTCACATAATCTCATTTATAACTGAGTAGATGAAACTTAGCAAATAGCAAGAATGGCAGTTGCTGTTTTAGATCAGTGGTTTTTAAAGTGTGGTTCCTGGACCAACAATACCAGTATCACCTGGGAATTTGCTAGAAATTTCCAATTCCACACCAGCCCTCCTGTGTCAGAAATGCTAGGGAGGAAGTTTGGAATATGTGTTTTAACAAGCTAGCCAGGTGACTTACACGTATGCTAAAATTTAGGAACCACTGTTTTAGACATTAAACTTCAGAGCTCAGAATTGCAAATTCAAATGCTCCCAAAGACCAGGAAGGATAAACAAATTATCTTGTAAAAGACAATTAAATGGTTAGGCCAATGACTCTCTGGAATGTCAGGCCCCATTTAAAAGCACTCACATTCATATTTTGTAAACTTCTATGTTGGTCAAACAAATCATAATTATGGGATTAATATGACCTACTGACCCTTAGTTTGAAAGGCTGGTTTTAACAGCATAAGAATTTAGGAAAACAGTTTCATAAAAGATTTACAATTTGAAGAAAGCTTTATTACAATTTACAAACAGAAATATTTTATTTGTAGTTAACCATTCTGGAATGCACCTTAGAGGCTTATTTTATTCCTCAAAACTTTCAGAGCTGTTGATGCCCAGCTGATAGTTAACAGTGGTTGTATGGTCTGATGATTACCAAGAAATGGAGGAAATGATGGCTCTAATGACCTGTGCATATGATGTGATGGATCCAAAAGGACAGAATTTTTGGAGGTCAGCGGAAAATAAATTGTGAAATATTCAATCCATTGTCAAATCAAATCTCTCTTATGGAACATAAACTCAAGGGAAAAATAAATAAATTTTTCAAGATGATGACAGCAGAGTGGAGTCTTTCTGAACACAGGACCTGGATGCACATCTTTCTGAACACAGGACCTGGCTGACCTGTGAAGCCAGCCCTGGGTCCAGTGGTCTTTCCTTTACCTCCCGTGTGTCCTATTCATCTGTACTATCTAAAAATTAAGGGTAAGAACTAGGGAAACGGTTGTGGAAAGGGCAACTAAAACAACAATTTTATACTATGAGATATATGAAAATGTTGCTTGGAGCTTAAAGAAAGAATCCAAAAATAATAATGAACATTAAACACATAAAACATAGCTTAACACTTACTTCTAATATGACTTAGTAGTATTCGTACATAGACTAGGATAGGACTTTTCCTATTCTCAACCATTTCTGTGATGTGATTGATACCAACCTATACAGCATTATGCTGAGAATGGTATTTAATAATCAATTTTCCAAATGAATTAAAGTTTGGAAGCTCATATAAAATTTTCAAGCTATGTCAATTCCACATATATCTCTGACAAAGAGTCAATACATCTCTCAGATTTCTTAAATGTGTCTCAAAATATATTTGGTAGGAAAAACTATCAAGGGACTACCCCACATTTAGGCAAAACACCCACGTGCCTACTTAATGAGTTTTAAAGAAACACTTTTAACAGACTCACTTTAATTTCATTGGGAGACATAGTTTTGCATGTTGCCTGAAAATTCATTCATGGTAGAAGCACTAATTTGATCAAGGCAATGAACTGTGACCAATGAAATTCACCTGACTTTACACTATTAGGGCAAAACATTATTTTAGAATTGTGCAAACCACTGATTTTGCAATAGCATCTCACTGCTCTTCGGAGAAAATCTAAACATCTTACAATGGTTTTAAGACATTTTTATAAGTAGGATCTTCCCCACTTTTCATCCTAACTCATATCATCTGATCACATTTAGACCATTCTCTGGACATATTTCCTTCAACAGGTTGAGCCTTGTTCACCCCTTACTCTTAATCCAACTGCTTTTTATCAGAATTTCAAGTCTAAGCAGAATAATATCTCAGACAGACTTTCCCTGATCTTCCTGTTAATACACTGCCTCCATCACCCACTGCTAAATCTAGTAACTCCCCATCATCACCATGGTTACCTCCTTCATGGCAACCATCATAACTAGTGAATCTCTTTTATTTGTAGTTGGCTACTCTTATTTACGAAGAATATGTACTGACTTGAGTTAGGGATGTACCATCTTTTATATTCCTACATCCTCAATGCCTGCAGTAATGCCTAATGCAGAGTAGACATTGAATATATCTTAGCAAGTGCTGAGTGAAGGAATGGTGAATAAAATAGAAAATTGTTCTTGAGTGGTTCTTTGGAGGGGGAGTTGAAAGTGAAGGGATGTAGATAAAAGGGAATCATGGAAAGAAAAACTTGGGAGACTTTGTACATCCAAAGATAACATTGTTAAGGAAGGAGAAATCTCAGTAGGATTTTCTAAAGAAGGGCCCGAGATAGGAATAGAAGAGTTGGCTGGGATCTTTAGAGAGAAGGAACTTTAAAAAGGACAATTGAAAGGAAGCTAAAATGATTCATCTTTCTCACAATGTTTTTATGAGCTCAGCCTTATTAAAGTATGATACTGTTTATGAGAAAGTATTTTCAAACTACTTTTTCAGGTTGAGTGTAATTTTTTTCCTCATTTATTTATTTAAGTTGACCAAAACATATGTATTTGTTTATCATGTACAACACAATATTTTGAGAGATATACACTGTGGAATGGATAAATTGTGTTAATTAACATAGGCATTCCGTCACATACTTACTCTTTTTTTCTGGTGAGAACACTTAAAATCTACTCCCTTAGCACTTTTCAAGAATATAATACGTTGTTATTAACTATAGCCATCATGTCATATTAAGCATGGATCTCTTGACTTTATTTCTCCTGTTTAAATGAAATTTCCTATTCTTTGACCGGTATCTTCTGGTGATGTACTTTCTCAGGAATGTGAGCAGATCAAGCAGCTCTCTACTTTCAAAACCGAAAAATTAAAGATCAGATATGCTGACTAAATCTAGTAAATCAACAACAACATCAGGTTTTAGTACTAATAGTTGCTTACAGACCTAGAAAGCATTGGTAGTTTGGGGTAGTAGTTACCTTCCAGAAAAGGATATTTTTCTTAGGGTTAAATTTCAAAAGCAAAAATCATTCTTCATCCACTTTCTTTACACTCAATTAGGACTTTTTTTAAAAAAAGCAGTTTTAAGCAGAAATTTCCCTTGTTTAGTCATAACTTGAAAGAATTTATTTTTAGTTTTAACCTAAATCAAATAGTGTTGAACCATAAGCATGTTTTAAGTGGGAGGGGAAAGGGAGCAATAATTTTCCCTATTTTAAGAAACTTGAACTCTTTGTGCACTCAGAAAAACAAAATCCCCAATAACCTGAACATGCAAAATTCAAAACTTGGCAGTGTAAGAGTCTAATAAAGGAAAAAACAACCAAAGCCAAAGCCAATGGAAAAAAAAAAAAAAGAAAAACCTGTCTCATACTTTAAAAGTCACCAGATTTAAATAGCATGCATTGACATGAGAGAGAACATAATTTCTTCCATTAAAAAACATGTTATCTCTATATATAATGGTTCAGTGAATGGCAATGAATCCGGAAAGCTTGGCGTGATGTGCCATGGTTATGGCTGTACAAATCAGAACACTAGAGTTAGGACACACAATGGCACTCACACTAAAAAATATTTCCTAATGACCTTCTCCACCATCCTTTCCCATGATCAGCAGGCAACAATCAAGATACTACTTTGATGTTGATTTTGAAAGCTAAAGTCTGACTTCAGCTATTAAAATCCTTAAAAATTATCACTACATTGATTGACATTTGGGAAAATCTATCTATTGTATCCTTTACTTTATTATTACACAATTGGGACTTGTTCCAAGAGCCAGCAACTGATTTATTTTTAACTCTTTGCTTCTACAGTTGATTTATAAATTGTTATTCTGCAAGCACTACTGAAAGAATCAAAAGAGTGAAGATGATCTGTAGTCATATGGCAGTTCCTTTCTCAGTGCCTGAGAATAGAATAGGGCACTTCAATTTGTTGAACTGAATCAAATACTTGTTTTAAAATATCATCAGTATGGGAGAATATTTCCTCCTTGGTTGACGGTGTATTCGCTAGTGAATCTTTAAAAGCTCATATGCAGGCCACTTTGATAATAATTGAGAACTCAGATTTAAGCACTAAATAAAAAAATTTGATCACAATTCTATCACATATTTACTATGTGAATTCGGGCAGTTTACTTGGGTAGCCTCTGTTTCTTCATCTGACCTTTGGGATTATAAAAATCCATACATCCCTATGTGAAATTCTGAAATATAATAAAAGAGACAATATCATGAAGTATGTAGAATAGTTTCTAGCAGCCCATAGACTGCAGATGCTCACTTACTTACAATGGGGTTACATCCTAATAAACTTGTTATTAAGTTGAAAATATAGTAAGTCAAAAATGCATTTAATACACCTAACCTATGGAACATCATAGCTTAGCCTAGCCTACTTTAATGTGATCAGAACATTTACATAGGCGGCAGGTGGGCAAAATCTACACACAAAGCCTATTTTGTAATAAAGTATTGACTATCTCATTAAATTAATTGAATACTGTACTGAAAGTGAAAAACAGAATGGTTGTATGAGTACTCACTATGAATATACACATCTGAAAGCACACCAGGCATGAAGAATGTTTAAAGTATTTAATTAAAATTAATTGCTGGATGACGGAAATACTGAAGTGACAGAGTCATCAATTCATCTTTATTCTGATGAGGCTTGAGAATAGCTGGTAGAAGGCGCTGGGGCATCAACACTTGATGGTTTACAGCAAGCGCAGTGTTCCTAAGGAAGATAGCAAGTATAAATTATTGGTTGTTCACCTGGTGATTGCATGGTTGAGTGAGAGCTGCAGCTTTCTCTACTGCCCAGCGTCATGAGAGGGTATGGTACCATACATCACTAGCCAAGGAACAGACCCAAATCCAAAATTCAAAGAATGGTGTCTACTAAATACATATTGCTTTTGCACTATTTTGAAGTTAAAAACATGTGGCCTGGCACAGTGGCTCACGCCTGTAATCCCAGCACTTTATGAGGCCAAGGTGGGCTTTGAGGTCAGGAGTTTGAGACCAACCTGGCCAACTTGGTGAAACCCCGTCTCTACTAAAAATACAAAATTAGCCAGGCATGGTGGCGGGCACCTGTAGTCCAGGCTACTGGGGAGGTGGAGGCACAAGAATCACGCTTGAACCCTTGCAGGTGGAGGTTGTAGTGAGCCGAGATCATGTCACCATATTTCAGCTTGAGTGACCAGAACGAAACTGTGTCTCAAAATAAAATAAAATAAAATAGCTGAAAACATGTAATTTGGGAACCCACTGAAGCAACACACTAGTGGTAGTTGCTGCAAAAAGTGATAGAGGTAATGCTGGTAGTAGCAGCAGCAATAGTAGAAAAACATTTTCATGCTGCTAATGATAATATGTAACATAATTACAAAGTAATCTAGATTGTCTTCAGGTTGCGCTCTACTAAAATATCTCTTATTATTGACTATTTCAGGGATGTCATTTGACTAAAGCAAATTATACTTTAAAAGGTATTTTAGTCATATTTGGCATATTCTGATGTGTTGATCATATCTCCTTTAGGACGGTTGCTTATCTGATTCATAAGAATTTTATGCTGTATTATGTTAGTAAAGCAGTTTCTAAAAAATCGGAAAAGAGTTAGGTAAAAGTTGCATCATCTCCTATAAACGATGTAAGGATGAATGAAGCACAGTCTCTGCTAGCCAGAAACTTCCAATACTCAGAGTGCGGTGATAAAGAGCTACATAAACAATGAAAAAGTGCAAACTCATACCTGTCTTAAAAGAGAAACCCAAAATACAGCAAGGTTAAAAGGAGGAAAATGTACTTGACTGGTGGAGTCCAGAAAAATTCATGAAGAAGTAGAATTTGAGATGTATTGGGAAGGAATAAGCAAGAAAACAGAAATAGTGGGTTTGGAGGCAATTCTCATGTTTTTTTTACATTCCTGCATGTCTTGTGAGCACAGGCACCAGCTACCTTTGTTCCAGACAAATTTTTTAAGGATGTTAGCATGCCAGCAGCTTTGGAGGATATATTATCTATGGACCAGAAGGTAGTTTTGCTTTCCAATAAAATAAAGAAGATAATTCTCTCTCTCTCTCTCTCTCTCTCTCTCTCTNCTCAAACAGATTATTTGCAGCCCAAGAGAAGATTCAGATTTCTTAAACATGAGATTCTTCAGGTATGATGCAAACTGACCATGTATGACAACTAGGTCTCCATTTGGAGACCCAGAAATCCAGGATGCTTCAATCTTGTGTCACCTCTCTTGTATCATGATCTTCCTCTACAATTTTCAAGAGATTGCTAGAGTCTCACACAAGCAATTAAATTGCTCTTCAGGCAGCCATCAAAAACGATGAGTTTGTTTCCTTTGTAGCGACCTGGATAAACCTGGAAACCATCATTCTCAGCAAACTGACACAAGAACAGAAAATCAGACGCCACATGTTCTTACTCATAGGTGGGTGTTGAACAATGAGAACGCATGGACACAGAGAAGGGGAACATCACACACTGGGGTCTGTTGGGGGGAAATAAGGGAGGGGCAGCAGGGGGTGGGGAGTTGGGGAGAGATAGCATGGGGAGAAATGCCAGATATAGGTGAAGGGGAGGAAGGCAGCAAATCACGCTGCCATATGTGTAACTATGCAACAATCTTGCATGTTCTTAACATGTAACCCAAAACCTAAAACGCAATTAAAAAAATAAAAATAAAAATAAAAAAATAAATTGCTCTTCCTGGATGTGACACACATCACTTCAGTTCCACCTAACTAAAGGAGACAGAGAAGTATAACCTTCAAATGTACAATAAATGAAAACTAAAAATGAACAACTATTAATATCTCCACCATCCTGTCCGACCTCAACTTAGAAAAGAAAACAGAGATATGACCTTGCAGTGGTATTTGAGAGGGTGGTAATTTCAGTATCAGATGATTTAGTCCTTGTTCTACAGTTTTTATTAGTGAAAGAGCCAGATCTACTTACTCCCTGAGTTGGTGGCTCTTTATTTTATAAATGTCAAGGTTTGTCTACTTCCTTTTGTAACTCTTGATGGATTGGTAGTTGTGTGCTAGCTGACTGCTTAATGAGCGTTATTTACTTGCTATTTTGACATTAAAACCTTGCAACATACTTTCAAAGAAAATCAGGAAGTTCTGAATCAGAAGGAATTTGGCATGATATAACTCAATCATAAATAGAACACTTAGATTGTTTAAAAATTGACCAATTTTTTATAACACATAAGGCTCTGTCTAAGAACAAATAGTAATTCCAAAAGTTTATTGTTTAGCAGAATGTATAAGCTCCAAGTTGCATTATTTTCTTTATACATTCTAATCATATACTGCTAAACAATTTTAGTAATTGATAGATAATTAAAATATACTTTGAAGATATCATTTTATACCAAAGGTTATTTAAAATCTTTCTTCAAATCACATGTTCTGAAATAATATATCTATAAAGTAGTATTGTTTGTGGAAAAATAAATGTTATGTTTACTCCAAGAACAAATAAATATATATCACATGATACTCAATCACTAATTTAACCTTAGTAAATATTTTAATTGTGTTTTGAACTTGAAATTAAGGTTCTCTAGAACTAACAAAAATTGATGACAGGGGCTTCAATTTAAAATGGTCAAAATGGTGCCTTGGTAAAATTCCAACAAGGGAAATAGGAGAAGCAGGAATTAATTGCAATGAAAGGAACGATGGATTTTGGCAGTTTGTCTTCACTAGTCTATACATTTGCCTGAGCATTAACTAGAAGAATCTATCAGATAGATCGACATCTCTTTCTTTGCAAGAAATTAGAAAATAGTAACAAAGACATTACTGCCAGCAGCCGCCAACATTTTTATTTCTCAAGATATCTTAATCAGACTCTCTTTAATGTTTGGTATTCTTTATTGTCCGTCTTTTTTAAGCCGTATTTATTTAGCATGACTCTGAGTCTCTGTGTCCATGGTAGTCTTGGAGAAAACTTGAGGGAAATGCAAATACTCTTTCTGTATTGCCTGGTATGCTATTCAGCCAATAGTCACAAAACAAATGTAATGACTAGCATACCCAGACCTGGTCTCCAATTTCTTCAGTAAATGTTATTTTGATTTTCTAATCTTCAAAATTAAGATCATGGTGATAGTGCTCATTACTGTAATAGGATGTAAAGTGAGTAAAGTATAAAGATGTCCCCAAAAGTCACTGGCCATATATTAGTAATTGGCCATATTGATGTTGGTAGTTGTCATGGCAACAGTGGCTAGATCACCAGTGAATTATATTTGTTTCTAAGGTAAACTTAGATTTGTTTCTAAGGTAAACTCTAACATAAATCAATAGAAGGCTGGGGATGAATATACAACTTTTTAAAAAATGTTGCTTCTTTCGGTATCTCAGAAATTAGAAATATAATTTTCATTGTGAAAATAGTATGATACTATTTATCATTATTTTATAGGTTTTAGTTTCAAATGTTAATGTGCATTGGACTATTTCTGTTCTTCTAAGTATCATGCTAGGTCAAGAGGGACAATAGGGTGTGTGCTTTACTTTGAGGGTTATCATAGGCATAATTAACCAAACCTAATGTTAGTAAAATCTTCATTTTATTTTATATCCAGTTATATATTACTTAAAGAAAAGTAAATTTATAATGCATGCAAATCTACTATATATATATATATATATATATATATATATATATATACCATGATTAGAGGAAAACAAGATTTTTTTATTGTAGGTTTTTTGGTTCATAAAAATTCTCTCTACCAGAGGGTTCTTCAATCAGACATCCTCATGGGTCACGTCTTACTTTCATCTGGCCCTTATTCAATGCTACCTTATCAGTTAAGCCTTGCTGGTTACTCATATAAAATGCAGCCACATTGAACTTCAGCACTCTTCTCTCCTTTCCCCTTTTCACTTTCCTGTTACTCTTACCCTTTGGGACACAGTATTTATCCATGCATTTATGTGTTTATGTCCCATCTCCATATCCACATCAGAAAGTAAGCATCATGCTATTACAGAGTTTGCTTTGTTCACTGTCTCATTTCTAAAACCTAGAGCAGTGTTGGGCACAGAGATACTCGAAAAGGTTTACTGAATACATGAGTTAAGAATGAATACATAATTTCAGCAAGACGTAAAGAAACAAAATTGTAGAACATCTACTTGGAAGAATATCTACTCAGCACTTCCTTTTCTCTAGAGCTTACTTCTCTCCTCCATGTTCCATCCAACTCTTTGCACCTATATATGTGCTTCATGTGAGCTTCAATATGCTTGATTAGTTCCCTGCTACACTGACCATAATGCATCCGTCTAGTGATCATCTGATCCAAGATGGGCAGGGCCATTCCCCAAGATTCCAGGCCTAGATACAATTGATTGGTCAAAGGTGAATATCAGTCCTAAGCTAGAGCATTTAGGAACTGTAACAAATAGAGAGAATGTGTCTCTTCTTGTGTGGCTAAAGTTTAGCGAATGAGGGCTCCAAATATATTGACTGCCCTGTTTTCTGTAGAAAGCTGGTCCCCTATGAAAAAACACAATAAAGCCAAGACCCAGAAAATATATACAAAGTTGGAATCTTGAATCAAAATCCAGAACCTTAATTTCCTCAGGAGTACCACAAGCAATAAAAATAGTTTTCAACAAATTCAGGGAAGAAATATTAGCACTTAATTTTTGAGCTGCAAAATATTAAAACATTACTTCATTTGTAATGCTTCCAGTATTAGTCTATTTAGAGGTAGAGCAATGTATCCATTTTAACATGGGTATACTTTTTTTACACAACTTTCTCACTAGTGCTAGTTTTAGGTCAAAAGAATTTGTTGTACTCTCAATGGGAATACGGGGCTGTGTATTTTACTGTTATTGAGAAAAGACTTTCATAACAACATCTGATGTAACCAACTGAATGCCAAACATAGGAAGACAGATTTCATTTCATAGTGATCAAGCTATTTATGGGATGCTTAATCATACCCTGACTTAATGGCTGGAAGAAATAGATTTAAATGACCATTACCTTATCTAGTAACAAGACAAAAATATAGTCTAATACTCTGTACATATAGTATATAGTACTATGTACTATAGCCTAGTAACCAAGCCCTAGAAGGATAAGACTATAGCTCATTTTTAATCAAAGAATTCACAAATTAAAATCGATGGAGAATTAAAAAAAAAAATTCCTAACATCACTGTAGAGGATGCCTCATACTTCATATGCCACCTACTTTTCTGGCTTCATAACTTGGCCAAGCCTAGTCCATATTGTTATTGCCACTGTCAATTTCTCCTCTAGTCATTTTTATCCATTTTATTTCACTTCATGGGTGTCAAATCTATATGACATAAGTTAATCATCTCCAACCAATGTGTGCATTTGCACAACTTAGCTACTTTCCTTCCCAGCTCTTACACGGAGGTGCTATGGGTTGAATTACGTCCACTCAAAATTCATATGTTGAACTCCTAAACCCCAATACCTCAGAACGTAACCTTATTCTAAAATAGAGTCTTTGTAGATGTAATCAAGTTAAAATGGCCATTATAGTAGAGGCCATTATAGTAGACCTTAATCCAGCATGCCTAGTATTCTCACAAGAAAAGGAAACAAGAACACAGACATGTAGAGAGGGATGGTGATGTGAAGACACCGGGAGATGATGGCCATCTATAAGCCAAGAAGTGAGGAATGCAGCAGAGTCTCCCTTAGAAAAAAACAATTCTGATGACTCCTTGATCTCAGGCTTCTGGCCTTCAGAACTGTTTTTGCTATTTTTCTGTTATTTAAAACCACCCAGTTTGTACTACTGTATTATTGCAACCCTAATGAACTGATACATTAATCCATCAAGCCTCCACATGAGCCACCATTTCATGCTTCTCTCCTGAGCTTCATGATTATAAATCTCCAGTGCAGGAAACCATTTGAAGGATTCCATTCTTCTCAAGAGAAGGTACAAATTCTTTCATATTTCATGGCAAGCTCTCCATCAGCTGACCACTTCCTGCCTATTTTGTCTTGCTGTGTGCCATATTTCTTTTTTTTTTAACTGCATTTTAGGTTTGGGGGTACATGTGAAGAACATGCAAGATTGTTGCATAGGTATACAGGTGGCAGTGTGATTTGCTGCCTTCCTCCCCATCACCTATAACTGGCATTTCTCCCCATGCCATCACCCCCAACTCCCCATCCCCCACTGTCCCTCCCATATTTCCCTCCAACAGACCCCAGTGTGTAGTGCTCCCCTCCCTCTGTCCATGTGTTCTCATTGTTCAACACCCACCTATGAGTCACAACATACAGTGTTTGATTTTCTGCTCCTGTGTCAGTTTGCTGAGAATGATGGTTTCCAGGTTCATCCATGTCCTTACAAAGGACATGAACTCATTGTTTTTGATGGCTGCATAATATTCCATGGTGTATATGTGCCACATTTTCCCTGTCCAGTCTATCATCAATGGGCATTTGGGTTGGTTCCAGGTCTTTGCTATTGTAAACTGTGCTGCAATGAACATTCATGTGCATGTGTCCTTATAGTAGAATGATTTATAATCCTTTGGATATATACCCAGTAATGGGATTGCTGATCAAATAGAATTTCTATTTCTAGGTCCTTGAGGAATCACCACACTGTGTTCCACAATGGTTGAACTAATTTACACTGACCAATGGAACAGAACAGAGGCCTTGGAGACAACACAACATATCTACAACCATCCGATCTTAGACAAACCTGACCAAAACAAGCAATAGGGAAAGGATTCCCTGTTTAATATATGGTGTTGGGAAAACTGGCTAGCCATGTGCAGAAAGCAGAAACTGGACCCTTTCCTGACACCTTGCACTAAAATTAACTCCAGATGGATTAAAGACTTAAACATAAGACCTAACACCATAAAAGCCCTAGAAGAAAATCTAGGCAAAACCATTCAGGACATAGGCATAGGCAAGGACTTCATGACTAAAACACCAAAAGCATTGGCAACAAAAGCCAAAATAGACAAATGGGACCTAATCAAACTCCACAGCTTCTGCACAGCAAAAGAAACAGTCACTAGAGTGAATCGGCAACCAACAGAATGGGAAAAAATTTTTGCAGTTTACCCATCTGACAAAGGGCTGATATCCAGAATTTACAAAGAACTAAAACAGATTTACAAGAAAAAAACAAACAAGCCCATTCAAAATTGGGCGAAGGATATGAACAGACACTTTACAAAAGAAGACATACATGAGGCCAACAAACATATGAAAAAATGCTCATCATCACTGGTCATTAGAGAAATGCAAATCAAAACTACATTGAGATACCATCTCACGCCAGTTAAAATGGCGATCATTAAAAAATCTGGAGACAACAGATGCTGGAGAGGATGTGGAGAAATAGGAACACTTTTACACTGTTGGTGGCTGTGTGCCATATTTCATAATTCGTGACTAGCATGTTCTACTAGTAACAAACTAGTATAATTTTCATTCCATAAATGTTTACTATTCTCAGGTATCTAAGATTTTATGCATGATTTTTCCTCTACTATGAATCACATCTAACCCCTTTCCCAATCTTCTTACTCCTTTGTTAGACAAAATTATAATAATCATTTGTTCTTAGTTTATACAACTTTATCTTAGAAGGCTTCCCTTATGTCTAATGACTGACTTACATATGCAATTTCACAACAAAAAAGACTTATTTTTCTAGTAGAACTATTTACTTGTCTTTGTACTTCATAAGATGATAAGCTCCTTGTAGCCAGGGATGTGTTTTCTTTACCATTGTATCTCTACAACTTAGCACAATGCTCTGCTAGCAGCACATAATAGATGCACAAAAGCTAAAGCGCATACACTTTTATGAAGCCCTAACAGACTTTCTCAAGGCCTACCTTGCTGAATACACTATAATTTAAATATTTTTATAGCTACATATTTTATTATTGGTAAAAACTTTGTACAGTATCTCACTTTTCATATGCCACTATTGGTCAAACATTTAGTTTATTTATATACTTAATTCTACTTAACAGTTTTATGAAAAAAGGATATAGGCTGTACCTTTTTTGTGTTCTATTGCATATTTTAGTGCACTTCTTGGTACATTATAAGCATTCATGATAATTCCATAAAGAAAACTAAATTTGTACCTTAGTAAGAGGCCTAAAATATCCCTGGAGTGAATCTCTTCTAGATCCACTTTAGCAGAACTTAAAAACACACATCAAGGTGATTGAACTAATCTGAAAGTAACTTAACTGCCTACCAACACAGACTTTACACTCCGTAAAGAAACACAGCAGACTCCAGACACTCAACAATTTAACTTCACGATGCCCAACATCCAGTCAAAACATACTAAACATTCTAAGAAGCAAGGGTATGTTCTTCCTAACAAAGAGAAAATTCAATCAATACAAACAGGCATAAAGATCTTGTAGCTGGGTGTGGTGGCTCATGCATGTAATCCTAGCACTTTGGGAGGCCAAGGTGGGTGGATTACTTGAGGTCGAGAATTCGAGACCAGCCTGGCCAACATAGTGAAACCTCATCTCTACTAAAAATACAAAAAATTAGCTGGGTGTGGTGGCAGGCACCTGTAATTCCAATTATTCCAGAGGCTGAGGCAGGAGAAGAGCTTGAACCTAGGAGGCAGACATTGCAGTGAGCTGAGATCCTGCCATTGCACCCCAGCATGGGAAACAGAGTGACACTCTGTCTCAAAAAAGAAAAAAAAATCTGGTAATAATTACATTTTCTAGTTTCTGTGTTTGATGCTCTGACATCTTGAGGCCTTGCTGACTCTGAGGGACTGCCCCCCTCAGAGTTAGCCAATTCCTAGTGATTGGACTGTACTCTCTGTAAGCATGCCTTTCATATGCAAAATAACAAATTCGCAACCAATACTCCAACTGCCATTTTAACCAGCCATTCACAGGTCTCTCACTTAGGGCCACTGTTCCTCTGCCTTAACCACCCTAGGTCAAATACCAGGCAACCAGGGATAACTCATGTTTTGCAGCACACTGAAATTATTCAAGCTAGCCAATTCTAAACCTGTTTATATAGCCTCTCCCATTCCTTCCCATGAAAACCACAATAAAAGTTATTGCCCACATTTTCCCTTTGCTCCTTCTGCCTTCAGACAAACCCTGGTTCCACCTCCTCTTGGGATCTGTAAGTATAATAATCTATCTTTTCAATTGCAGTTGTCTCCTGATCTGTTGGTCTTAAAATATCTGAATAATACAAAAAGCTACATTTAAAAATAATGTCAGAGACAATGTAATTAGCATTCAAGCATGTCAAAACAGCTTTTATAACTTATATTTAAGAACTCCAGTAAAGGAGAACAAACATAACAAGAAGAGGAGAGGAGAAAAGAAGAACGGAGATTTTAAGAAATGGAAATAGTAGTAGAATATTCTGAACTAAAGTACTGAGAAAAGTCTAATAAAACGTAATAGAGCCTCAGTGACTTCTGGAACAGTCATAAGGTCTAACATCTGTGTATGAAAAGTCCCTGAAGGAATCAGGAACCAGAAAAATATTTTTTAAAAATATTGGACAAAAGTTTTCTAATTTGATGAAAACTATCAACCCACACTTCCAAGAATCTCAAAAAACAACAAGCAGAATAAACACACATGCACACAGAAAAAGAAATAAAATACAACTTTGCAAATCGGAAGACATTTTTCTGTGAGAATGCATGTTTATCCTGCACACAGTAAAAATAAATAAGGAAGAAAGAAAAAAAACAAGGAAAGAAAAGGCCACCAAGGCTTGTTATCAAATTACTAAAAACAATGATAAAGAAGAAATGTTAAAAGTAGCCAGAGGAAAGATGACATATTACCTTCAGATGAACAAATGTGAAAATATTTGTATGCTTTTCAGCAGACAGTACTGAAGACTATGAATAACATCTTTAACATACAGAAAGTAAAAGACTAACAATGCAGAATTTTATATTCAGACTTTCATATTGATAAAAGTCAGGCCCCCTAACATTTCTCTGAAAGTTAAAAGGCAAAGGATTCTGGCAAGTGAGGGTCTCATAAATACAGAGCAGAGGAAGAATAGAAAATAAACTTGAGAGCAAATAGCCTATTAACTTTCAGACAATGTTTTTATATAATATTTCCTAAGTCCTTTGTATCATTATGATAATTTACACGGCAAGCAGGTGGAGCCTTTTTAATATATGTTCTAGTCTTTGATTTACTACAATAACAAGCCAACGCATCAACTTTGGCATAGTACTTAAACAGTCAAACTTATCACTGTTTTGCATGCCATCAGTTTTTGAAACTAGCTGGAAAATAAAACAACATAAAATCAATAAAGTCATGAGGCAACTTTTTAGTAATTCAAGTCAAAGTTACCTTGGCCAAATATCAAATTATTAGCAATAAATAGAGCAGACACTCTTAAAAGCTATTATCCATTTTATTTGACTCAAATTTTAAACACAGCCTGTCTATCATTTATATTGGATAGCTCTAGCACCAGGACAACAGGTTTATGAAAAAATGATCAACATCACTAATCACCAGGCAAATGCACAGCCAATGGCTATTACCAAAAAGAAAAAGTAAGTGTTGACCAGGATGTGCAAGAAAGGAAACTCTGATACACTTTCGGTGAAAATGTAAATTGTTACAACCATTATGGAAAACAGTATGGAGGTTGCCCCCAAAATTAAAAATGGAACTGCCATATTATACAGCAGCCTTACTTCTGAGTACGTATCCAAAGGAAATGAAATCAATATCTCAAAGTGATATCTACATTTCATGCTTATTGTAGCATTATTCATAAAACCCATTGTGTGGAATTGACCCAAGTATTCATTAATGGTTGCATAAAGAAAATGTGATTATCTATCTATCTGCAATAGAATATTATTCAGCCTTCAGAAATAAAGAAGTTCTGTCATGTGCAACATTGATGAAGCTGGAGGACATTATGCTAAGTGAATAATTCAGGCACAGAAAGATGAATATTCCATAGTGTCACATACATATGAAATCTTAAAAAGTTGTTAGCAGGCCTGGGTGAATGGGAGATGGTGAGATGTTGGCCAGAGAGTACAAAGTTTGTTAGATAGGATAAATAAGTTCTGGAAATCTAATACACAGCATGGTGACTGTTAATAGTACAGTACTGTATACTCAAAATTTGCTAAGAGAGTAGATCTGAAATTTTTCATTTGAAAAATGATAACTGGGGAAGGTGATTAATATATTTCTTTGATCATGCTAATCATTTTATAATATATGTACATCAATCATGCTGCATACCATAAATATACCATTTTTATTTTACGTAAAGCTGGGGTAACAAAAACTCTATTTACCAGCAAAAAGAGAGAGATTCGACAACTTGACAGAGCCCTCTACCTGCTACTGTAAAATAGTTACATCAGTTTCCCCACCTTTAAATAAGTATAATCTCTAATTTATGTTATTGTAAGAACTAAGTGAAATAATATTTTCAAGTATTAGCATAGCTTTTATATTATTGTGCAGGATGAATACCTTTCAGATTACATTTTACTGAAAGCCACAAGCTGTAGACTACATCTTATGTCTAAAGGGATTTTGTCTAAAGCTGCTTACACAAAAGGCCATTGGTTTTACCAACCACTCCTATATAGAATTGTATGGAATGTAGGAGTTAAGAAGAAATAAGAGTATAGTATGTATAGATAAAAAGGTGAAAGAGAAATAACAGACTTCACTTTGGATTTCCAGCCAGCTAAAGGAAATAAGTGATGCATTCTTTACACTTATAAACTGCTGCTAAAATGAACCAGAAATGTAATGAAGAAATCTCAACTTCAGTTTGTTTGCACAAATTCTCTTTCAACTAAATATAGAGGGATTAAAAACGGTGGCTCAAGCCTGTAATCCCAGCACTTTGGGAGGCCGAGGCGGGTGGATCACGAGGTCAAGAGATCGAGACCATCCTGGTCAACATGGTGAAACCCCGTCTCTACTAAAAATACAAAACATTAGCTGGGCATGGTGGCGCGTGCCTGTAATCCCAGCTACTGAGGAGGCTGAGGCAGGAGAATTGCCTGAACCCAGGAGGCGGAGGTTGCGGTGAGCCGAGATCCCGCCATTGCCCTCCAGCCTGGGTAACAAGAGTGAAACTCCGTCTCAAAAAAACAAACAAACAAACAAACAAAAACTTCTTGACTTTTCCGATTCTATTTTAGAGAGGGAAAGAGGAGACATTAGCGTGATTATATCAGTGTATATAATTTTCAGCAATCGGGAGTAATTGATTGTTTCTTGGACAGAATATGATTGTGGTGACTTAGAGAGAAAAAGACTATACCACTTTATTGTTTGTAATAACAAGAAACTAGAAGGAAGAAATGACCCAAAATAAGTGGCCATCTTTGGGAAGGCTGGTTGTAAAATATTCAGAAAAAAAAAAAAAAAAAGGAATCTTATAGCATGAAATTCTGAAAGATAAGATGTTCCAAAGAATACACTTAAAATAATATAATCCTAACTGTAATTACAGACACTTTCAATCCCAAATTAAGGGAAAATAATTTTTTTCCCATTTATTTATTTTATTGCATTTTAGGTTTTGGGGTACATGTGAAGAACATGCAAAATTGTTGCATAGGTACACACATGGCAGTGTGATTTGCTGCCTTCCTCCCCATCACCTACATCTGGCATTTCTCCCCTTGCTACCTCTCCCCAGCTCCCCACACCCCACCGTCCCTCCCCTATTTCCCCCCAACTGACCCCAGTGTGCAGTGCTCCCTCCCTGTGCCCATGTGTTCTCATTGTTCAACACCCGCCTATGAGTGAGAACATGCGGTGTTTGATCTTCTGCCCTTCTGCCAGTTTGCTGAGAATGATGGTTTCCAGGTTCATCCATGTCCCTACAAAGGACACAAACTCATCGTTTTTGATGGCTGCATAATATTCCATGGTGTATATGTGCCACATTTTCCCTATCCAGTCTATCGTCGATGGGCATTTGGGTTGGTTCCAGGTCTTTGCTATTGTAAACAGTGCTGCAATGAACATTCGTGTGCACATGTCCTTATAGTAGAACGATTTGTAATCAATTGGATATATACCCAGTAATGGGATTGCTGGGTCAAATGGAAGTTCTATTTCTAGGTCCTTGAGGAATCGCCACACTGTCTTCCACAATGGTTGAACTAATTTACACTCCCACCAACAGTGTAAAAGTGTTTAATAGCATCTCTAAGTCAAGTTATAGAAACAAGATAAAAGGGTAGTTAAGAGTTTCAGCTTTGGAGCCAGCTGCCTGAATTTGAATCCCACCTGCTTCCTAAATTTAGCCACTGGGTGATATTGATGTTACTCAATTTTGGTGCCTCAAGTTTTTCATCTAAAATGTAGGGAGCATAATCTTATCCACATTTTCTAATCCACATTTTAGAGTTTTGTGAGGGTTAAATTAATTAATACATTTAAAGAACTTACCAAACTTACTAAGTTTTGGAATACAGCAAGAAAATAAATTCTATGAATTATTTAAAGGAAAATGTGTAGAATATGGATAGGAAAGGCTAATACAAACTACTATACATGCACTAAGATCATCAAAAAGGGGTAAATATTTCCAGGTGAGCAGAGTCATACAAGGAATTTTTTAAAATTATTGTTATGCAACACTGATGGATATAATTTTTCTTGTGAACCATCTGATAAGAATGATCCGCAGATAGAAAGGAATAGAAATAAACATTATTTAAACTCAAGATTCATGAGCAATGGATAAGCAAAAACCTAGGTTGCCTTAAATAAGTGTTAAGTTGCATGCTTAGAATAAATAGTACACTATTTGATTCAGATATTTGTGCACATGTGGAGATGGAAAGGTTCTGGAAAATTAAAGGAAAGGAAATATATTCCAGCATTCCAAAAGGGAAAAAAAAAAAGGTGAATTCCACAGATATAGACCAATGACAGCAGTAGTAACAGTAGTAATAGTAAATATCATGTACTTACTACAGGCTAGCCAAAATATATATCAAAATGGTCAGAGCTATCAGAAACCATCAGAACCTTCTGAAATGAAAGTCCAAATGGTTCCCTTGCTTTTTCATGATTCTGCTTAGAAGGGGAATACGAAAGCAAAGCCGAAGAGGTAAGAGAATGACAGACCCTGTAAGCAGAAACAGCCTACAAAGAATCCAGTGGATTTTTGCTCAATTTTAAATCTTAGTCACAGTAAGCAGGAGAAAAGGCAAAAAGGAAAGACAAACTTGTCAAGGCTGAACTCTGAACTTCCAAGAAAACAGATTTGAATGCCTAACTTATCAAAAGAATCATTAAGAAGAACAAAAAGAAGAAATAGAAAGCTTACTTTCACTTTTTTCAGTTTATTTCCCTAACATGCATATTAATATGCTCATAAAAAGACAAAAAAATATTATTCTAAAAAATGTAATTTACAAAATCACATTGAAATTAATTGTTTTTCCCATTTATTTATTGTATTGTATTTTAGGATTTGGGATACATGTGAAGAACATGCAAGATTGTTGCATAGGTACCCACGTGGCCGTCTGATTTGCTGCCTTCCTCCCCATCACATACATCTGGCATCTCTCCCCTTGCTATCTCTGCTCAGCTCCCCACCACCCACTGTCCCTCCCCTATTTCCCCCCAACTGACCCCAGTGTGTAGTGCTCCCCTCCCTCTGTCCATGTGTTCTCACTGTTCAACACCCACCTATGAGTGAGAACATGTGGTGTTTGATCTTCTGCTCTTCTGCCAGTTTGCTGAGAATGACGGTTTCCAGGTTCATCCATGTCCCTACAAAGGACACAAACTCATCGTTTTTGATGGTTGCATAATATTCCATGATGTATATGTGCCACATTTTCCCTGTCCAGCCTATCATCGATGGGCATTTGGGTTGGTTCCAGGTCTTTGCTATTGTAAACAGTGCTGCAATGAACATTCGTGTGCACTTGTCCTTATAGTAGAATGATTTATAATCCTTTGGATACATACCCAGTAATGAGATGCTGGGTCAAATGGAATTTCTATTTCTAGGTCCTTGAGGAATCGCCACACTGTCTTCCACAATGGTTGAACTAATTTACACTCCCACCAACAGTGTAAAAGTGTTCCCATTTCTCCACATCCTCTCCAGCATCTGTTGTCTCTAGATTTTTTAATGATCGCCATTCTAACTGGCGTGAGATGGTATCTCAATGTAGTTTTAATTTGCATTTATCTGATCACCAGTGATGTTGAGCATTTTTTCATATGTTTGTTGGCCTCATGTATGTCTTCTTTTGTAAAGTTATCTGTTCATATCCTTTGCCCACTCTTGAATGGGCTTGTTTGTTTTTTTCTTGTAAATCTGTTTTAGTTCTTTGTAAATTCTAGATATCAGCCCTTTGTCAGATGGGTAAACTGCAAAATTTTTTTTCCCATTCTGTAGGTTGCCAATTCACTCTAATGACTGTTTCTTTTGCTGTGCAGAAGCTGTGGAGTTTGATTAGGTCCCATTTGTCTATTTTGGCTTTTGTTGTCAATGC
>NW_016107453.1:1645696-1654375 GCF_001604975.1 Cebus imitator | reverse complement strand
GTTTTTCAGCTCCATCAATTCACTTATATTCCTTTCTATTTTGTCCATTCTCATTAGCATTTCGTCAAATCTTTTTTCATGATTCTTAGTTTCTTTGCATTGGGTTAGAACATGTTCTTTTAGTTCACAGAAGTTTCTTACTACCCACCTTCTGAAGTCTGATTCTCTCATTTCATCACACTCGTTCTCCATCCAACCTTGTTCCCTTGCTGGTAAGGAGTTGTGATCCCCTGTAGGAGGAGAGGTGTTCTGGTTTTGGTGTTTTCATCCTTTTTGCACTGGTTTCTTCCCAACTTTATGGGTTTATCCACCTGTCGTCTTTGTAGTTGCTGGCTGTCAGATTGGGTCTCTGAGTGGACATTCTGTTTGTTGATGATGAGGTTATTTCTGTTTCTTGGTTTTCCTTCTGACAGTCTGGCCCCTCTGCTGTAGGTCTGCTGAGGTCCACTCCAGGCCCTGCTTGCCTGGGGATCACCTGCAGTAGTTGCAGAACAGTAAGGGTTGTTACCAGTTTTCTTCTTCTGCTATCTTTGTCCCAGAAGGATACCCACCAAGTGTCCGTCTGATATCTCCTTTATGAGGTGGCTTTTTGGATATACAGGGGTCAGGGAGCTGCTTGAGGAGACAGTCTCTTCTTTATAGGAGCTCAAATGCTGAGCTGTGAGCTCTGTTGTTCATTCAGAGCTGCTGGGCAGGTATGTTTAGGTCTGCTGCAGCAGAACTCATAAACCGCTTTTTGTTCCCAGGTGCTCTGTCCCAAGGATTTAGTGCTTTATTTATGAGTTTCTGTTATGCTGTTATCTTCCTTTTCTTTCCTTCAGAGCTGCCCTGCCCAGCAAGGAGGCAGCCCAGTCACTGTCTGCCTGT
Source organism: Cebus imitator (assembly GCF_001604975.1). Taxonomy (NCBI): domain Eukaryota; kingdom Metazoa; phylum Chordata; class Mammalia; order Primates; family Cebidae; genus Cebus; species Cebus imitator. The sequence goes on along the minus strand of NW_016107453.1, from coordinate 1,653,508 downwards.
AGAGGCTTTGCTGAGCTGCTGTGGGCTCCGCCCAGCTGCTGAGTGAACTTCCCTGCAGTCCTGTTTATATGGCTGTAGTTAGAACTGCCTCTGCAATGGTGGTCCGCCTCTGTTAAGGTGGAGTCTCTCTTTAGTGGTGGGTTGCCTTGGCAATGGCAGGCTGCCTCAGCAATGGTGGGTTGCCTTGGCAATGGCAGGCTGCCTCAGCATTGGCTGACTACCTCGGTAGTGATGGGCTGCCTTGGTAATGGCGGACGCCCCTTCCCCACAGAGCTGGACCGTCCCGGGTTCAGCTGCACTTGCTGTGAAACTCTCAAACCAGAGAGTTTCTGATTGCTGTTCTTTTGTGGGGGTGGGACCAGCTGAGCCTGATTGCCTGGCTCCCTGCCTCAGTGCCTTTTTTTTTTTTTTTTAGTTGATGTTCCAGTCACCTGTTGAAGAGGTGCTGGGATCTGTGTGTTTTCCCGTGCGGCGACTCACTGCGCTGGCTCAAACAGCGGCACTGAGATTCGTGGCACTTTTTTGTCCTGGAATCTACTGTCCTAGTTCCCTGTTCAGTCCCCTTTTTAAACAGATGAATGGGTGACTTCCCGTGGCTCCAATCGCCTGCCAAAAGGGCACATGGACCAGTGTATTTTGTACGGAGAACTGCTGCTCCAGGATGCTGACAAAGCAGCCGCGTGGGGCAAATAGCCACGCCTGCCGGCACAGCCGTGCTGGCTGAAACAGCCGCACTGGCGACCCATGGAGCTCCTCTGCCTGGGAATTTCCTAGTCTGTGTGCAATAAAAATGCGGCATCCACTCACCCTCTGTGCTTTCACTGGGAGCTGCAATCCTGAGCTATTCCTAAATGGCCATCTTGGATCGATCCCCTCAATAAAATCTGAAATTAAGTTTTAAAACACATGACGTTTGTAATAAAAAAGAAATATAGCTGTTCTCTAGATTAATTATACAATTGCACAATCCAATCTTATGCAATTATCTGTCCTTCATTCTACCAGTTACCATAAATCAACGGTATTACAAAGCATGTGCTTTTTTTAAATCTCTTTTTTTATTTTATTCTATTATTTATTTATTTATTTATTTTAAGAAGGAATCTTGCTCTGTTGCCCAGTTGAAGTGCAGTGGCATGATCTACAATCTCCACCTCCCAGCTTCAAGCAATTCTCCTGTCTCAGCCTCTCAAGTAACTGGTACTACAGGTGCATGTCACCATGCCTAGCTAATTTTTTTATTTTTAGTAGAGACAGGATTTTACCGCATTGGTCAGGCTGGTCTCAAACTCTTGACCTCAAGTGATCCACCTGCCTCGGACTCCCAAGCTCTGGGATTACAGTCGTGAGCCACCACTCCTGGCCCTCTGACTGTATCTTAAAATGACAGTTGGTATTCCCAGTTAGGTTAGCAGCAGAGGAATAAAAAAGGTCATAACTCTACAAACCTAATATAAAATGTTACTATTCTCAAATATAACATGGAGCATATTATCTGCTCAAGTATGTATAAGGTAAAGATTTCCTTGGGTGATTTTACTGAAGTAGTGCACTTGAAAACTTCAAAATACAAATTTCCAGGCACCATGCCAGACTTACTAATTCAGAGTTTCTTGTAGTAGGGCCCAGAAATCACTGTAGATGATTCTTATACATGCTAAAGACTGAGGATCGCCATCATATGTTATCCCATAGAGCTACACAAACTTGAAAAGATGAGATAAAAACAAAAACAAAGGAAACTTCAATATAAACTATTGTCTCTCATTTTTGCTTTAGCTAACCATGTCTTTAAACCCCGTATTATTTCAGATGCTTCACATAACTGCCTGTGTTTTAGTAGCTCCAGGGTAAACTCTTGGGTATAAAGAAATTTCAAATTAGCTAAAAATTATTTTACAGTCAACTGATATTGGCTTGGTTGATTGCAATGATAATCAATATAACAACAATTTGTTGTTCTTGTTGTTTTCATTGTTATGTGAACTACTAAAAAACTTCATTTAAAATGCATCCATGGTCTTCTGGAGCCTTACCCATTAGGCCAAATCAATTCGCCCCTGGTGTCCTGTTTGTTTGCCTATTGTTTATGGCTCCTTTTGAATGACAAAGTTGAGTAATTGTGGCAGAGACCACATGGCCCTCAAAGCCAAATATACTTATTTGGCTCTTTGGAGAATATGTTTGCTGATTCCTTTAAATCCAACATATCCAAGAACAAACTAATTATATTTTCATATTTTTCCTCTCAGGAGAGAAACAAAAGTGCATTACTAGCCTCGAGTAAATTAAGATTTAGGCTCCAAGAGCATGAGATTAAATTCCCAGTGTTAAGATTCCAGCTATTTATAACAAACCAAGGTAGATTCTGTTGACCATTTCTTGTGCTGTTTTAAAGACGTGAGTAACTTGTGCACTTATGGTTGGTGGTCAGGGAGTGTTTGTTCCTGAGAGGACTGTTACTGTTTTGATAAAATTAGATGTTTCCCTCTGAGAAAACTATCACACATATTTAAAACCCAGTTTTCATCAGTATCGAGCTATGTTTACCCTACTATCAAAGAAAACACTGAACTTACAAACAAGCATGATATATTTGATAGATATCAAATTTCACATTCTCCTAAGATTTGACAAATAAGAAAACAAAATATTTTTCCCAAAAAAATGTCATGCACCCACAAAATGGAAAGAATGGAAGAGGATGAGACAGTAACAAAATGTAAGAAGTTTGAAGGCTTATGGACAAGTGCTATTGAAATTAGCAGACAGCAGAAAGTAGATACCTAAGCTGGGGTGTCCCCCAGGAATCCAGGCCCCCAAAAACCTGAAAAACTAAAAACCACAGGCAAATAGAGGAGTTGGTGAGTTGTCATTCAGCTGAAATTTTGTTTGCATTTGTTTGCCACTTGGGGAGCATATTATTTTTTATTTATCTGATATATGTAATATATAGAAGCCTGAGTCACACCTATTACATCAAGAAATATTTGTATAATATGGAACTTATTGACCTATATTAATGATATTTATATTTCTAACATCAAACCAGAAATATCACACACACTTTAATTTATTCTATACAGTGTGATCATTCAATATGTTATACACTTTTAAAAGTCCACAACTTTAAATTGTCTTTTAAGATTTCATACGTATCAAACTGATTTTCAAAGGGAAAGTGAATTTTAGCTTCCAGAGGGTACCAGGAAATGATTTCTAGTTTAGAGAGCATGCTGAGAAAAACAGAGCCTTTAATTTTGGATCTTTCCTCCCCATGTGCACAGAATGAGCCTTAAGACATCTTTAATTATCTGATATGCTTTGTTTGGTGACATCAAATATAAGAAGTTGTTTTGAGAGCATCTCAGTTTTTTTGACTTCCTCATCCTTTTTTCTTCTGTGTCTAATCTGTACCTCTTCAAAGATTCAATAATTTCTAGTCATTTTAATAAATATTTGAATAAAAATTTTGATTTATATTAAAATATTTTGATTAAAATATTTGATCAAAGGACCTCAGATTTTATGTGCCATTAGAGAGAAAAAGAGAGGTCGGAAACAATATATGTTTCAGTAAGAGTACTCCCCTTCCCCAAATTAATGACCATACAAGTGTGTGAACTAAAAAGTTAAAATAACCTTGCCGTTCATATAACTTCATACTATCTATTCAGATTATATGATGATATTATAAAGCAGCCAATTTCTCACTAGTTGAGTGACAAAGTGAACATATATAAAACAAATAACTTGATAAAGCTTTAAAAGTTTCCACAGTGCATGAACATCTCCCTTAATAGTAGGTGCTTAACTTAAAAATGTTTTTAGGCGGGGCCAGGTGGCTCACGCCTATAATCCAAGCACTTTGGGAGGCCAACGTGGTTGGATGAAGAGGTCAGGAGTTCAAGATCAACCTGGCCAACATGGTAAAACCCTGTCTCTACTAAAGATACAAAAAATTAGCAGGGCGTGATGGCCTGTGCCTGTAATCCCAGCTACTCAGGAGGCCAAGGAAGGAGAAACACTTGAACCCGGGAGGCAGAGGTTGTAGTGAGCCAAGATCGCGCCATTGCACTCCAGTCTGGGCGATAGGATGAGACTCCATTGAAAAAAAAAAAAGATAAGAGTTATAAAAAAAAAAAAAAAAACAGCAAAATAATGCTTTGTAATACCTGTGGATTAGATTTTGAGATTCCATCTCAAATGTATATATATTTTTTTAAAGATATAAGTTTATAATTTGTGTGTAGATTTCAAAAACTAAATGAGTAAAAGCCAATGAAAATGTAACATAGACTTATTGTACTAAAAGTGGAGCCAATATACTGATAAAGAAGAATGAACATTTGATCTGTCAAAATTAACAAAATATCAAAAAGTGTTTAATAGACAAGAATTCTAGGCTTCTGGAGGGACACTGCATGTAAATATGCTTTTGCAGTCTTGAAACGTATCAACGAAATAAGTAGAATTTTAATTAGGATAACACTAGCTGCAGTAAATAAAACTCAAGAATCCATTGGCTTAATGTAATAGAAATGCATTACTTTTTCACATAATATACCAATATGTCTATCCTTGGAGTTATAGACATCTGCTTTAGCCTCTTCTTATGGAGCCAACTAATTTCTATTTTGTATTTTTAATTGTTGACTTTCTAGGTTGTCTATGCATTAAAATCAGGTGATGACACAGGAAGGAAAATGTGGAAATGGCACACTTTTATATTAAAAGTGACTTACTCTGCTCACATTTCATTGTTAATAACTAGTCACATGATTCCATAAAAATGCAAAGGAGCTTGGGCAAAAAAAATCCCTAGCTAGGAAGCTGCTTCCTACCAACAACTCAGTACCAAGAATCAAAAACTACAGGCTTGGGTCAGATCCAGCCTCCTGCCTATTTTTATGTGGCCTGCCAGCCAAGAATGTGTTTTACAGTTTAAAATGGTTGTTATTAAAGTACCTACATAATGTCCTCTATTTTACCTCTTGGCCTGCAAAGTGTCAAATATTTACTTTTTGAAATTTGACCAAAAAATTTACTGACCCTTTCCTACGTGAAGGGAAAAAACTGACTCGAGAGGCAGATTGCTGCAATATTCAGCCCTTGTAGCCTCTCAATGTCTATGTGTGGACTCCCTCCCACATACAGAACTCTTATACTTCTCTCTAGGGAACTACATGAAGCTTCATCACATTACGGCACCCAGCTCAAAGTCTAGGATCTCTGTCCTCCAATCCACACAGCGTTCTTCATAATCTAGAAAATAATGAATTATGTTATGATCAACTTGTATACAATTGCTCACAGTCAATATAAAACAACAGAGCAAGGATAGGTGCAACAAACATCATCAGCCATGACAAGCAAAATAGGAGATTCAGTGGCAACATACACAGAAATCATAGAAAACCACAGGAAGGTGCAAATGCCCTTGCACTGGAAATATTTGAGTAGATCCTGATTCTATCTCTAGGAGAAATGTCCTTGTTCATTGTTCTCTGTAGACCTTAAGTCTTCTTTCTGGAAATTTCTTCCTTAAATGTTATTATCCATGGCTACATCTGAAGTAGACATTAGGAAGTAATGTCCTCATAGCAGGCTTCTCAGATTCCCATGTTCACTTCCCATGTTCCCATGTTCTTGCAGTTTTGGGAGTGGACCCAAGTGTTATTTAAAGACTTCAATGCTCAGTGTATTGAACTTATGCCTTCTTTGTGGTATAGCTCCCTTTGAAATCCTCATGACCCATGAATTATGGATGCCAGACAAAACAGAGTGCCCACAGTTAAATTTGAGTTTCATATAAACAACAAATAATGTTTTAGTATTAGTATGACCCACACGTTATATACTATATTTACTATAGAATAAATTATAAAGGACATACCTATGCTAAATACCTATACTAAATAATGTTTTCATATTAGTTTGCCCCAGATACTGTATAATATATTTACTATAGTATAGATTAAAAGGGACACACCTATACTAAAACATTATTTGTTGTTTATCTGAAATCCACATTTAACCAAGTGTCCTATATTTGTATTTGCTAAATCTGGCTGTGCTACCATTGATTCTTTGCATCCGTGTATCAGGAATAATACCCAAAGTTCTTTCTAAATACTGTCCTCAAACCTGGTCTACTCCTTGGTTTCACTGCAATAGCTCTCCATTTGAAGACCATGGTGACTATACTGCTACTATAACAATCAGATGGCTGGGCACGGTGGCTCAAGCCTGTAATCCTAGCACTTTGGGAGGCAGAGGTGGGAGGATCATAAGGTCAGAAGTTCAAGCCCAGCCTGCCCAACATGGTGAACCCCTGTCTCTATTAAATACACAAAAATTAGCTGGGTATGGTGGCACGTGCCTGTAATCCCAGCTACTCAGGATGCTGAGGCAGTAGAATGGCTTGAACCTGGGAGGCAGAGGTTGCAGTGAGCCGAGATCTCACCACTGCACTCCAGTGTGGGCGACAGAGTGGGACTCCATCTCAAAAAAAAAAAAATTAGATGGATGAGAAAATCCATACCTGATGTGGTCTTTGACACAGTGCTGAGTCTTAATAGGCCTTTGAGACCGAAAGCTTTTTAGGCCTTACATCTCCTCATTTTGGCAATGGAAGCTTTTCCAACCCCAGGAGGGCTCAATTCCTGCACAGTTTTATTCTCATCTCTGTAAGCTCTCAATCACATCAACTATTGTCTGAGCTCACCTCTTTCCTTGTAATAATTTGCTCTACTCAGTAAATGACAACCAACATAAGCTATTAATATCTGACTTTTTCCAAACTTTTCCCCCTACAGGCTTAGTAAACAAGTAGTCAGTCTTTCAATGTATTACAGGCAAAATTTTACCAAATATTTTGCCATAAAATATGTGGTTCTGGCCATGTGCAGTGGCTTGCACCTATAATCCCAGCACTTTGGAAGGCAAAGGCAGGTGGATCACCTGAGGTCAGGAGTTTGAGACCAGCCTAGCCAACATGGTAGAACCCCGCCTCTACCAAAAATACAAAAATTAGCCAGGTGTTGTGGCAGGCACCTGCAGTTCCAGCTACTCGGAAGGCTGAGGCACCAGAATCACTTAAACCCCGGAAGCAGAGGTTGCAGTGAGCCAAGATCTCCCCATTGCACTCCAGCCTGGGTGAAAAAAGGAGACTCCATCTCAGAAAAAAAAATGTGGTTCTTTCTGCAGCATGTTTCGTCTTTGGTTGCTGTCTGACTGCTAAGCCATTGCCATATATTTTAGGTTTTTATCTTAGCAGCACATGCTGCATATAACCATGTCTATACAGCTTAGGATAATGCTATCTGCTCTACAAATGAGCCACATAGTCTCAATGGTTTAATACAGCAGAGGTTATTTCTCATTTAAGTAACAGCCTCCTAGAGATGAAGAAGTCCACATGGGGTGAGGATGTGCTTCTGTTCTGTTCACTCTCTTAGGGATTCAGGCTGAGAGAGGTTTCAGAATCTTCAGTACTGAATTGCCTTGGGCATTCATATCCAACAGGCAGAAATGAAAAGAGAATGAATAAGGCATATGTGCTCCTTCCATGTTTGTCCAAAAAAAGCCAGTTGTCAATCATTCCCTGTAATTCTCTGATAAGGAGACATGATCAAGCAGCCCACTTAGATGCAAAGGGGCTGGGGGGCACATGTAGTCCTGAATTGCATTGTTCTAGAAGTTGACATATGAACTTTTGATGAACTTCTGGGGGTCTATGCTACAAAGGGTAATTATTTATTTTACCTTCAAATATTGAACATTTGTTATTAGCAAGATACAACTATGAAT
>NW_016107453.1:1642936-1645581 GCF_001604975.1 Cebus imitator | reverse complement strand
AAAAAAAAAAAAAAAAAAAAAAAAAAAAAAAAAAAAAAAAAAAAAAACCCACAGAATGGGGAGCTCAAGCAAATACTTATTTTCTCACATTTTTAGTGGCTAGAAGTCCAAGGTTGAGGTAACAGCTGGGTTGGTTTCTTCTAAAAACCAAGAGAGAAGGATCTGTTCCAACCCTTTCTTCTTGTTTCACAGATGGCCTTCTTCTCCCTGTGTCTCCTCACATGGTATTCCCTCTGCGTGTGTCCGTGTCCTAATCTCCTCTTCTTATAAATGCACTATTGACTTAAGGACCAATTTAACAATCATTTATACTCAATCTCTTCTTTAAAGACCTTATATCCAAATATAGTTAATTCTGAGCTACTGGGGTTTAGGACTTCAGCATATGAACTTGGGGAAACACAATTCAATCTATAACACATCTTAGAAAATAGATAACTTTTCTTATTTTTTTTCTTCTATAGAATAATTTACACAAATTATTCCTCCAGTTTTATTTTAAAATTATTTTTGATACATTGAGAAAACAATTCTTAGGAAGAATAATCTACCTAGATCAGAATGATTGAGTTATAATTAGCTTAGAAAAGCATAATCAATTTGTTCATTTGTTTTTGTGGGTTATAAAAATCCAATCCTGGCCGGGCGTGGAGCTCACGCCTATAATCCCAGCACTTTCAGAGGCTGAGGTGGGCAGATCACCTGAGGTCAGGAGTTCAAGACCAGCCTAACTAACATGGTGAAACCCTGTCTCTACCAAAATATAAAAATTAGCTGGGCATGGTGGCAGGCACCTGTAATCTCAGCTACTTGGGAGGTTGAGGCAAGAGAATTGCTTGAACCTGGGAGGTGGAGGTTGCAGGGAGCAGAGATCACACCACTGTACTGCAGCCTGGGCAACAAGAGTGAGACCCCATCTCAAAAAAAATACATAAAAGAAAAGCATAATATATAAAGTTATTGTTTACATATCTGTAGGGTGAAAAATACTACTAAAAGATTGTAAATGTAAAAATTATTCAGAAAGAAATTTTCACTTGTCCACATATAAAAAAATAAACCTCAGTAGTATTAGGTTGGTGCAAAAGTAATTATGGTTTTCGTCATTTAAAAGTAATGGCAAAAACTGCAACTACTATTATACCAACCTATTTATTAAAATCACTCTTTAATAGGATTGATTTAGTCTTTTGTAGTTGGTGCTATATGTAAAGAGTAGACATTCTAAGATTTTATCAGAGATGATAAGAGCTCCTGATGTGTGCAATCTCTCTCATGTTAAACATTTCAGATGTTGAAGAGCCTGAGAAACTCCAGATTGCATTACTTTATCTGAGGTCTTGAGTTCTAGGATGTGTTTAAAATGCGGTCATTGTAATAATATCATGAAAACCAGTTTTTAAAATTCTATTGAGATTACAAAGTTCAGACAACCAATATGTTAGCATTTTGAAAGCAGAGAAATGAGACTTAGAATCCATGACTACACTTCAATTTGCTTTGGAAATAATGTAATTTAATAGCAGTTAATCCTTAAGTCTTTCCAGAAGAGTGATAAGGAGTATTCATGCCAAGTGGGAAGAAACATCTGGGGAAGAAATGCAAAAGAAAACTCCATGGTCTGAAATTTAAATTTAAAACAACGCTGCTGGCTTTCTTGCACAAATGGACTGTGATTGTCCCACAGTAATTAGGGTATGCATTTTAAGTTATTTTTATAATTACATCAATGAGTCTGTCCATTTCCCATCACCTGTTTTCCTTTCATGTCCTTGGTCATACTTGCCCACATTTCTGACAGGAACCTTAGATGTAGGTGATAGATCTGGGGCCATAAAATCATTTTCCTGTGACTGAAGCAACCCTGCCTACATAGGGAGGAAACCCACAATGTTGGCCCATGTAAAATAATCTCTAGGGCACAAGGCTGTTTGGCTCAATTTTTATAACCCACAAAAACAAATGAACAAAACAACAGAGTATATAGCTGACAGGGCCCTGTTTATATGGCAAAGCATCTATTCCAAAAATCTTTAAGAAAACCCTACCTTAAACAGGGAATGGTTCTAACCTATGCATGTAAGGTAGTGAGATGGTCTTTTATTTCTGAGCTAATAGGAAACTGACCCAGAAGTGAACTATAGCAAGAAGTGTGATTTGACACTTAGAAAAGAAGCTTTTCTGACCATTCAGCCAGATTCCAACTTTTCATCGCCAAATTTTTTAAAAAGGCTTATAAGAGTTACACAGGTGCTGCTGGTGAGCTATTTATAGATGCCAAGTGAAATGAGTCTCCCCTGGCATCCATTAGGTTCAACTTTATGATACCTTGACTCAGTTATGAAAATACACCCTCCCATTAACAGGAATGCCATGCAAAATATGCAACACAGAACTAGATGGAGCTTAATTCCTTTGTAGTTTACCAGTTAACTTTGCACCTTCCCAAATTTGGTAACAGTAATGTTGTCCAGGGATCCACAGACGGATTTGTTTTAGTAAAATAGTCTAAATAAGGGTTTCTCTACATCGGCACTATTGCTATTTTAAATCAAGTGATTCTTTATTACAAGGCTGTCACTTGTGCATTATAGGATGTTTACTGCATCTTTTTTCTTTTTCTTTTTCTTTTTTTTTTTTTTTTT
>NW_016107453.1:1391982-1642909 GCF_001604975.1 Cebus imitator | reverse complement strand
CTGTTGCCCAAGCTGGAGTGGAGTGCAGTGATCTCTGCTCATTACATGATCTCCGCATGATCTTGGCTCACTATAAACTCTACCTCCTGGTTCAAGCGATTCTCCTGCCTGAACTTCCTGAGTAGCTGAGATTACAGGCATGCACAACCATGCCTGGCTAATTTTTGTATTTTGAGTAGAGACAGGATTTCACCATGTTGGCCAGGCTGGTCTCAGACTCCTGATCTCAAGTGATCTACCCACCTCAGCCTCCCAAATTGCTGTGATTACAGGTGTGAGCCATCACATTCAGCCTGATTATAGCATCTTTGGGCTCTATGAAATAGATGCTAGGAGCATACACCAGCTATCACAATGAAAAACAACTCAGACATCGTCAAATGTCCCCCAGGCAAGGATGTGGGGTGACTGATTCAAAAACCACATGTCTGTTGTAGGTATGCTATACAGGACTGCCTACAAAATATCTACAATGCCAAATAAGCATGCAGGCTCCCTATTCAAAAAATATTAAAAATGTCAAAGAAGGCTCAAACTAAGCACCAGGTCCTTATAAGCACAAAGTCTTTTGCTTTTACACAGGTTATAATCTCAGAAAGCTGGCCCTGAGGCTACATTTTTCCAACCCATTGCTCAAAAATCATAATGCTAATAACACACAAGTGTATAGTTTACAACTGTTAGTGGCCAAGCTCACAGCTGTAGACAGCGCACATGCTTCTTCCATGTTATGTAGCAGGTAGTTGCTTTCATCACCCTGTTAGTTCCAAACCATTTATCCACATTCCACATCCTGTTTACCATTCTTCCAGTTACTAACATCTTTACTTATCCTGTCATTTCTGTACTTATGTGGTCATTGAAAAGACAAGAGCTTCTTACTTAACAGCTGGCTTTCCTTCAACCAGGACTCTGCTGTCAACTCGCTACCCACTACCAAACAATCGTGAGCCATCCTGAACAAATTCTGCCCCACTCTGCATACCACACCCCATCATCTTCCACAATAGGCCATGTGCCTCCCTACATCCCTACCACAGTCCTGCCCTAGGGACTCCAAAATGACTCCTCCCAATCAGCTTGATAAACACAATTCCATTAATGTGACATGTTTGTTCTGACCAAAATTGCCACTTACAGAGTTATTTTCTAAGGTGGTAGACCTTGGTGTTTGAAATACTACAGCAGCATTTTGCAGATGAAGAAACCAAAGCTTTGAAATTAAAAAATAATAATAATAAACAAATCCTGCCCAGAATCACACATAAAATTTACAACCAGAAGCCCTGTTGATTTAATGCTGAAGCCCTGGACATTATCCACTACCTTACCCCTCCTAATACCTCTCCAGATCACAGAGATTTTTTTGTTTTTATTTTTTGTTTTGTTTTGTCTTTGGTGGAGTCTTGCTCTGTTGCTCAGGCTGGAGTGCAGTGGCACCAACTCAGCTCACTGCAACCTTCACCTCCCAGGTTCAAGTGATTCTCCTGCCTCAGCCTCCTCAGTAGCTGGAACTGCAGGAAGGTGCCACCATGCCCAGTTAATTTTTGTACTTTTAGTAGAGACGGGGTTTCACTATGTTGGCCAGGATGGTCTCAATCTCTTGACCTTGTGATCCGCCGGCCTTGGACTCCCAAAGTGCTGGGATTATAGGCGTGAGCCACCACACCCAGCAGATCACCGAGTATTATTATGATTCTTTCTCATCGCACCCATTAACTGTTAAAAGTATCTCAAAACCAAAGGAACACCATGATATTAGTAGGTGAACATTCAAAACAAGAAGAAAACATTGTGTCAGACAAGTCTGACATTAATGCTCTAATATTTTACCATTTTTCAAAACAGAAGCCAAAAGAAAATCAAAGAATGTCAGGAATGCCTTTCTTGAAGATATCAGCTTTCTTTAACATAAAATTTATTTGCATTTATTTCACAACCAATCAGCATTATTATTTGCTTTCCAAGTAAATGTCATAATGATCTACCCTAGGTTTATTCAAATAATATTAATACTGAAAGATATTTGAGTACTAGAATTATAATACTTCCTAAGATTATAATTTACCATCTATTTGACTAAAATGTTATTTTGGCTGGGCATGGTGGCATGTGCTGGTGGCTGAGCCAGGAGGATCAGTTGAACCCAAGAGTTTGGGGTTACAGTGAACAATGATTGTGCCACTATACTCTAGCTTAGGCAACAGAGAAAGATGCTATCTCTAAAAGATAAATAGTAAAAGTTAAAATAATTTAATAAAAACATTATTTTATTTCATGTCTCCCTTCTCAAATATAGAACTTTTCTAAGTAATTTTTACTTCAAATCTTTCTACTGCCAAAGGAGACCTTTTCCCTTTGGAAGTATATATAGATCAACCCTGTGCTAAAATTTATAATTCCCCTGCCTATAAGTGAGCAGCATTTTAGAAATCAATTCCGCTAAAATAAAGTTCTGTATAGCAACATCCTGTACCACCAATCATTTGTGTTAAATGCCAACCACTAAAATTTAGCCACTGTCAAACAATCCCATGAGAAGAAAAAGAAAAATGTAGAATAATGTAATAATGAACATCTTTGTGTTTTTTGTTTTTTTCATTTTATTGAATCTGCCATAGCCATCTGTAGGTCACAGGCCCTGCACAGGAAAAACACTACATGGTCCAAGAATGTGTGAGAAAGTAGAGCCATTCAGTGTCCAATGTCAGAAGAGTCATTTGTTCTATGCATGTAGCCATTCCAATATCCTGAGGAGTTGGGAAAATGCTACGAAAAAAGCAATTCTTTTGTCCATTGAAACTGCTAAGTGTGAGAATACTCTATAACCTTTTGATGAAAAGATGTTGGCCCAAAGACCTCTCCACTGTAACAAAAAAGCACAGATGTACGTGCAGAAATTAAATTTGGAAGACAACCGGCCGTGTACTATAAGATGTTTCATGAATAAATCATTATAAATAACAAAAATGCAGTGATATACATCATCATTCACATGGTTGAGAATCATGAGAAAGAAAAAAGCCAAAAACTAAAGTGGCCAAAGCTATTATTATCCTTTTAAATATATGAATAGAGTTTGAATACAGAAGAAAAAGTTCAGTATCACTCTCATGGTAGAGATGTTGTTCCATTCACTTTTCCTCTGAATTTTATCTACTTCTATTTCTCAGAAATTGTTGGCATCTTTCTCTGAACCTACTTTCTATTATGTTATCCTTCTACATCCATGGGGGACTGGTTGCAGGGCCCATTGTGTGTACTGATATCCACAGACACTCAAGTGCCTTATATAAAATGATACAGGATTTGCATGTAACCTATACACATCCTCCTGTATACTTTAAATTGTCTCTAGATTATAGTACTTAATACAATGCCTACAGATTACTTTATCCATATGGATTTAAAGTAGTATTTGAGGCTGGGTGCTTGTAATCCCAGCACTTTTAGAAGCCCAGTGGGCAGCTTGGATCTCCTGAAGTCAGGAGTTTGAGACCAGCCTGCCCAAAATGGCAAAACCCCGTCTCTACTAAAAATACAAAAATTAGCCAGGCATGGTGGTGTGAACCTGTAATCCCACTTACTCGGGCAGCTAAGGCAGGAGAATCACTTGAGCCCAGGAGGCAGAGGCTGCAGTGATCTGAGGTCATGCCACTGCACTCCAGCCTGGGTGACAGAGTGAGACACCATCTCATGAAAACAAACAAAAATAAGCATTTGGTACAAGGCAAATCCAAGTTCTGGGTTTTGGAATTTTCTCTTTTCCAAATATTTTCAATCCAGTGTTAGTTGAATCCACAGATGTGGAACCCGTGGATATGAAAGGCTAACTGTAATTGTGTTTTAGTTTGCATAGCCATTCAAAGAAAGTTTTTAAAAAATAAGATAAAAGGACTCTCTCTCTCCTTGTTTGTCTCCTTTGTGGCCTCCTCTCTGTTTTCTGGGCTTAAAATATTAAATTCACCCAGGCTCTGACCTCGAGTATCTTCTTCCCCTTCTGCCCACACGCTCCCTGGCCTCACACCTTCTAAATGTCTCAACCACCTCCTGAATGCTGATAATCCCTGCATTGATATCTGAGCTCTAGCCTTCCTTCTGAGGTCTAGATCTCTATATTCAAACAGATATTCAAACAGGCTAGTGGAATCTTCTCCTCAGTGTCCGTGGGCTACTTATACTTAACATGGGACAGAAGACACCCTCCTGGCCCCCTGCCCACTAGCAGATGATGCATTGTCCCTGGTCACTGTCACAGAGAATGGCAGCATCACTACCCAGTCACCCGGAACAGAAATATGCTGGTGATGCAGGGTAATTGTCATCCAAGATTTCTGACTCTCCTGCAAGCCTCCAAACCAATTTATCCCAGGCACTTTGCCTTACTTTTCACATAACTCATCCTTCCACCCAGCCTGCCACCTTACCTCGGCCTCTCATCAATTTTGCCCAGATAACTGTGTGTTACCTGTCTCCCTGTCCCTGATCCAGTTCTCCTTCAACCTTCCCTCTCTCTACCTACAAGAGATATTTTTCTAAAATTCAAATCAGATCATAAAATTTGCCTTTTAAAACATTTTAAACGTCCTTTCCTTCCACACGATGGTGTAACAAATAAAGCCATTTCTGGCCTGGGTCCTGTGAATCTGGCCTTCTTTATTTTCTCCCACCCTCCAAGCTCAAATATGATCTCATCTGTGAAACATGATTCATGCTCATAGGCTTCAAACTGCTCAGATGTCCTACATCCCCCAGCTGAGATCAAACAGTCTAAGAGGCTTCAGAACCTCGGCTGTACATACTAACCATCTACTTGACCTTAAACAAGTTTCTTCATTTGTGTCCTATTTACTTATTTGTAAAATTGATATAATAACAGCACCTGTCTCATAAAGTCCTTCTGAGGTGTAAATAACATAATTCATGTAAAAGGATTAGCAAAGAGCACAGCACTTGGAGAGAACTCATCAAATGTTATTGTGAGGATTATCATAATGATTTCTATATGCATCTTTCCATTAGGGAATTATTCATGTATCTTCTGCAAGTAACATACTATCTGACACATAGTCGTGACTCTTTTAATGTTTGTTGAGTTTATCAATGAGTGAATGGGTAGATGAATCATTCATTTTGAATAATATTGATTCATATATATTGATATGTATATAAATCAATATAATTTCTGGGTCAACAAGTAAGAAGTCAGGCATTTGGTAGGTGTCCAATAAATTATTCTTACACTTCATTATCGATGCCTAAGACTTATTTGAGTTCAGGTGTTCATCCAGTTTTCTCACCTCTCTGAGATAAACTGAGGATGTAAAAATGAATAATGGAAAAACCCCATCATTCTTCTCTCACATGATAAATGTGACAAAATGAGGGTTTAATTAAGATCAATCAAATATCAGTGGTCTTGCTTCCAAAATCTGTATTAGTCAGGGGTCTCTGAATAAACAGACCAATAGGATGTGAATGTGTGTGTGTCTGTACATAAGAGTGTGTGTGTGTGTGTGTGTGTGTCTGTGTGTCTGTGTGTGTGTCTAGAGAGAGAGAGAGAAAGAGCAAGATTTATTTTAGGAATGGGCTTATGCAATCACGGAGGGGATTAGCCAGTCTAAAAACCTACATGACAGGACTGCAGACTTGAGACCCAGGGAAGAATTGATGTTTCAGTTCCAGTCTGAAGGCTGTCTGCCGGCAGGTGCTTAGAAGGATTTTGATAGGATTTCTATTACCCTTTTATTACGCATGAGGACATTCAAAGTGAGAGTGATCACAAAGCCAGTAAGCTGTTACTGATTACTAAAACCCTGATTACTAAATCCCACCACTGTCCATTAAAGCACACAGCAATTCTCCAGTGATTTCTAAACCCTCCTGAAGAGAAAAATATATGCAAATAACTTTCACAAATAGCTTTCCTAAAGCAAAGAGACTATGTGCTTTATTTCCTTTATATATTCTTTGCTCCTAAGAGAATGGCTATAAAGTGCAGGCTGTGTCTGAAAGCAAAGAGAAGGAGAGGAAATACTCCTTCCTCTGAAAGCAAAGGGGAGACATGTAATGAGTGTCCTTGGGTTTCCAACATGTGAGATATTTTCTTTAAAAATTCTGACCAAGAATATTCTTAGCTGTGCTTATATGTCCCCTGACTCATCTTTTAGCTTAAGATCCTAAAGAACGTTGACCTTCAAAAAATGTCCAGAAGGAATAATACATTAAGCCTTTGCTGAGTTCCAAATGTTAGCATATCAATTACAAATCATGATCCCTTTGTGATAGAAGGCAAGAGGGAGACAGCTGAGGAGAACTACAAGACGGAAAAGTTATCTGTGTGAGCATTTTTTCTGAGGCCTTATATTTTCCAATCTGCCTCAAATTATGAGGTTTATTTGTACCAACTTCCAGTAATGGTTTTAAACCACATTGTTCAAAGCACAACATAATTGTACCCCTTAAGTCAGCTTGCTTTTCAGCCAAATCAAATATTTCTGTCTCCACCAGAACTTGGAAATGAGAGCTCGGTAGAATATTTCAACTTATCGTTTACATGGGATGGTTCACCTGTGTAAGATATTCCTGTCTTTTTCCTTGGTCTTTTTTATCTCTGATATTTGAGGATAGAAGATTTTATTCTTCTAGCTAGGCAATGTTCTCTGGAAAGCCATTCTCATCCTCATTGACATGAATGAAGAATTATGCATGGTTTAATGATGAGGTATAAACATTTTTTTATAGACAATGATGTCATTTATTTAAATGTTTACTCCAAGAAATATATATATATATCAATTATATATATTAATATATGTTATATATATATAATATTTATATAGAGAGAGATATATACTCAATGCAGGGCACACCATATATATATATATATATATATATGTAAAAAATAAGACAATTACAGCACTAAACCAGGAACCTTCGACCGAATCACAACCTCCTCTTTCATTTCCCTTCATGCTAAGCCCCTTTCAAATTCTTATTCCTGAGCTGGAAGACCATCAGATGCCCGTGGGGTCAGCGCCAGGCATGTTTCCAGTCAGGCAACTGTGTACTTTTCTCTAGGAGTGCAGGATGCCCTTCCCCCAGCTTCTTGTTTTAAAGGATTTAACTCATTAGTAAGTTTATGTTTCAATCTAAGCCAAAAGGAGGTGCGGATAAGGCAGTCTTCACTTCTAAGGTCCCTTTCCTGCTCCAGTCCCTGGCTAGGGTTCTAGAAGAGGCTGGGTGCTGGGTTTACATGAGGCCGCTGGAAGGTCTAAGTCAGCTCTGCCCAGGGCGGCTCCTGCAAAGGCTGGGACTTGGGTGCTGCTTCCTCAACCATTTTGGTGACTGTGACTCAAAGGAGGGACTTCAAGGGAGCCAGGAGCACAGGTGCCTGGGCTGCCTTCCAGAAATGAGACCTGTCCGGGGAAATGGATCAGGCTGTTGCATGGAAGCTTGAGTCAGAGATGGTGGTTTTGGGGTGATTTGGACAAATCAGATGACTTTAGCAAAGCTCTGAAGAGGCAGAAGCTTCTTCCTTGGACTACTGATTGAACACAGAACAAGAGATGCACGTGGTGTCAGACTAAGTCTTAGAGAAATACAAGCCAGCCTCCTCCCACAGGGTCTTGGGACTGGCATAACAGACACTCCTATGTGCCCTCTGAGGGCAGGAGTCACGGTAAGGAGCGACTGGGGCGGAAAATAGGGAAAGAAGTGACAACAACTAGATCATTTTTGGCATTTTAACATGGAGACAGTGACAAGTGGTAACAACAGCAAGAGAAAAAAAAAAAAAACTTGAAGACACCCATCCACCCAAATCTCACACTGAAGTTCCATTACCATCATCCCTATAAGCACCACTGAACCAAATATCCATTTTAAAGCACCCAAACCAGTCCAGACCCCCTGGAAACAAACAACCCCAGCCAGAGCTGCCACCTCTCTTGGGTCCAGGAGAGGGGAGGGTTCCAGGAAAGGCACCTCGTAACTCACTCAGTGCAGGGCACACAGAGGTGAGCTGGGGCACGGGCACTTGATGGGGACCCAGGTGGCAGTCACAGCATCCATGCAGACACGCAAGGAAGGGTACTCCTCAGTAATCCCAACAGGTGTAAACTTTAATTGTGAAGTATAAACTAGAATTCAGACTACTGAAGGTAATGGACACCAGAGATATTATCTTTTTAAAATTATTAGTCTTTCTAGAAAAATATTTTTGCTTGCTATTAATGCATTCTATGGTTAAGGTTGCTTCCTAGCCACTCAGTAGCTGATTAAAAGCAGAGATTACAAAACATCTCTGAAATAAGCACTTACGTCTGGAAGGGAATAATCACAACACAAAGGAAGCATCTAGCTGACCAAACTTTCGCCATGATTTGGAATTCTGAACTGAGGGCTGAAAACTAGAAGGATATTAACATAAACTCCTTTCTCCTTTCTAGAACACTCAAATAATTTTATTTACATCACTTCTAATGAACGGAAAACCAGGATAGAAAGAGAAAGCTAGGAAGTGAATAGGTAGGTTCTGAATCACTGGTCAATAGCATTGAGCATTAGCATTTGATTAGAGTGCAGATATTTGTGTGTATAATTGGCAAAGGATGATTGCCACAGTGAGCCAAGTGCACATGACGCCTCTTGACCATGGTGTCACAGCGATAGGCCCGGGAACCTGTCACCATGCTGCATGATGAAATGGCAAAATCAAAAGAGGCAATTTCCAGGAAGTATTTCTGACTTCCTGGCTGCACATCTCTTCTTTCCTCACATGGTATGATTAAAACTTTAGCTAGATCTCATTTAACCAGCAAAGCAAAATAATTTATTATATTCAAATAATGGGGATTTTAGGATTTAATATTCATTCAGTTTTGTTTTTTAAAATCATTGTTTTGTGGAGAAATTCAACAAAATTAATTACAGCTGATTATATTATGCTCACCAGATTAAGGGTGCATCGGTTTTCCCCAGCCCACTGACCCAAATATTAATCTCTTTTGGCAACATCCTCACAGAAACACCCAGGATTAATACTTCGTGTCCTTCAATCCAATCAAGTTGACAGTATTAACCATCACACAGGCTAAAGCAAAACATATGATCTGTAAGCACTCTACAGATCAGTAAACTCTGAACAAAAGTGACTAAGAAATTTTAAAACTAACACCCTTCTTTACAAAGTGGCAGTGTAGCAGTCATTTCTTTTTAAGGAGAACTTTGGACACTATAAGCAAGCAGAAGACCCAGCTTCTGGGAAATACCCTCTGGGATGCAACTTTACTCCTTTTTAGGTATGTTTATGAAAAAGGAGAAACAACAGCAATCCATTTCCAAATATTTTAGGATATTTTTAATGGGAAAATGTAAAATATTTTTATGTTTTTTCATAGTGGATTCCTTCCCAGCAGTAAGCATTTATGGACATGGTACAACATAAATGCAGGGTGCTAGGGAACGCAAGGCAAAGCAAGAATGACCGAAGCTGGGAAGAAAAGATGTGTCCTCCAGAAATACATACAAATTCCCCTAATGCAAGTTCTGGGTAAGTATGATGGCACATCCTAAATGCATAGAATTTTTAACAAGTATAGGGGAATGAATGAATAGATAGATAAATTAGAGAGAGAGAGAAGGGAAGAGAGAGAGAGACAAAGAAATGGATTCAAATGTCATTCAGAATATTGCTATGCAAAGTTGTACACACTTTTATGATATCATCTACATACCACGTATTTGGAGTTCTTCTTTGGGAACTGCCTTCCTAGCAAATTTACTAATTACAAAACATACTTTTTTTCACAAATGCGACTTTTGACCATAAAAGACAATATTTTCCTAGTTAATTACTAGTTTATCAGACTTTGATCCAATTGTATTTTGTATATTAAAGGAAAATCAAATCCATTCTAAAAGTCCAACATATCTGTCAGCTGAAAATATTTAAGAATAATGTGAAAGATGTTTCTGAATGGAAATTTTTATACTTTTTTATTATTTAGCAATAGTAGCAGTATCAGTAAAGTAACACCTCTTAAAATGATTACTATGAAAACAATCACCAAACATTTAGAAGAGTCTTTACAGCTCAGGGATCAAAAGCACATGCAGAACTTTGGGCAAATTATTTTATTTCTTGAGCTTTAGTTTCCTATCAGTGATAAACAAAGCTCATTCTATTTCGTGGGATGATGATGATTATTATTAAGGTGGAGTCTCGCTCTGTCTCCAGGCTGGAGTGCAATGGCGCAGTCTCGGCTTACTGCAACCTCCGCCTCCTGAGTTCAAGTGATCCTTCTGCCTCAGCCTATGGAGTAGCTGGGACTACGGATATAAACCACCACGTCCAGCTAATTTTTTTGTATTTTTAGTAGAAACAGGGTTTTACTATGTTGGCAAGGATAGTCTCGATTTCTTGACCTCATGATCTGCCTGCCTCAGCCTCTCAAAGTGCTGGGATTACAGGTGTGAGCCAGAGTGCCCAGCCTTCGCGGTATTATTGAATGAGAGCATGTATAAATCAGTGGTGTATGACAATGTCATGCACCTCCAAAACCTTCAGTAATGTTTCCTAGTATTATTTGATAATAGGCACCTTATAGCAGGCTTCTATATAGGCCTACCTTGTTATCATGAAGACATATTTCACGTATACCATGTATCAAAGTTTGTACAAATTATAAACCCTGTAAAATTTCATATAAGTCACATTTAGTTATTGATATTGTGTAAACAAAACTGAAAAAGACGTTTTGAACCCAACCAGCTGAAGTTTGAGAGTGGAACCATGGTTCTTCCTAAAATCTGAAAAGGGGTTTTCTAGTACTATGTTGAGACAGCTTGATTTTTCATGAACTGGTATGTATGATAAACTGGACTTTGTTTACATATTTTTGTTCTTATTTAACTATCTATATGCTCTAATTGTGCAGTGCTTCTGGACTTGCATGCATACATATTTTGTTAATTAGGCATATTTACTCATACATGTTAAGTCATTTTTTAAAATTCAAAGAGTTCTGTAAGACAGGTTATGAGAAAGAGTAGATGCTTAACATTTTCACTATTCTTGTCCTTTCCAGAGGCATACATATTAAACTCTTTTAATGGATTACTTTGTACTTGTATCTATGATGGTTAGAAATATGTATCAACTTGAATAGGTCATAAGGTGCATAGATATTTAGTTAAACATTATTTCTGAATGTATCTGTGAGGATGTTTCCAGGTAAGATTAGGATTTGAATTAGCAGACTGAGTAAAGCAGGTTGTCCTCCCAAGTATGGATGAGCATCATCCGATCTGCTGAGGGGCTGCAATAAAACAAAAAGGCAGAGGAAGGAGAATTTGCTCTCTCTATGTGAACTGGGACATCACCTTCTACTGCTCTTGGACTGGGACTTACACTGTCAGTGCTCCTGGTCCTCAGGCCTTAGATTAACTTGGGCTGGTTAATCTAGGCTTACCATGGTCTTGATAACTCATTCCCATCCTCCTAGGAATTTACTTTGCCTCTCTCTTCTGCTGCATCTTATGGTTACCTGTTTCTTGGTTTTCTTCTTGACTTTAACAGAACACAACCTCCCGAGAAAGGTGAAAGGATCATAGACAATCATAGTTTTCAGTTCTTGCATATCTTAAATTATCTTATCCATAAACTCACATTAGATATTTGGCTTAACAGTTTTGTTGTAGATTATTTGTACTAAGAATGTGAAAATATTTCTCCTGTGTCTTCAGGTTTCCAGTGTTCTATTAAGAAATGTGATGGCCTTATTCTTTGCATAAAACTCTCTCTAGAAGCTTCTAGAGGCTTCTTTTTGCCTCCATTACTCTAAAATTTTAATTACGTTTCCTGGTCTGGGCCTATTCGCATTTATTGCATAAGACATGTGGGACAATAAAACTCACATTTTTTAGTAATGAATATATTTTAAAAATATATTTAATCATCTAATTTTCTTATCTTCAATTTCCTACCTCTATTTGCTCTGATTTCTAGCTATCTTCTATGTTATCTTCCACTACTTCCACTTGGTTTTTCATTTATATAAACATGTTTTTAACCTCGAAGAACTTCTTTTATTTATTTATTTTTTTTTGAAATGGAGTCTTGCTCTGTCATCCAGGCTAAAGTGCAATGGCACAATCTCGGCTCAATGTATCCTCCACCTCCTGGGTTCAAGGGATTCCAAGAGCTTCTTTATATTTTATGAAGCACTTCATAAGATACATTTATTGGTTTATGTTTCATTTTCCCTCTTCGAATATTAATGATATGTTTGAGATATTCTTCTACTTACATATTTCTTATTCAGTATTTGTCTCTCTGATTTCTTTTTACAAAATATTATTCCTGTTATCTGCAACCCCTTCTATTTGTCATTATGGGTGTATTGTTTTTCAAAAAATGTATCTGGCAGCTGTTTTTTAAGAGTCTTTAAGGGGTTCCAGAACCATTTATGCATTCAGCCCTCATGTTTAAGCAGCCCATATTCACCTGTTTCAAAAATCCTTCCCATATACTCATGATTCAGAATCAAAATTCAGATTTATCTCCAGGACAAATAAGCTTAAAACAACTTATGTAACTGGGCTCAGTGGCTCACACCTGTAATCCCTACACTTTGGGAGGCTGAGGCGGGTGGGTCACCTGAGGTCAGGAGTTCAAAACCAACCTGGCCAACATGGTGGAACCCCATCTCTACTAAAAATACAAAAATTAGCTGGGCATGATGGTGGGTGCCTGTAGTCTCAGCTACTTAGGAGGCTGAAGCGAGAGAATCGCTTGAAACTGGGAGGTGGACAAGTTGCAGTGAGCCAAGATTGCGCCGTTGCACTCCATCCTGGGCAACAAGAGCAAAACTCTATCTCAAGAAAATAAAAACAATATCAAAATACTTATGCGAACTTCTAGCTGTTCCTCCTTGGGCAAATCAATCTCAACTGCAATGCTGAGTATACGGTCTATTTTTCTTTTTCTTTTCTACTTTAGTTTGCACTCTTGATCTTGTTTAAATGTCTAGATTTTTTCCAGAGTGTTCCTTCAAAGGCTGTTTTCACTTGTGGATGCTTCTTGATCCTGTTCTATTCTGTGACAGTGCCACCTCATAGACATTGAATGAGAATCACAAATGTGAGCCACGTATGTCCATTTTAATTTTCTAGGAGCCATAAGAAAGCAAAAAGAACAGGTGAAATTAATCTTAGCAATAGCATTAATCTAATATACCCCAAATACTATTTTAACATGTAATTAAATATAAAATAATAAGTTTTGTTTTTTAATTTTGCATAGTGAGTCTTCAAAATCTGGTGGGTAGTTTGCCCTTATATCACCTTTCACCTTAAGCCAGCCACATTTCAGATTCTCAACAGACTTGTGACTAGTGACTCCCATATTGGATACAATAGTTTGAGATACTTGCAATACAAAATCTAGGAAGGCATGATATCTCACTCTACACAGCTTGTAGTCAAATAATTAAGACACACACACATAGAAGCAAGGAAAGCACTGTCCGATGATTGCAGCTAGAAATTTT
This sequence comes from Cebus imitator, assembly GCF_001604975.1. NCBI lineage: Eukaryota > Metazoa > Chordata > Mammalia > Primates > Cebidae > Cebus > Cebus imitator. Next base: position 1,629,356 of record NW_016107453.1, on the reverse strand, counting down.
CAAGGGAAAAAAACTCATCTAAATAAGATGGCCCTTGCAGAAAAGGCATTCTTGAGGAAGGGATGCTACTTAAAGTAATAAAAGTAATTTCATATTATTGCCATAAATATTACATACAGAACACAATGCTATAGAGTTCATCAATGACAAATTTAAACAGCATTGCATATTAGCCTAATATTTTGAAATTTAACTAGAAACCATAGGAAACAAGCAAACACTTTTAAATTTGGAAAAATTGTAATCATGCGTTTGTGAAAATATTCTAATTGTATGGTAGAGACTAGATGGGAAAAGGGCCATGTTGGGAACAAGGAGATCGGATCAATGTCCAGGAGTCTGCTGAGTAACAGGTGGCATGAGAGTGAACTAAGACAGTGGTTGTGGAAATGAGAAGATGAAGTAGATTGGAGACTTTTGAACAGGGTGGATTCACAATGTACTGACTGTTTGGATGGCATCAGGAGAAAGAAAAAGGGAAAGTGAGTGGGGACATTATTATGACTCTATTTCTGATTTGGGGAAGGGGAAGATGATTTCATGCACCAAGATATAAATTACAGGAGCAAAAGGAGAAGATATTTCTTTTTACTCTACGTTCCCGGATACATGTGCAGAATGTGCAGGTTTGTTACATAAGTAAACATGTGCCATGTTCAAAAGCAGAAGATTTGTGCTTAACAATGATGTGTTGCCTTGTAAGCATGATTTACTGTTGGAAAACTGAGTAGAAATCCCCAATGACTAACTAAAGATGGTTCTAGAGCTCAGCAAAAATATAGAAGGATAAACACGAGAGTCTATTCAGTATACACATACAAGAATTTTTCCATGACCTAAAATAAGCTAGAATTTCAGACATGATGTAGATGTCTAAAAAAGGATGAAACGTGAAATGAAATTAAAGACTATGTAGGAGTCTTTTAAATGCAAACACTAAACACAGACATGCAACAAGACAGAAATTCAACACTTTACCAATGACTTACAAGTATATTTTACTTGGCAAGACATTAAGTTTTCCATGCTGACAATATAGTAGATAAGTGTCTTAAATAAACTCAGGAGACAGCCCAAGCACGATTATTAAATTTTCTCAAAAGATAATTTAAAAGTTATTTGTACAGTTCACCAACATGTGATCAAAGCAAGATGATAGAGTTGAGTGAGAGGAAGATTTGTTTGCACTTGTCACATTATGCTAACTTTGTATCTCATTCATCAAGTTGTCTCTGGTGTACCCTTCAGCAATTTTGTGCTGCCTAATAAAGTTCAGCACATGATAATGTCCCTCTAGAGGAAACTATAATAGATTTGAAAGCATTCAGAATGGTTCACAATTCTAGATTATTTGAGAAGTTCACTTCATTGCTTTAATTGTGTAATTAAAGCTGAAGCAATAATAATAATAGCAAGCATCAACTGAACATATGCTAATGAGTGCCATATTAGTGCTTCACACAATTTAGATAGCTTAATCCTCACAAGAAGACATTATGTAGGGACTATTTTTATACCCACTTTTTTTCTTTCTCTCTTATTTCCCTCCTTTCCCCTGCTGCCTTTTGTTTTACAGGAGAGTTACATTTCCAAGCACTTACTTCAGCTGGTTTCTTGCTGGATTCAACCAGTGGGAGGCACTGGTGTGAGATTAGATGATGGAAGGAAAGATGAAGACAGGACAATTCTCCCTTTCTTTTGGACAGCAGCAATCTTTCAAACTCCAATTCTTGCTTGGTATACAGTCTGCACCTCACAGCAGCACCCTTCATGGTATGGCCCCCATGGGATGACCCAGAATCTGGGATTTGGGAATTCCACTTCCTCCTGTTGCCCTTCTAGCCCTGGGGGCACTGGTGACTTCCTGCTCTTGCTAATCTCCAGGGAGTCTCAACATTTCCTGTTTGGCTTCTCAGTTCTTCCATTGCCTGTGTCATTAGTGTTCAATATTATATTTATGTGGAACATTTCTGCTTTCCTAATTGAATAATCACATATATCTATATTTACTTGTTTTTATATATTTATATTATATATATATTAATTTTAATATATATTTATTATATATCATATATTTATTTATATATAAATATATGGTTATTTTTATATATATAACAAAAACGTACACACACATGACCTGTTATATGCTTATTTTATATTATAAGAGAAAGGGAAATATTTAATGTTTATTACAACTTCATAAGTACTGAGTATTATTATCCTTTTTGTTGTTTTTACATTTTTACAGTAAAGAATGGATTTCTATTTCAATAGTGGTTTTTAAGTTAAAAAAAGTACTCACACATTGTCTCTCCATCTTTTGGCTTGTTTTAACCTCTCATTGACACTAATCATATTATGCTATTGTAGTTTTTCATTGCTGTGGTGAAAACTCACCGCAAATTTAGTGGCTTGAAATAAAACATATTTATTATTTTCTAGTTCTGTAGGTCAGAAATCTGGTTTGAGTATCACTGGGCTAAAAAGAAGCTGTTGGCAGGACTACATTCTTCCTGAAAGTACTAGAGGAGAATCTGATTCCTTCTCTTTTTCTGCATCCAGCAGCTGCCATATTCTTTTAATCATGGTATCTTACTCCATTTTTAAAGCCAGCAACAGCAGGTCAAATCCTATTCACTTTACATAACCCTGAGGTTTATGTTATTCTGGGGGGCCCAGCAGAATCCAGAATAATCTCCCTGTTTTAAGATCAGCTAATTAGCAACCTTAATTTCATTTACAACCTTAAGTTCTCCTTTCCATGTAATAGGATATATTCACAGGTCCCAGTGATTATGATGTGGACCTCTTGGTGGGGGGGCATTATTCTATCTAATACAGGTACTTTTTATTTTTTACAAGATGGCTATTTCCTACTAGATTATGAGCTCTTTATGCATATATCTCATATCTCTGATTTCTCTACACTGCATTGCACAAAATAAGCGATCAGTAAAAATGAAGCGCCTGCTTCCTTTTTTGATGCTGGTCCACCAAGAGCTTATCATAGTAAAAGCCTCCAACAAAATACACAAAAACCTTGGGGTAAGTCCCACTTCTTATATTTGTTCTACAAATATCAATTGTAAATAAATGTAGAATACAAACTGTTGAGCGTCTTGAGCCACTGCTGAAGTGTGCCCACAAAATGGGAGCGAAATGAAGAACCATTAAGTGATGTCAAGCTGCAGATGACAAGGCAATATGGCAGCAGCTTCCATGGTGGCGTGAGCCACCATGAGCTCAGAGGTTGGATGTTCTCATTTCTCAGTGCCGGAGGAGTCACTATACTTGAAAAACAGAGAACCATCTGTATTCACTCTTCCAGATAAATTCCAGTTTGTTAATGCTTTTAGAAATGAGTTTATTTGGGACATGATGGAACAAGTGTATAGTTGAGGAACCTATATTTACATATCTTTTGTATGCAGTCTAATGTATATAAAAGTTATGTAACACCAAAGAAGCAGCAAGTAGGATATGATAAAATAAGTTCATCTAAACCATTCTGGAGAAGAAAGAGAAAATAAGTAAAAGAGGTAAAAAAGAAACTGGATGCCGGCTCACAAACCCAACAAGTGAGCCAAAAGTTTGCTGGGAATTTCTAAGAATCATCATAAATTTTTTTCAATTCATATTTTAGTTTCAGGGAGTACATGTTCAGGTTTGTTACACAGGCAAATTGCTTGTCACCGAGGTTTGCTGTATGAATGAACCCATCACCTAGGCAGTGAGCATGGTGCCTGATAGGTAGCTTTTCAACATTCACCCTCTTCCCACCTTCCCTTCAAACAGTCCCAAGTGTCTGTTTTTCCCATCTTTATGTTCATGTGCAGTCAATGTTTAGTTCCTACTTGTAAGTGAGAAAATGCAGTGTTTGGTTAATTTGCTCAGGATAATGGTCTCCAGCTGCATCTATGTTGCTGCAAAAAAATATTTCATTTTTTTCTATAGCTGTGTAATAGTCCATGACATATATGTACCACATTTATCCAGCCCACTGTTGATGGGAACCTAGGTTGATTGTATGTCTTTGCTATTGTGAATAGTGTTACAACGAACACTTGAGGCATGTGTCTTTCTGGTAGAACATTTATTTTCCTTTGAATATACCCAGTCATGGGATTGCTAGTGGTTTTAAGTTCTGTTTTAGGTTCTTTGAGAAATCTCCAAACTGCTTTCCAGAGTGGCTAAATTAATTGCTGTTCCCACAAAGAGTGTATGAGCATTTCCTTTTCTCCACAGCTTGACCAAAATCTGTTATTTTTTGACTTTTTAATATTAGCCACTAAGACTGCCATGAGATGGTAGGTATCTCACTATGGTTTTGATTTGTCTTTCTCTGATGATTAGAGCTGTTGAGAATTTCTGTATGTATTTCTTGGCCACATGTTATGTCTTCTTTCAAGATGTATCTGTTCGTGTCTTTTGCTTTTTTTTCATGGGACTGTTTGGTTTTTGCTTATTGATTTAAGTTCCTTATAGATTTTTTATATAAGACCTTTGCAGGATGCATAGTTTGCAAATATTTTCTCCCGTTCTGTAGGTTGTCTGTTTACTCTGTCAATAGTTTCTTTTGCTGTGCAGAAGTTCTTTAGTTTAATTAGGTCCCACTTATCTATTTTTATTTTTGTTGCAATTGCTTCTGGGGTCTTAGTCATGAATTCCTTGCCAAGATCAATGTTCAGAATGGTATTTCCTAAATTTTCCTCTAGGATTTTATAGTTTTTGGTTTTACATTTAAGTCTTTAATTCATCTTGTATTAATATTTGTATATTGTGAAAAATGAGTCGTTTTATTCTTTTGCATGTGGCTAGGCAGTTATTCTAGCACTACTTATTCAAGAAGGAGTTATTTTCCCATTGCCTGTTATCAATGTCATTGAAGATCAGATACTTGTAGGTGTGCATCTTCATGTATGGGTTCTTATTCTGTTCATTGGTCTATTTTTCTGTTTTTGTACCAATAGCATGCTGTTTGTGTTACTGTAGCCCTAAAGTATTGTTTGAAGTCAGGTACTATGATGCTTCCATCTTTGTTTTTCTTGCTCAGAATTGTCTTGGCTATTTGGGTTCTTTTTTGTTTCATATGAATTCCAGAATTTTTTTCCAATTCTATGAAAAATGATGTTGGGAGTTTGATAGAAATAGCCTTGAATCTGTAGATTGCTTTGGGCACTATGGCCATTTTAACTATATTGATTCTTCCAATCCATGAGTATGATATTTCCATTTGTTTGTATCATCTATGGTTTCCTTCAGCAGTGTTTTATAGTTTTCCTTGTAGATATTTTTCACCACCTTGGTTATATGTTTTCTTGGTTATTTTATTTTGTGTGTGTGCAGCTATTGTAAATGAAACTGTGTTTTGGCTCTGAGCTTGAACATTATTGGTATATAGAAATGCTACTGATTTTTCTGCATTTATTTTGGATCCTGAAACTCTACTGAAGTCATTTTTCAGTTCTAGGAGGGTTTTAGTGCATTTTAAATGGGGCATTTTATCATATATTTCAAGGTTAATATTTATAGGTGAGGTTTTTATTCTACCATGAAGTTGTTAGCTGGTTGTTTTGTAGTTTCTATTGTGTAGATGCATTAAAAGACCTAGGTACTTAGCTGTAGTTTTCTGGAAACAGATATAAGTCTTTTGTCTCCATGTTTAGAACTCCCTTGAGTCTCTTGTAAGGCTAGTATAGTTGTAATGAATTTCTTTAGTGATTTCTTGTCTGAAAAATAATTTAATTCTGCACTTATGAAGCTTTGGTGGGGTATGAAATTATTGGTTGGAATTTCTTTTCCTTAAGAATGCTGAAAATAGGGCCCCAGTCTCTTCTGGCTTGTAGGGTTTCTGTGGAGAGGTCTGCTGTTAGCCTGCTTGGTTTGCTTTATATGTGATCTTACCTTTTTCTTTAGCTGCCTTTAAGAATTTTTTTTTTTAGGATTGACCTTAGACAGCCTAGTGACTACATGTCTTGGTGAGGTTCATTTTGTATAGTATCTCACAGATGTTCTCTGAATTTCTTGTATTTGCATGTCTACCTTTCTAGCAAGATTAGGGAAATTTTCTTGAATTATTCTTTCAAGTTTTCTGGGTTGTTTACTTTTTGGGCTTCTCTCTCAGGAATACCAATAATTTACAGGTTTGGTCACTTTACATAATCCCATCTTTCTCAAAGACTCAGTTCATTTTTTAAAATTATTTTTCTTTGGATTAGTTTAAAAGACTGATTTTCAAGCTCAAAAATTCTTTTTTCTGCTTAGTCTAGTCCACTGATAAAGCTTTCAATTATATTTTGAAATTTTCTAAGTGAGTTTTTCAGTTCCAGTAGCTCTAATTGATTTTTTAAAAATGTTTACCTCTTCTTTTATTTCCTGGATTGTTTTAGAAGGTCTTTGTGTTGATTTTCAACCTTGCCTTGGATCTTGTTGAGTTTCCCTGCAATCCATGCTTTGAACTCTCCATCTGTTATTGCTGTGTCTCCATTTTGGCTAGGGATCATTGCTGGGGAGCTAGAGTGAAACTTTGATTGTGACACAACATTGAGATTTTTCTAGAGGCAGAATTCTTATGCTGGTTTCTTCTCATCTGAGAAAGTGTTGGGTGGGTTTTTTTGGCTTTGTTGTTATGGTCCTATGCACTTCTGTCAGCAGGTTTTATATTGGGCTGGGTGGTTCAACCTACATGACAGAAGATGACATTTGCAGGTAACTGCCAGCTGCAGCATACGCAGGTGGGTATAGATGTGATTTTTATTTACTGTGGGGTGCTCTCTGCTGTTTCAGATGAAGGGTTGGCCATGACTGGTTGAAGCAAAATTTAGAAATGCATGAAATGATTCTAGAAATGAAAATATGTGAAGTAAGAAGAAAAGAGTGAGGTAAAACTAGCTACTTCCATTTTTCCCCAAAAGCTATGGCTTATGCCAGGCTGAAGAGGAAAGTTAAATGTGCAGCACACACATGTTGCCTGCTAGAATGTGAGCCAAGAGGAAGCCTGAGCACATCCATTGCTATTGAAACTGGAGTTTAGAGCCATCTGGTTCAAAGCCATGCATTACAGCTGAAAAGGACTAAGGAGTGTACGGATGCCAAAATATACATTACCAGTTCATAACAAAAGCAGGTAAAAAAAAATCCACGTTCCTTAATCTTATTTTGCACTACTATGACAATTTTATATTCTGAAATAGGTTTCAGATTTCTAAAAAACTGCCAACATCTTAAGCAACTTTTTAATAAACTAGTCTCTGGCAATACCATTTAAAAAGTCCACGCATGTACCTGGTAAAAGGGAAATGTGCAAAATACAATATCCTTTGGGATAGGAATAGATAGAAATACATTAATAAAATGAAGTATTGCCCTTAAACGTGAAGGACGTATTATTTAACCTTGGGATTATCCCTTTCTACTGTGGTGATTCTTAATCTAGTTTTGTCTTATTGGTTAATTTATCTTCTTTTAGTTACAAAATTAAAAGCTAAAGGAACATTGCCTTCATTTCGTTGTTAAACAAATAGAAGCAAAAGTGGTGAAAGTCGTTCCTTACAAAAATGAAAGACAGTCTATCTTTTTTTTCTTGGCAGACGCATTCTATAACTTTTGCCACCATATCTCTGACACTTTATTCCATTCTAGGTTCCATGGATGTTGACTGTTGCTGCTAAGTCACCCTAAGAATAGAATTTCTTTTATGTCAATCCAACTGTACTTGGCTTCTGTTCATGGCAATGATTCCTGGAACACGGTGAAACTGAACCTTCTTCAAGTCATTTGATGTTGAGTACAGAAGCTGTCACCTTTCAGTAAGCATTTATCCAAACTCTTGGATCCCAAAGGGATAAATGCCACCCCCTTACGGGTGCTAAAGAAGACCTTATAACTTACAACTGGTCACTAGTAAAAGGGGGGTGAAAATGATGGAGATTTCTGTTTCCCACGTACATCTTAGAACCAAGTACTGATAAAGCCTTGTATTTATTTAGGCTTCAGTTGGTCTGAAATAATATATGCCCCAGCAAAATTGGCTTATTTATTTGTTTGGGGTGAAGATCCCAGGCATAAGTTTATAATTTTGACCTCTAGAAAATATAGTAATAATTTTAAGTCACCTAATTGTTACTATCCATATAAATAATATTATTACAATAAATGGTTTATATCCATTAGAAAAATAAACCTTATAATGGTGAAATGAAACACTGTAAGGAGCTGTGTTGTTTGATGTTACAGCAAAACTTCCAAAACAATTCTAGGCCCCTCCACTTCTGGACTTCTCATTAAGCCTATAACAATTTTCTTTCTACTTTAATCTACTGTCATTATTACTTGGTTTTACTTACACTTGAAATCATCTTAATTGACACAGGGTATGGTAATATATAATGTAATATGATTCTTAGATTATATGTTTATAAGTAATTAAAGTATAACATGTATCATTCTTATTTTATGTCAATAATTTTCAATACAATAATGGAACTTGTTTTCTTTTCTATTTTTAAAAATAATTTGTCAGTTTTTATGCCCATTATAGAAAAATTTGGATTAAAATATTTTGATCAGAGAGATGTAAGAAGATGGAATCATAGAATTTGCTAAGACAGCTATAAGATATACTGCCTACTGATTTGTTTACTTCTTCTTTATGGTACTTAACTACCTGTGAGACAGTTTTCATTTTTTCTTAGTCATTCACCTGAGTTTACAGGCACCTCTGCTGTCGCAGTTTTCTGATCTCATATATAAGATTTTCAAAGCTCTATTTCTTTTTTACATAAGCTAGCATGAGTTCTAGAATGAGAGGATAAAGAAATGAGGAGAGAAAATTATCAAAGATGTAATTTAAGGATTTATTCAGAATTGAAGGATGCATGCTTTCAGTCTTAAAAGTCCTACTTAATAACAAATAAAATAAATTTTTAAAAATTCACACTGAGTCATATCGTACAACTTTTATAATACCAGAGATAAACAGACAATCCTAAAATCTTACCCATCTGGGTACACAGATCACATACAAAAGAATGGCACTCAAAGTTTACTGGATGATAAAACACAATGGAATAATGCCTTGAAAATCAAAGATAAACTTATTTTTAATCAATTTATAGTGCAATGACTGATCTAATTCTCCTCTCCTAGCTAGGCAGTCAAATTACACTTCCTTGTCCTCTTTAATATTAAATGTGGAAATGTAGTGTTGACGCTTGCTTTGGCCAATTAAATAAGAGTGATAGTCACATATATCACCTCAAGGTAGAAGGTGCATGATGTGCCATGCTTCTAACGGGCCTTGATAAATATGGTCCTGTGAATTGCTTGGCCAATAAAGAATAAATGGACATAAGGTGTGTCACTTTCAAATGGAATTTTCAGAGTGAGTGGAGTATTAAAGTCTTCTACAATTATTGTGTGAGAGTCTATGTCTCTTTGTAGGTCATTAAGAACTTGCTTTATGTGTATGGGTGCTCCTTTGTTGGGAGCATATATATTTAGGATAACTAGCTCTTCTTGTTGTACTGATCCTTTTACAATTTTATCAGAGACTAGGATGGCAACCCCTGCTCTTTTTTTGCTCTCCATTTTCTTGGTGAATCTTCTTCCATTTCTTTATTTTGGATCGATGTGTGTCTTTGCACATGAGTTGGGTCTCCTGAATACAGCACACCAATGGGCCTTGACTTTTTATCCAGTTCTCCAGTCTGTGTCTTTTGACTGGGGCATTAAGGCCATTTACATTTAACATTAATATTGTTATGTGTGAGTTTGATCCTGCCATTTTGTTACTGGATGGTTGTTTTGCCTGTTAGTTGACACAGTTTCTTCATTGTGTCGTTGGTCTTTACCATTTGCAGTGGCTGGTACTGGTTGTTCCTTTCAATGTTTAGTGTTTCCTTCAGAAGCTCTTATAAGGCAGGGTCTGGTGGTAACTAAATCTTTCAGTGATTTCTTGTCTGTAAAGGATTTTAGTTTTCCTTCACCTATGAAGCTTAGTTTGGCTGGATATGAAATTCTGGGTTGAAAGTTCTTTTCTTTAAGGATGTTGAATATTGGCCCCCACTCTCTTCTGGCTTGTGTGGTTTCTGCTGAGAGATCTGCTGTGAGTCTGATGGGCTTCCCTTTGTGGGTAACCCTACCTTTCTTTCTGGCTGCCCTAAGCATTTTTTCCTTTATTTCAACCCTGGTGAATCTGACAATTATGTGCCTTGGGTTTCTCTTCTTGAAGAATATCTTTGTGGTGTTCTCTGTATTTCCTGGATTTTAATGTTGGCCTGCCTTGCTAGGTTGGGGAAGTTCTCCTGGATAATATCCTGAGGAGTATTATCAAGCTTGGATTCCTTCTCGCACTCCCCATCACATTCAGATACACTGATCAAGTGTTGATTAGGTCTTTTCACATAATTCCATATTCTTGGAGGCTTTGTTTATTTCTTTTCATTCTTTTTTTCTCTGATCTTGCCTTCTTATTTTATTTCGTTGAGTTGATCTCCAATTTCTGATATCCTTTCTGCTTGATCAATTCAGGCACTGAAACTTGTGTATGCTCACAAAGTTCTCGTGCTATGTTTTTCACCTCCATCAAGTCGTTTATGTTCTTCTCTAAGCTGGTTATTCTAGTTAGCATTTCATCTAACCTTTTTTCAAGGTTCTTAGTTTCTTTGCATTGGGTTAGAACTTGTTCCTTTAGCTCAGAGAAGTTTGTTACTACCCACCTTCTGAAGCCTGCTTCTGTCAATTCATCAAACTCATTCTCCATCCTGTTTTGTTCCCTTGCTGGTGAGGAGTTGTGATCCTTTGGAGGAGGAGAGGTGTTCTGGTCTTTGATGATTTCATCATTTTCGCATGGATTTATCCCATCTTCATGGATTTATCTACCTTTGATCTTTGAAATTGGTGATTTCAGATGGGGTCACTGAGTGGACATCCTTTCTGTTGATGTTGAAGCTATTTCTTTTTGTTTTTTAGTTTTCCTTCTAACAGTCAGGCCCCTCTGCTGTAGGACTGCTGGAGGTCCACTCTAGACCTTGCTTGCCTGGGAATCACCTGTGGGGGTTGCCAATCAGCAAGTATTGCTGCCTGATCTTTCCTCTGGTAGCTTTGTCCTGGAAGGGTACCCACCAAGTGACAGCCAGAGCTCTCCTGCATGAGGTGTGTTTTTGGTTATACAGAGGTCAGGGAGCTGCTTGAGGAGGCAGTCTGTCCCTTTTCTGCCTGCGGAGTCACTGCTGGGCTGTCACAGACTCAGTCCAGCTGCTGTGTAAACTTCCTCTGGCTTTTGTTTAAACAGGTAGGTTTAGACCTGACTCAGCAATGGCAGACACCCTTCCACCCACTGAGCTCAATTGTCCTGGGCCAGGCTTGAACTGATGTACTGGCTGCAAAACTTTCAAGTAAGAGGGCTTTAGTTTGCTGGTCTTTTTGGGTGTGGGGCCATATTACCTGTCTCCCCGCTTTCAGCTCCCCCTCTTTCTGGGGATTGGGTAGCTCCATCCTGTAGGTGTTCTCAGTGCTACTCAAAACATTCACCCAGATCTGTGCCAATAACCCATGGCATCTGCTGGAGCTGTCACAGTGCTTTTCAACCCTGCAGGGATCTCCTGGTCTGTGGGTTGCAGAGGGTGTGGTAGAAGCACAGTATGTGAACCAGAGTGCTAGTGTGAGGGAAAGTCTCCGATCCTCTGGTCAGTTGTACTTCCTGAGTGAGGTGATGCCCCATTTTGCTATGGTTTGCCCTCCTTGGGCTACACCCACTGTTCAACTAGTCCCATTGAAATGAACCTGGTACCTCAGTTGGAAATATGGAGATCACTCAATTTCTGCATCTCTCTCTCTCTGGGAGCTGTGCTCTGGAGCTGTTCCTATTCAGCCATCTTGGCAGAATCTGTGTTTTTGTATATAGCAATATTCCAAGCCATGTACTGATTCAATGTCAAGTACTCAGTGATGAAACATCTGGATATATACCTTAGTCATGGACTTATTACTGTCTTCTGGGTGACTTCTAATTTAATGTATCAAAACTTATGTGCTCTTCCCATGCAGCAAAAGGCATTATGTTAAAGCTCCTCCCCAACATAGGGTGAATGTGAGAATTGGAAAGTATTAGTTCAATATAGTAGCCAAAGGACTAATTATGTGGTTTCACTGGAAAGGCAACCCTAATTCTAAATGAAGTCCCAGGAAAGCATTAGAGAAAGGATTCACCATTGGAGTTTTTTTTTTCACTCTAACATAAATCAAAAGTGACAGAGAATTGTATTGCAACTTCTTCTAAACTAAATTTATCTTGGAATAGAGACAAAACAAAGATGATTTATGAACTGAAGGACATTTTCCACTATTATTCTGAACATATGTAAACAAAGAATGAGACTGAAAAATCTATATGCCCTTTTACCTAGCCTCAGGGAACTATCTCATTGAAACTGTTTGCTACCTCATGGAAAATAACCAAAATGGATTAGCCCCATGGAACAAAAGAAGTGACATTATAAACTCAAGTGACAAGAAACAAGATCCCATAGGGAGCAAATTTCTTAAAAGGAACTTTCAAAGTTCCTTTCTTCTAGGTTTATCAGCATGGGGAGCTTAATTTCAAGAAGCTTTAGAGAGGGAGAAAATTGTGGCACACACTCTGCTTAGTTTAGATCTCTTAATCCTTCTAAATTGTTCTGCCTTGTTTAAAAAGATCTGCTTACAACTATCATTGTGCAAGTGTAAACACAAGAATTCTCAGATCATTCTTTGAGCTTCAGCTCTGCCAGACATCATTCATGTCTCATTTTACAGACAAACCCCTAGCACCACCAAAGCTGCTTCAAAAAAACCCAGCCATAATGCAAGGCGCATGTACAAATCTTTGCATGTCTGGGTTTCCCTATAAGGGCATTGAGTTTTATTCCCATCACAATTCTTGTTTATAGCTCACTGGATTTATAGCCACCCTCTTAAACATCTGCAGTCATCATTTTTTTTCTCTTTCCTAAGGAAAAACACAACTCTCTCTATAGAACAGAAAACAGGTATTTTCTTCTATTAAGCCTTAAAGGGAGGTGTTCTTTCTGTGTTTTAACCATTGAAGTAAGCGAAACATAAGACTCCAATGATATCAAGAGAGTTAGGATGAGGATCCTTGACACTGGAGCTTTAATATTTTTGCAAAGTTCCATCAGCTGCAAGTCAGGAAAACAGCATTTTAAATCCACAATTTTATTAACTCACTGTGTGGCTAAAAGCAAATCTCTTCATTTTCTTTGTGTTTCATAGAAACGCAGACCTTTAAAACCAGGAGCAACCTTAGGATTTCATTCAATACAACAAAACTCATGTTTGAGAGAGAGCCCCATATCCCAGATTACTAATTTAACCTCCTTCAGGGGCAAAGTTGGGGCTTCTCTACAGAACTTACAGTGTATTTACTGCTATCTCTACTATGCTATTACTCAGTTCCCTAAGCCAAAGCCTAGGTCTAAGGACAGATTTCCTATCAGGTGAATTGCAAGGATCACACAAAATATTTCACCTGGAGGCACATTTAAAAAATTGTAAATGAAACCTAAATGTAAGGTGTTGTATATCTTACATTTAACAATAGCTATGCAATGCAAATTCCAACGCTATCTTTAGAGTCACTTTCAGATTTTTATACTAATACATCCTAAAGAAAGAAGTCATCTTTTAGAGTCCATTATTGGCAAAAATCTACGGTCTCATTCTCTCTAATGATGTGTGTGTGTGTGTTTGCACACACATCCATCTGCACATGTGTGTAGCTGAAAAGGGCTACTCTGAAAAGAATGCCTACAGCCCTAACAATAGTCAGCATTTTTTACATCTTGACCCTGTCTTTACTACAACACTAACACTTTTAGGGAAGTTACTCCATCTGGATTAAATTTTGTCTTCCCAAAATTGATATTTGAAGCCTTAACCCTTTATGTGATTGTACTTAGAGATAGGGTGTTTAGAAAATAATTAAGGTTAAATTACATCATAAGAATGGGGACTAATAGGACTGGTAGCCTTATAGGGAAGGAAGAGAGAGATTTCTTTTTCTTCACAGAGAAGTCATATGGTCATATAATGAAATGGCCACCACCTGCAAGCCAGGAAGATACACCTCACCAAAACTCAATTGCCTAAATCTTGATCTTGGACTTCCAACCTCCAGAATGGTGAGAAAGTAAATTTCTGTTGTTGACACCACCCCATCTGTGGTATTTTGTTATAGCAGCCTCAGCAGACTAACGCATTACTTCGGAGTAAATTACTAAAAATAAATCCTTTAAGAAACATCCTACTGAAAAGTAAACTTTCTGTTGAAAAAAAAAAAAAGCAGAAATATTTTAAAAGTCAGCTGCACACGTTTGTTTTGAGTCGTTCCTTTCCACATCACTTCCTGACACATCTGGCTTTTAAAGGTTGCCAATATGACATTCAGTGGCAAGAGCAAAAACAACAATTCAATCAGATTCTTAACATCATGATTACATCCAAAGAAAAAAATGTGGCGTGCCTTATTCCAGAGCAATAAAAATGTTATTGTGCTGCTCTTCTTATTTCTAAAAATATAGCAGTCCCAGAAAAACAAGTAAATAACTCATTTTTCCATCAGTAAAAAACAAGAATATTCTTAAAGTAGAAAATCTTTTGTGAGTTACCTTCTCTAATTGGTGATCTCTGGGCTTGTACCTAATTGGAGCTTGTGACAAAATGCCACAATGCTCAAGCTCTTTCACCTAGTACCAAGCATTTTAACAGATGAAATTGCCTGAGTCATAATTGTTTTCAAGGAGTTCTTTCCCCCTTCCTCTCCAGCTTTTAGTTACAAGTATTATTTTTTCCAATACTGCTTTTCCCTTTTTTGTCGCCAGAAAACCCAAGCTCGTTTTCAAGATTAAATTACAGCTAGTGACTTTCCTTTGTTGAAAGGACAAGATTTCTAACAAAGGAGGTGCCTTTCAAGGTAAAACAAGATGCATTAAGGCACTGGGTCCCAAGGCCTAGATATCTGCAATCTTCCTAAAGCCAAGTAACCTTGTAGATGGTCCAGATGTTAGTACTAATTTCAATCTTGCTTCCTCAAAAGAAAAGAAAAAAGAAAAGGGAAGGAAAAGAACCTCTTCTACACACACACACACACACACACACACACACACACACACACACAAGCAATGATATGAATAGCTGAGTTCTGTGGATTAAAATTCGGCAGAGCTTATTGCCATGTTATTTATTTAAAATAATCTGGATATATTTCTATGGTGTGTTACATAAATTGAAATAATATTCATATACTCCATTGACTAAACTCTTGAATATTTTCATCAGTTTAAATTAAAAGGTAAAATCTAAAAACAAAGGTAAAAAGTGAGCAATTTACAATCTTCTTGATATGTTTTCCATATATTTATTGCAATCACAAAAATATTAAGGATTATTTTACTTAGTATCAGAGAGCACATGCTGTTAAACTAATACTTACTAAAAGACACTACCTATACCCTGTTTATTGCCTTGCCCGGAGTTGATGTGAAAAGGAACCATGGAGCGCTAAGAAAAACTAAAAGAAGAAAATGGTATTTATGTTATCTTTCCTTGCCCAGTTTTAACGGAAGATGGTCCATTTAAGGTCCTATCTCAGAAGAGCAGAGGTGCCTGCTATTGCAGGATCTCCCAACCCGACACTGCTCTAATATGATGCATGAGCCTTTCTCTCTAACCTGTAGTAAAACCCTTGGTCCTCACTGCTTTAGCCACCACATCCCAGTCACAAGTCCATCTCACAATTTAAGACTCATAAAATATTAACCCATATTTTCCTTTATCAACTTTCCCTAAACCATCTCTCATGGTCATGTTAACTTCAAATTCCGTGACTCCCTAGCCAACCCTGTCCCTTAACCCAACCTCTATTCCCCATCCTCAGGATCTATCCACTGCTCAACACCAGCACTCCTTTCTCAGACCTGTCCTGGCTCTTCCAGGTCCATAATCATCTCACACTCCTAATTTCAAACGTGAGTCCATTCCCATCTCATCTTTGGCAGAACTTTCCTTCACAGTTTCAAGTTCTTATTCTGGCAGAATATCTGGAACCCTGTGTGTGTCTGCTTTTCAACTGTTTACTCTCTTATCCAAATTGCTAATTTTCTCATTCCCATGGGACCAGAGATATATCTCTCTATCCTGCCCTGATATTCCTGGATTCTCTCTTCTAATTCTGGGTACAGCTTTTACTCTCGGGGACTATGGTCTTTCCTAAGTTGGTGCTGTCTTTTACTTCTCACGCACAGATTTTTTTTTTAATGCATTTAAGAAAAAAATAACGTCAAAAATTTAAAAAGATATAAATAGCAGGGAAAGGTGTTATTATAATTGCTATAAAGCCTAAAAAACACCAGCAGAATAAAAATAATATTGAATTTGCAGTTATAGAACATTGGTTTCATAAGGGATGTGTGGCCACACATTTGCTGTTAAAATTTAAGACATGTTATTTAATTTTCCTGAGCGTACTACAAGGCTTCATTACCCCCACCTACTTCTATGTCTCCCTACATATCCCAGAGAAAAGGCTTGGAACTATATTTCCCAGAATCCCCTTCTCAGTGAGATCCCGGGTTTGTGTCTGATAAGGACAGGCAGTCATGGCCCAGCGCTTGAGGACAGTGTTTGGAAAGTATTTGATTTGATTATGAAGCCAGTATATGCAGAAGGTATCTGCCGTACATATAGCAGTCTGTTCTAAGCTCTGATTAGGAGGTACCCACCAGGCCCACTAAGCATGATGACTATTCACCAATGTCAGGTTTACATTTATTTATAGGCAGGAAGAAGGGTATCACTAACCCCTTAAAATTAGGATGAGTCATATAACTAGTTATATTCTGTGGTTATGGGTTAAAGTAGCTTATAGGACAAGGTCAAGGAGATTATTACTTTTTTCTACCATAATCAGCAATGTTCTAGAGAGTAAACTCAAGGACCCTGAGTGAGAAACACAATCTCATTAATTATTTTGTATACATAAGCAACAATTTTTTTTTGTTTTAAACCATTAAAATTTTGTAGTTTTTCTTGTTTGCAGTTTACTCTTTGCTCCCACAACATAATGTAGTCATTTTTTTAATAACCTGGATTCCATTTCTCCTTCCTGAGAGAAATAATTCTATTTACATAAAATGATTGCATAGGTGATTAAATAAGGTAGGCAAAAGTGCCTGAGTCAAAGTCTAACACAGAGTAGGTCCTTAATTCACGTCAGTGAATTTTAATCCAGACACTATGTCATCTACAGCCACTCAACAATTTGACACAGGATGAAATTACTATTGGAGTAAATTTTGTTGTTTAAATATTGAAGAGCTATTCTTTGAGAAAGTAGTTAAATGAATAGTTTTCTGTTTTTCAAATGTCAACAAGATTTATATATTACACTACATCACAGAAAAAATGAACTATTTTTTGAGGGCAGAGACTATATTTAATTCAACAATGTATTCCCAGCAAATAGCCAAGTATATGGTACATGTCAATAAATATTTTCTTCAAGAACTACGATAATTTGTACCCAGTTAGCTATAGAAAACACAGTTGCGTATTGGAGCATTATCCATTCTTGGGCTCTAGCATTTATAGAAATCTGTATTTAGCATTTAAGCAATAATTAGAATATAAAAATGTTCTATTACTTAAAGCAACTGCCTCTATCTTCCAAATATATTTGTAGATACTATACTAAGTGTTTATATGTTAAGTAGGCTTATTTTCAATTCATTCTTTTTTTTTTTTTTTTTTTTGAGACAAAGTCTCACTGTGCCGCCCAGGCTGGAGTGCAATGGCAAGATCTTGGCTCAACGCAACCACCACCTCTGAATTTCAAGCAATTCTTATGCCTTAGCCTCCCAAGTAGCTTGGATTACAGGTGCATATCGCCACATTCAGCTAATTTTTGTATTCTTTAGTAACAATGGGGTTTTACCATGTTAGCCAAGCTGGTCTCTAACTCCTAGCCTCCAGTGATACACTGGCCTCTGCCTCCCAAAACTCTGGGATTACAGGCATGAACTACTGTGCCTGGCCACACTGTATCCTTTTCAAAATTTTTTTTGAAGTTCCAATAAAGAAGATCTTTACATTACATTAACGAATGATAGCTGCAGGTGATGGTGAATTGAAAGTTTATTTCTATTTACCTGAAAAATTCCATGTAAATGGCAGTAAAAAAATATATAAATGACCAATTTATAGAGGGTAAAAAGGAGGAAGGAAAAGTAAGAGCAAGAGTGTTTTGGAAACTGGAGAGCTAGTGGGTGAGTGACATCTAAGAAATATGGTGAAAAGGTAAAGTTTGCAATAACAGAAACTCAAAGCAAGATTATTTATGCTATAGAAGCCAAGAAATTCTCAAAACTTGGAGGCACTCATACCTTTTAAAGTGGGGTTATTGACTGAAAATATAAGGGTTGGTTGAGAGACTACATGAGAAAAACTTTAGTTCCCAAATTCTTCCTCCAAAAATGATCCATTAGTAAAGTGCCTCAACTGAACCTTGGCAGAAATTGGATATTTATATTATAGAGAAGCAGAGAGAAGTGGACAGCAATTATAGTTGAGAGTGTTACTGGAAAGGGGTCCCAATCCAGGCCCCAAGAGAGGGTTCTGGGACCTCACACAATAAAGATTTTGGGGTGAGTCCATAGAGCAATAAAGCATAGTGAGTCCATGCTTTCCATACCGAAAGCAAATTTATTAAGAAAGTAAAGGAGTAAAAGAAGGGCTACTTCATAGGCAGAGCAGTGGCATGGGCTGCTTGACTGAGTATATTTAATTTCTTGATTATTTACTAAACAAGAGGTGAATTATTCATGAGTGTTCAGGGAAAGGAGCAGGGATTTCCCAAAACTGAAGATTCCCCTCATTTTTTGCTATACAGGATAAGTTCTGGACATTGCCAAGGCATTTGAAAACTGTCATAGTGCCTGTAGGAGTGTCTTTCAGCATGCAAGGCATTATAATTAGCATGTAATGAGCAGTGAGGACCACCAGAGAACACTTTTGTCGCCATCTTGGTTTTGGTGGGTTTTGGCTGGCTTCTTTACTGCAACATGTTTTGTCAGCAGGGTTTGCCTGGTCTGTATCTTGTGCCAGCCTCTTATCTCATCCTGTGAATAATTATGCCTAACTAACTAGGATTGCAGCCCAGTAGGTCTTAGTCTTATTTTATCCAGCCCCTACTCAAGATGGAGTGACTCTGGTTTGAATACCTCTGACAAGAGTAAGTTGACATACTGAGAACCATTAGATGAAGTAAAAGTCTATACATGGAAAGGCAAGACCACACCAGATCTCTTTACACACAGATCTACCAATTGGCAAATAGAATTATAACTTGAATAAAGGAAATGAGAAGATTTCTCTTTGAAGAAACCAATTAGTTTAAGAGGCTTCTTGGGGTTCCCTGGTACGAAAGCCAATCCAGATCACCTTCTAGGAAAACCTACCTGTGAACAGAGTTTCCAATCATTCTGTGGCATGTCACTCCCTTTAAATGTAAGTTGAAAAAATGGAAGGAACACAATAATACAAAAAGTCTCAAAGACACAACTACTTTATACACAGCGTGTTTAAATATTTTAATTTTCATAATCCTATCAACTTTCGTATTTTATATTCTGGTCCCAGAAATTTTTTTTCTACCCCCGAACTATTTGTATCTTCTCTGATGAAAAAGAATTTGGGATCCCACCAGGGGGTTGAGCCAAACAAAGAGGGTCCTTTTGTTGATCTGTATTTTGATGAACTTATCTCAACAAGCCCCAGGCAATTGTTGGTCAGCTTTCTCATCACAGTCTTTGCCTTCTGACTATTATTAAGAAATTTCCCTAATGTGAAGTAAATAGAGACAACTGGTTTGTAGCCTTTTAATGTTGAGGGACCAGCAAGGCCTCTCTTTGGTCCACCCAACCTTAAGTAGTGTTATATTAAGACCTTTGTTTTAATCCCATAAATTTTCATTTTATTTATTACATTTCTTATGTAAAGATTTTCTACCCTTCTGAGATAAGTCCATGACTTCCTCCACTTTTTTTTACCTCTTAGTTTTATCCCTATCAATGTGTTCTTTTTTTATTCCCCTTATTTAAAAAAAAACTTAAAGATTTTCACCTCCGTGGGATGAGTCCTTTGACTCTCCATTTTGCCTTTCCCTAGCTTTTGTTAACTAATTTAAAGTTTTATTAGCTTAATGTTCCTTATTAAGAAAAGCTGAGACAGCAAATTTGATAAGGTTCCTCCAGGAGAGCATTATCACATGGGGTACCCACATAGAAGAGGTCCCCACACTGCATGTTCTCACTCATAAGTGGGAGTTGAACAATGAGAACGCATGGACCGTCACACACTGGGGCCTGTCAAGGGGTAGGGGCTAGGGAAGAGATAGTATTAGGAGAAATACCTAATGTAGATGATGGGTTGATGGATTCAGCAAACCACTATGCATGTGTATACCTATGTAACAAACCTGTACGTTCTGCACATGTATCCCAGAACTTAAAGTATAATAAAAATAAATAAATAAATCAGAAAGTAAAATGAGACTTGAATATCATTTTTTTTCAAAAGACACTCTGAGTATCTTAGAGTTGGAACTGATATAAAGATGATTGTTCTAATTCTGTTATTTTTCTTAGTTCAGATCTCCTTCCAATATATTACATTCAAGACCAATTTACTAGGCAATACAATCACACTGCCTAAGGACCCTGATTTTCCAAGGGCATATAACAATGTTTGAGACCTGGGGTGGAGAATATGTATTGGCTTCCAAATGGTTAAGAATATTGCAAAGCTAAATTCATAAATATATCATTAAGTACCTATACAATATAAATGTATGTCAACTACCAGTTACAACATGATATATTCATATACAGTTATGTATTAATCTTATTAAACAAATTGCATGATAATATGTCTATTATTCTACAGAGGTAGGCCTACAAAAACAATATTAATTCTACTATATAAGTAATAGAAAAAGATTTTCAAAATCTATGCTAAAAAAATATTTGCATATATACACACCTATGCACAATCATACACACACACAAACACACACACAGTTTTTCCAGTTTATAAATGCAGTGGTTAGTAAATAAAAAACTAACCTTATCAAGTTTTAAACTGTGTCTATATAAAAATTCCAGATAATTAAAATTTGTCAAGTTGCTTGCTCTTGTCTTCATTATCTGGGTTCTCATCATTAAGCTAGTATAAGGAGCATATTAGTCATGTAATCTCTAAGGTCCTATTTGGTTCTAAATTCTTTTAATTCTATTCTGATACTCCTCTTCTAAAGATTAAATCCTAAGGAAATTTTTAAATTTTTTTTATTTTTTATTTTTGCTGAATCCCTTTAGAGGACACAGAAACAGGGTGGGTCAAACACTTCTCATGGGTATTGTTTTTGATGTCCTGAGTTCCTTCCTCTTCATTGCCTCATGCACTTGCTGATGTCAGAGCTCTAACTGTGGATCATAAGCTGTAATCTGCACAGATTTTCCAGATGCTGACATATTAGGTAAATGTAATCTTTGTGGGAGCACTGCTATGGGAAAAGAAATCCTGGAAGCGGAGCTCACTTGCAGCCTGATTTAATTGGGGTTGTAAATATCATGGGAACAATGGTCAACATTGGCCAGAGTCCACCATAAGGAGGTGCACAGAATCACAGGACAACCAGAAGGGAAGTGCAGAAAAATAAGGCGAAACATCTGAAGCAGCGAGGGGGGTTGTAGGGAGAGAGAATGCCAAAAAAATCCAGAAAGATAAGTGAATGAGTAATGCTTTTCCTTGGTTGTTCAGTTATGAGTGTGTGTGTGTGCGTGTGTGTGTGTGTGTGTGTGTGTGAGAGAGAGAGAGAGAGAGAAAATCTCAGAGAGTAACTTAAATAACAAAGATGCTACAATTTCTTCTGGAAATTTTCAGACCCTAGAACGATACCTTCATTTTCTAAGATGCTTCATTTTCAATCTGCTTTGGAAATGATTAATTTGCACAACTCACAAATTGCAAAGCATGTACACAATTAAATTAAAATATCTCATTGCCTTCTCTTAATATATGTGAATTTTAGTACTCCACTAAGAAGCTCTTCTTGTTCTCAAGGCAGCAATAAACTGATCAAGACACTAGAGAGGGTTACAATATTTTTCAGTCAGGTTTAATGTACACATTTGCCTCCACCAATAATAACCTTTTTGACAAGTTAATAGTTTTTTAAGATGTTGAGTAAAGTTACTTGTTAAAAAAATCTCTTGTTAAAAAAATTCCAGTGTATACTAACATTCTTTACGTATTCTTATAGTTAATGTTTTTTCTTTGCTTCAGTACTTTTCAGCTATTCCATGATCTTGAAATTTCAGGTCTTATTACAACTCTCCATGTATTAGGAATCACTATTTGTTCATACAAATTGTTTGATAGTTGCTATCTACTCAAACTTCTCCAATTTTTCACAGGCTGTATTTGTTCTGTCTCTAAATATAAAAATGCTTCAGCCAACAGATGGTAAATGGAAGCACCAGTGGGCACAGAAATCAATCCACAGCTTTTCAGCATGAAATGGCCCTGAGGCAAGCAGCAGAAGGAAGGGAAAGCTCGAATATGTTCAAAAAGAAAAAAGAATTGACGTTCTTCCTCATAGCTGGAGGAACAATTCAATAAGTCGGGCAAATAAAATTGGCCACTGAAGAATGAATTCATTTTATACAGTTTAAATCATGTTAATAAATCACACTGAAAGTGGCACTGGGCCCTTAGATATTCAATATAATAAAATCGTAAGTGATAGAATCTTATCCTTAATGCTGGTCAGCCTCATTGAAATGGAGACCAATGCATCAATCTACTTCTAAGGATTTCTGTGAGCTCCTCTATGAAAATCTTTCAGGGTTGTTAATGTTTTTGATAAGATATTTATGTAATCTGAGAGGTTTTCACAACTGTTTTTTTAAAAAGGGGGGATAATATAGTACTAAAATATAACCAATCTCTGCTATTTTTCTCAATATTTATTCATCTCAGATGACTCTCCCTGTATACATAGTTATAAAAATATTTTTAAAAGTTCTTAACAATGCATTTTAAATGGCTTCAAGCATCCCACAGGCTGGACATAATGGATGATGAAGGAGAAAAACAAGCTGTATTCATTTATTAGCTAGGGATCCAATTTAATATTTTGAGTGATTTTTCCATTTTAATTGTAATGTACATTTTGTATTACAAAGAATACCCTCAATTATCTCTTCATAATTTAATCTTAGAGAGAAAAAAAATTCTACAAAAATATATGAACAGAACTAAGATTCCATAATGAGAATGAGAGGGCTAGCATATGGCATTGATTTTGCCTTGGTCTTTATTTTAACTCTTTATTGATTGTTATTCTAAGTACCATTGAAACTTTTTAAATATTCAGATTGCATCCTCTAATACTACAATAAAAATCTGACAACAAATGCATTAATTTACAGGGTATTACAAACCAGAATGATCTAATGTTGTCAGCAGCCATGGCATAGTGGGAAAGCAGGGCTTCGGGTGCTCAAGATCTTGGCTGGAATCCTGACTGGACCAGGCCTCAGTTAGAGAGGCAGAACAGGAGAAAAGGAAAAAAAACCTCATAATTGAAATTATATCAAGAAAAGTGTTCTGAACATAGCAAAGGACTGAAGTACCTACTGAGGTATTAGGGGAGAGCTTTATTACATAGAGGATACAAGAGGACCAAAGGGTAATGAGAAGTCGGTCATGAGAAGAGAGAGAATCAACCTAAGTGTCCATCAATGAATAAAAGGATGAAAATATGTATTTATTGTAAGTATGTGTATGTATGTCCATCAAAGAATTAAAGGATGAATATATATATGCATATAGTGAATATATATCTTCATACATATATTCATTCTTTTATTCATTGATGGAAATACATACACATACATACTATATATTTTTTTTCATCCTTTTATTGATTGATGGACATATATACACATACTTACAATGGAACACTATTCTACCACAAAAATGAATGTAATTCTGTCATTCACAGCAACATGGATGTAACTGAAGATCACTATGGTAAGTGAAGTAAGCCAGACACAGGAAAACAAGTATCACATATTCTTACTCCTACATGGGAGCTAAAAAAGTTGATATCATGGAAGAATAAGAGAATGATAGAACAATAGTCTCTGGTAACTATCATTCTACTCTTATAATACCAAAGAAGAGTGGGGAGGAGAAGTGAAGGCAGATTGGTAAATGTGGGGGGAAATAGGGGAGGGACAGTGGGGGGTGGGGAGCTGGGGAGAGATAGCAAGGGGAGAGATGCCAGATGTAGGTGATGGCGAGGAAGGCAGCAAATCACACTGCCACGTGTGTACCTATGCAACAATCTTGCATGTTCTTCACATGTACCCCAAAACCTAAAATGCAATAAAATAAATGGGAAAAAAATAAAAATAAACAAATAAAATGAGTACAAAAAATGCAGTTAGAAAATTGCTAACAGTTCTACTAGCGAACAAATGCATTTCAGGCCAGTGATTCTTTCCAAATCAAATTCACTTGTAAAATATTACTGAGGCATGGTAAAGCCATTTCCCAAAATGTCATAGATATAAAGGTCCGAAATGTGTCTGCACTCATGCCATATGAGAAGGTGAGAAATTTGACACAAGCAATGGAATGCACCATATTTAGACAGTCATACATTCTCATCATCTAAACCATGAAAGAACAAGACTAGGCTGCAACGACAACATATTTCTATCTTTTTCTAAGTAATTACTATTCATTTTGTGCCTTATTACTTTTGTTTGTGCTAAGTTTTATTGAAGCATAAAACACATGTTTTACGTTGAAATATAAGATGACATTCCTTGACAGTGATTGCTTTGCAATTATTATTTTAAGGTACAGATGCCAAATGTACAACAATGGGGAGTCTTCCAGCTCATGAAAATGGCATATTACTTATTATTGATTCTTTTTTCATTTCTCTAGATGTTGTTTTTTTTTTTTTAATTTTAGTTCTCCATGGAGCTTTTCACATATTTCATTTGGTTTATTCATGGGCATCTGTATCTTTTTTAGGCTATTGTAAATGACATTATAGACATAACTAGCACTACAGAAGACATCTCATACAAATTCACATAATTAGCTCTCCAAGGTAGCCACTATTGTGGCTTCCAGCATCACTGATTAATTTTATTTTATGGGGGAATCTCTGTATACACAAGGTTCTCAAGGTTATTTTATTCAACATTGTTTCTTTAAAATGTTAATGAGGAAAAAAAAATGGTTCCTGCGGCCACTCTCTGTGGTACGGAGTTTGCATGTTCTCCCCATGTCTGTGTGGGTTTTCTCTGTGTACTCTGCATTCCTCCACATCACAAAGATCCATATATTAGGTGAATTGGCGTGTCTAACTGTCCCAGTCTGAGTGAATGTGGGTGTGTGTTTGAGTGTGACCTGCGATGGAATGATGTCCTGTCCAGTGTCAGTTTGTGGTCCTGAGCTGCCAGAATAGGCTCTGGCCACCTGAGACCCTGGAATAAGCATGTTGAAAAAGGAATGAATGAATGAATGCATACAAATTATTGCAAAATAAAAATGTGCCTGCTATTATCATACAAATGCATAACAATAAATGATGTGGTCTGAAAGCACTCAGCAGGGATGTCATATGTGTTCATGCTTGATTTTGAATTCTGTGGTGGTAAAAAGTGCTCCTTAGAATTTTCACTTTGCAAACCTTGATTTCTTAATATAACCCACCACTACTATGACTGCCATCACTCAATGACCCACCCAAAATTGGGTTAGTAATTGTCTTACTTGCTTTTGTCCACCTTTCTTAAATGGATGTATAGCTCACACTTATTTCAATGTTTACTGTTAGAAGTGTTTGGGTCTTCATTGAGAAGTTTGGTTTTTCCTGATGAGAAATATGCTTTAGGAACTTAACTATCATTTATATTAATCAGGCTATGATAATATTGGTTTTATTATACGTTACTGTGCTTAAGGTTTCAGTTTCCAAGAATCTATCAATGAGGTTAAGAAGGACTTACTGTAAATGAAATCGTAGAATATACATTCTGTTCTGACTTCCTACAATCAAAATTATAAAAACAACTCATCCACATTGAAACAATGAAAATAGTCTCCAATTTGAGGGTGAGAGGACAGTTTATTGCTTTACCTTTCACATTTAGATCTTCAATTCAACTGGAATCTTCAATCCATGTATACAAAATTTTCTTTTTCTTTTTTTTTTTTTTTTTTTTTTTTGAGACGGAGTCTCACTCTGTCACCAAGCTACCAAGCTGCAGTGGTGTGCCATGATCTCTGATCACTGCAACCTCTGACTCCCTGGTTTAAGCAATTCCCCAGCCTCAGCCTCCCAAGTAGCTGGAATTATAGGAACGTACCACCACACCCAGCTAATTTTTGTATTTTTTTAGTAGAGTTGGGTTTTCACCATGTTGACCAGGATGGTCTTGATCTCCTGACCTCCTGATCTGTCCGCCTCAGCCTCCCAAAGTGCTGGGATTACAGGCATGAACCAACATGCCCAGCATACATAATTTTTAAATACAGTGTAAGACATGATAAGAAGTTTAATTCAATTTGTCTTTCATTTAGAGATCCAATAGAACCAGTGTCATCAAATGAAAATTTCAAGTTCTATTTTTTCCCTATATAGTACCCAATTTATCCAGCACCATATATTGAAAATATGACCCTTTCTTCACTACATTGCTTTGATACTTTTGTTATAAATGATGTGTTTGTTTCCATGGATATATCATTCTGTACTCTTCCTGCTTCCCCACTATGCTGTTTGTCTGATTATGTCAATGCCACACAGTTTTACTTTAGTTTTATAACAAAACTTGATATTTGGTAGTGTACATTCTCCACATTTATTCTTTGTGATTATCTTTGCTATTCTTGCCTCTTTGAATTTCCGCAAACATTTTCAAATCAGTTTTTAAATGTATATTCACACACACACACACATACACTTGCAAAGATTTTGAGTGATATTGTTTTGCTCTTACTATTGGGAGGGACGTTGTTGATATCTTTAAGTGATAATTCTTTCTACCCATGAACACGGTAGACCATTGTATTTGTTTGCACTTTTTCTATTCATTCAGTTATGTTTGTCTTGTAATTTTTTTGTTGAGCTTTTGTACATTTTTCATTCAATTTATTTATAGGCATTAGATATGTTTGATGCTGTTTTTAAAAATAAAATTGTGTATTTTATTTTCTGTTTGTTAGTTGCAAATCCATCTTATATAGGCCAATCAAAAATGAAATAAATATGTATTTTTAATCATTGAGTTTTGAGATAATTTGTTAGGTGGGGATAACAAACGGATGCAATGTTCTTTATCAGAGTAATGAAATTCCCTTTATTACCAGTTTTCCAAGGCTTTTTTAAAAGACAGCCATTGACTTTATCAATATTTTTTCTGCACCTAGCCAGATAATTATGTTTTTCTCCTTTATTAATGCAGTGTTACCTTAATTTATATCACACAATACTAGAACAAAGACTACTTTATGTATTTTCATTATATTTTATGACAATATTACATATATTATGAAAGTCCAAAATATTTTCTAATTTTCATGTGATTTCTTTATTGAAAAATGGTTGACTAACAAATGCACTACTTGATGTTTAAATTTCTACTTTCTTACTTAAATTTCTGTTTTTGTTGTTTTTTTCACCTTAATTCCATTTTTTCAAAACATACTGTTTTTAATTTCATTTTCAAATCCTTTGAAACTTGTCAGGAATTGCTTTATGGCCCAGCATATGGTGACCTACTTTGGTACATGTTCCATGTACACTTGAAAATTATGCATTTTGCAATTGTTGAGTACAGTGTATATATATACAGTCATGTAACACACAATAATGGGGAAATTCTGAGAAATGTATCTTTAGGTGATATCATAGTCATGAAAACATCAGAGCATTTTTTTTAACCATACTTTAAGTTCTGAGGTATATGTGCAGATCATGCAGGATTGTTACATAGGTATACACATGCCAAGGTGGTTTGCTGCATCCATCCCCCCATCATCTACATTAGGAATTTCTCCTAATGTTATCCCTCCCCAATTCCCCCACCCCCTGCTATCCCTCCCCTAGTCCCCGCACTCCCCAGCAGGCCCCAGTGTGTGATGTTCCCCATTTTCAATGGTATAGTCTGTTATATGCCTAGGTTATGCAGGATAGCCTATTTCTCCTAGGATACAAACTTGTACAATGTTACTCTACAGAATGCTGGAGCCAGTTTTAACACCATGGTAAGCACAGTTGACCCTTGAACATCGTAGGTCTGAACTGGACAGGTCCACTTACATGCACTTTTATTTCAACAAAACTCAGATTGAAAATATAGTGTTTGCCAAGATATGAAACCCGTCTATCAGCAGAATCAGCTTTTCCTTTTCCTACATGTTGGTTCTTCAAGATCCACTAGGGGACTTGGAAATGCAGGGATTGGGGTATACATGGAGATCCTAGAACCAATCCCGAGTATACTGAAGGACAACTGTATTCGTGTAGCTAAACCTATCACATGTATACTAACACAAGCATGATGGCGAGCCCATGAGATTATAATGCTTTGTTTTACATTACATAGATCCCATTGAAATCTCATGGATAATCATCATATATGTAGTTCATTGCTGACACAAAAGGAGCATGACTATGGAGAACTAAAAAACTTTTCAGTTTTTCTGAAAATATGTCTACTTCACTATCATTTTAAAGAAATATTTCTTGTTGGAAATAGTATTCTGAGTTGGTAGTTATATTTTTTCATCTCTTTAAAGAAGACATTTCAGTGTTTTCTGTCTTTCATTATTTCCATTGAAAAGCTAGATATCAACCTGTATTTTTGCTTTTGAGAATAATGCATTATTTCCCTTTGGTTGCTTTTAAGGTTTTTATTTTGTCTTGGTTTTTAGCAATTTTTCCTATGATGTAAATGTCCATAGTTTATTTAAACTGGTTTTAAGTTTGTAAGTTTTTGAATCTGTAGCACAAGGTCTGTAATCACTTTTTAAAAGTATTTTTAAATCGTATTTCTGCTAACTTCTATAGCTGAATTTACATGTTCTCTTTTTATTGTCTATTCTGATTTCACATTTTCTTTCACTTCCTTCTTCAAAATTAGCAATATACCAGAGAAAGAAAGACTTAGATACAAAAGATTTTAGACCAAAATAAAAGACATGTAACTGCAAAAAGATTTGTAAGAAAGTCTGTTTCAGAAAGACTGGCTTACTGTTAGACAACAAACAAACAAAATTCACAAAAGGTATTTAAAGAAACTGAGGAATAAGAGAAACTATAACAGAAAATCAATAAAGTCACTAAGTTTATAAATTAATATTTTCATTGTCAAACTAATCAATATTCTCATATGGTTATCATATGCACAAGGGATGTAAATATCACCACTGCAAAATGCACAAAGTTTGTTTCTTTTAGAGAGTCAGCAACTTACAAGTAAGGTTCAAATTCAAGTGTGTTATTCTGAGTTCACCAAAGAAACAGGACCATTAGTAGAGGCAGATAGATAGATAGTCACCAGAAGGAATTGACTTACACTCTTATAGAGACCGAGAAATCCAAAATGCAGTTGGAAAGCTGGAGGCCTAAGAAAGCAAATATTATAGACCTAGAATGAGCCTCAAAGCCTGAGAAACAAGAGAAATTATGGTGAAAGTTTCAATCCAAGTCTGAGTTCAAGTCTAACTCCTAAGTCATGAGAAGATTGATGTCACAGCTAAAGAATGTCAGAGAAAAAGAATTATTTCTTTCTTTTTTTTTTTTAATTATATTTTAAGTTCTGGTGTGCATGTGCAGATCTTGCAGGATAGTTACATAGGTATACACAGGCCATAGTGGCTTGCTGCATCCGTCACCCCATCACGTACATCAGGTATTTCTCCTAACATTATCCTTCCCCAATCTTCCTACACCCTGCTATCCCTCCCCTAAGCCCCCAAACCCCAACAGACCCCAGTGTGTGATGGTCCCTTCCCTGTGTCCATGTGTTCTCATTGTTCAACATTCACTTATGAGTAAGAACATGTGGTGTTTGGTTTTCTGTTCTTGTCTCAGTTTGCTGAGAATCTTGGTTTCCAGCTTCATCCATGTCCCTGCAATGGACATTAACTCATCCTTTTTTATGGCTGCATAGTATTACATGGTGTATATGTGCCACACTTTATTTATCCCGTCTATCATTGATGGGGAGAATCTTTCTTAGCCTTTTCCCTTCTTCAGGCAATAAATGGATTGGCCACTAACTTAGTCTAATAAATCTACCAATTTAACTATTAATCTCATCCAGAAATGCCACATAGACTCCCTCAGAAATAACATTTGACTAAATTCCTAGGAACCTCAATCAAATTGATACCTTCAATTAACAATCCCACCAATATTTCATTCATTTGAGAGGAACTAGAGCTGGAAAGCACAACCCTTTATATTAGGTTTGTGCAAAAGTAACTGCAATTTTTGCCATTAAACGTAATGTAATATTTGTTTGCTTTGTCTTGTTTTACTTTGTTTTTATCTCAGAGTAAAAATTTGTTTTTCCTGACTAGCATGTGATGAACACACTTTCCAATAACTCATTCTAAGGGAACACCAAGTTGTCAGTTCTTCTTTCACACACCATTTATAAGATCATATCTGGCCGTGGAGTAGAGCTTCACTGAACTAACTGGCTCATTTAGAGTAGATGAGAATCTTTGACCATGATATCATTAACACTCTGCTTTACTGGTTTAAGGATCATGGAGTGTCCAGACTAAATATTATGTTGATTTCTACTATCTCTATTCTGCTACCAAGTATTCATGTCACTTAAGAACTATCTGTGTCTCTCTACAAAACTAACTCTAAAAATGTGTTTCCAAGATCTAATTAGCAATGTCTTATTAAAAAAAAAAAGCAACATGATAATAGTGGTTCCTCATGCTAAACTTATCTTTTTAAGCATTAAAAGCGGTGAAATAGTCAAATAAATTACCTTTTATAAATTATCTGTCCCAAAACGGAAAGTATTTTCTATGTTCTCACATATCTATGTTGAGACTTCAGAATGTTATTCTTCTATTGAAAGAAAATTTTCATACTTTGTAATGAGGGCTCTCTATCTTATGAAAAAAATTATCTTTCAAGGTTGTTTCTCAAAAATATATTTGGAAGACTAAAATGTTTCCTGATGAAATCACAAGAAAATTTGCACATTAAAAATGACAGCTCGATGTAAAACCGTTCTACAGGAATTCCAAAGACTCTACGAAAATGTTTGGCATTTCTGTAAAACTCTAATAGATATTTTTGGTATAACATAACATTACCTCAAGAAATTCCAACGCTGTCCCTCCCTGCATCTGTTAGCAAAGCTCTTGTCAAACAGGGGTCATGAAATGTGGCTGTGAGAGCTCCAGCACTTTCAATCAAAAGTGATGATGTAAAGTAGTCATATAATATTACAATTCTGCCTCCACAAAGGAACTGAGAGGGTGTTGTTTTAATGTCTTTAATTTCCAGATGAAGAAATAGATTTAGAATAGAGAAGAAATGTGCTATGTTCACATAACTATTAAGTGTCATAACAAGTTCCAAAACAATGCTATTCAAAGAGCTTTAAAAACTTTCCCACAAGCATACATTTAAAACATAGAAAAAATACGTTGAGGGTCTAGAGATGCAAACAGTAGTGATTCACAGAAGCAGGAGATTTCTTGGACATGTTTAGAACAGTGTAAATATTGAAACCTATTTAAAATATATCTATGTCTCTTTTAATGTAAAAATGGTGTTTTGCATTACTTGTAAATATATATATATGTATATATACACACACACACACACACACACACACACCCATACATGAAATGCCATGAAATATATATATATATATATATACACACACACACATATATATATATATACACACATATTTTTGAGACACAGTCTCAATCTGTTACCCAGACTGTCACCTCAGGCTGGAGTGCAGTGGCATGATCTCGGCTCACTGCAACCTCTGCCTCCCAGGTTAAAGCGAGTCTCCTACCTCCACCTCCTGAGTAGCTAAGACTACAGGCAAACGCCACCACACCTGGCTAATTTTTGTATTTTTAGTAGAAACAGGGTTTCACCATGTTAGTCAGGCTGGTCTTGAACTCCTGACCTCAAGT
The DNA here is from genome assembly GCF_001604975.1 of Cebus imitator. Classification (NCBI taxonomy): domain Eukaryota; kingdom Metazoa; phylum Chordata; class Mammalia; order Primates; family Cebidae; genus Cebus; species Cebus imitator. The sequence continues at coordinate 1,597,019 of NW_016107453.1, read as the reverse complement.
GATCCACCTGCCTCAGTCTCCCATATTGCTGGGATTACAGGCATAAGCCACCATGCCTGGCCTGTATTTTTTCACCCTTAGTAGATTAACATATCCTCCAGAAGATGCGTGTATCTGAGTCTTAGAAGCAAAGAACTGCCATAGACTGTTTCCTATAACCTTAACTAAATCAAGTGGGAGTGTGTGTCTGTTTGGGAGTGTGCATCTGTCTGGGGGTGGATGAATTTTAAGAAGCCTAGGAAAGAGGATAAACAATGCCAGATTTCAAACTAGGCATAGGCAAATGTGAAATGCCATGAATCTTTATTAAATCCAATTCCAAGAAAGATAATTCTTTCATTAGTAAACTGAGTTTTTTGGCACATTTTCTCATAACACAGGCAGCAAAGTGTAAGTTAGAGAGGAACGGAAGTCTTAAGCAAAACTCTGGGGGATCTTGGTGCTCATCCCTCTTGCTGCATCTCCGCACCCAATCCTTCAGGGTCTAAAACCCACATTCTAACTTTTGTCTTCTGATTTACAAAGCCCAAAGCTTTGAAGAGATAACAAAGTTGTTCTCAAAGTTTCCTTGGTTAGAAATGCCCTTTTCTCTCTCTTTGCTTCGTTAAACATTCCTGTTTCTGTAAATTTCAAGTAAATATTAGAAAGAAAGCAATCTGATTAAATAAATTCAAACAAAGGATATATGGCTGATAATATCATTACGCTTTCCCAAGATTAGACTTTGTTTGAAAAGAGGGGTTATTCCTAACTCAAATGAATTTGTAATTAGCAGCGAATCTGGAACTTCAAGCATGGTAGTGGTGAGAGGGGTGGAGAATTATACATTGGTTCTTGCTGTCACTATACTCAGCCAGCTATTTTGAGTTGTCATCACCTATTGCCTTGGAGACTATCTCCCTAAATGCTAGTTTTCAAACCAGGGTAAGAGGAAAGCCAGGTCACAGGACTGGCTCAGTTTTCCTCTTTAAGATCTTTTTGTTTCCCTGTAAGATTTGCTCCTGTGCCGTCACAATGCTTGTGCATCATGGTCGTCTGCTTCATTATCCTGTACAGGCTTTGTGTGCAATTATGTTTCCCAATCCCTTTCAGCCTGGTGCTGCTCATGCCTCAGAAATGAAAAAGTCCATATCATCTGGAGAAGAGAATTCTGAGCAGACTGTCTTCATGTAGTAGTCTGGTTTGCCTCCAACTGGTACTAGCAGAGTTATGATGCTGTGCGTGGTTTGATGGTCATAGCTTTTCAATTGCTTACAAGGGATGATAGCCAGTAAGTCTGTTTGCAAAATGGGGACAGCTAAGAGGCTTCACTTGATATGGTATAGGTCTTTCCAAAGGGGAAATTATTAACAGAAATTCCTGATTAAGTCTGCATGCATTCCTTGAGAAATTAAGTAATTTTACCTGCTAACTGGCCAATATGGATATTGATAATTAAAAGCAGGCATTTCACAAAATATTAACCGGCAATTTGAAGACTGTAGGAGTGTTGACTTATACTTACAGTATTTTCACCCTTTGGGTATCCTGAGGAAATTAAGAAGAAATATTGGCTAATACTAATCCTTGTTGTAAAGAGCAACTTTTGTAAATTATTCTGCCAAGAATCTATTTTTTTAAGCAATTCACTAAGAAGGCCAGATTGGTGTGCATTCTTCTTACTTAACTATTTCTGGTTCAAATTATTCCTTGCAACAATCAATTCTGGCAGAAGGGTGGGTGTACATTATACTGGTATTTAGGTGGTGGGAGTAGAAGCCTGTTTCCAATTCCAAGCTATATTGAGGAGTAATTATCTGCAGTGGAAAGATCTTTTCAGAGATAAGGCCAATGGCTTACTCTTTAAAACACTTTTCATCAGCAAGAATGTTTTATTTTAAATGTGGTTTATCACCAATCTCATGTGTGTGTGTGTGTGTGTGTGTATGTATGTATGTGTGGTCATTTCCCAAACCCTAATTAAAGACATTTTGAAGGTTACATTTAAAATAAATATTTTTTCCGTGTGTAAAAGTGCATAGTTACGTTTCTAATTCTAGGCACTAATGGACAGAAAGATTTTACCTCTACAATCTAATGGAAAGCCATTTTCCCTCTATATTTATATAATAGTGAATATTTTAACTATCTTTATTATTCATTTTTCTCTTCAAGAGAAACTTAATGACCTACCAACATCCCTGTATCATCATAAAAGTTTTATTCTAAAGAAGTTTAGATTTCACCCAATTAGAAAGTATACGAAATAATACAGATTTCTTTTAGGCTTAATATTGTAATACTGTTGTTTTCTTATGTAAAAACTATCAAATAAAGCCAGCTTTTTTGTCATTCTTTTGGAGTCCAATATAATAAATATCCAGAGATGCTCAAACAACTGCTCTTTCAGAGTAAATATTTTATCACTTTAACCTTGGCCTCCTCTTCACTGAAAATTCAGATAAAGTGAACAACCAAGCATTATGAGAACTCTAACTGGTCCGGTAAAATTCTTATTGTTGCTGAATTAGGGTTGAAATAAAGCTGTTTGAATTAGTCATATAAGGAATGTGTGTGTGTTTTTTTTCTCCATTGCCATTAGCAAACAACAAACCTACTGAAATTTTGCATTTCAACATGGGCTATAATAAAAGTAAAACTAAAATTTTGCTGAGCTTCAATTTCCTAACCATTTTAGATTTATCCGTTATACTCATAATCAAATAACTTCACAGAAAGTATGTGAAGACATGAGAAAGATTGAAATCTAGGCTCAACTTATTGTTGAATCTATTAATAGCCAACATAATTCTGAGAATAAACAGCTAATTAAACAAAATTATCAATTTAATTTTTGTCATGTCTTATGATAAGTATTATATGAACACTTGCATTTAATTCTTAAATAATAAAAGAAAGATAAAGTGCAATTTTAGTCTTTTCTACGTTAAAATAAGGAAACTGAACATCAAAGCATGCATACAATTTCTCTAAAATATTACAGGTACTAAGTAAGAAAGGGAGTATTCCAGCCATGTCTCTCACCACCATACCATCAGATTTTGTGTTCATAAAAATGACATTTCTTATTCCCTCAAAGAATTTTTAGAAATCATGAATAAAATTCCAGAAAAATAGAATATATATGTAAAATATGTAAATATATATTAATTCTTTAAGTAAAAGAAGTGATTATAAAAAAAGAGAGAACAGAGCCTAATGAAAAAAAACAAGGAAAGACTGGGATAAGAGAGCCTGGCTTGGGGTGAAGGCCTTCCATTTGGCACAGAGTGGACTAAAGAGCCCTCATGGAGAAAGTGTTCTCGTGAGTTAAGTCCTGGTGACGGTGCAGGGAGGGCATTAAGAGAAGGTAAGAAGATATTTGTAGGGCAAGAAACAGCCAATGCAAAAAAAGGGCAGAGTAGGGAAGAAGGCCAGGCATTTGTAGACCTTCGTAAGTCATTGTTGAATTTTGTCTTTATTCTAATGAGATGGGACGCTACAGGGAGGATTTGAAAAAAAAAAAAAAAAGAATTACATGGTATAATTTATATCTTAACAATATCACTTAACAACTGTGCTGCAAATAGGCAAGGAGTTCTGGGTCAGAAGTAGTTATTCAGCTAATGCAATTGTCTAGTTGAGAGATGTCAGTGGCTTGGATTGTGGTAGAAGCAATGAATATGGAGAGAAGGTTATTTTGGTTATTTTGAAGATAGAACTGACAATATTTGTAAGTAGATTGTTCCTGGAATATGAAGCAAAGAGAAGAGTCAAATAGGCATCATTGGGAGGGAGCTGGTGCACAGGTGGAGAGTTTGGTGCTACGAGGCTGCTCCATGGAGGGGAACTTTGAGGAAGTTCTTTTCTGATTGCTTCCCTTTTCGCAGAGAAATACAAGATGAGATCATCAGATCAGTATGAAGGTAGGTCAAGAAGTTTTAAAAGTTCATGGAGGAAAAAAACCTAACTGATCATATAAACTGATCATCTAGGAGAGTGGATGAATAAATGAACTGGGGTAATATGGTATAATTATTCAAGAACAAAAAGTTAGAGATCACAAGTTTAAGATGAGCTCTGACAGCATGGTTTTCTATTTAATTCCTGCCACACTGAGGTGCAGATGCAAGTGTAAAACATTTGCAGAGTTGAATTTAGCCAGAATTCAGGGTTTTTGCATAGCATTGATTATGGGGAAGAGGGACAAGACAGTTGTAAAGTTCAGTTGACCCTGTAAATGAATTTGAAATGGGTCCACTTGTACACAGGTTTTCTTCTGCCTTTGCCACCTCTCAGATACCAAGACCAACTCCTCCACATCCTCCTCCTCAACTTACTTCACCTAAAGACAATAAGGATAAAGACCTTTATGATGATCCACTTCTATTTAAAGAATAAAAAGTGTATTTTCCCTTTTTCATTATTTTCTTAATGACATTTTCTCTTCTCTAGCTTAATTGTAAGCATATATAATACAATCCAAATAACACACAAAAAATACATTTACTGTCTGTGTTGTTGGTAAGGCTTCCAGTCAACAGTAGGCTTTTAGTAGTTCAGTTTTGGAGGAGTCCAAAGTTATACATGAATTTTTGACTGCACGAGAAGTCTGCACTCCTATCTCTCACATTGTTTAAGGTCAACTGTCTATACAAGGTTATGTTTATAACAGTTGTCTACAGAATTTTGGCTGAATAAGAAGGGAAGTGAGAGCATTTGGTAGAGTAACCACACAATTTATTATCTAAACTAGAGCACTGTTAATTATTATGCTGAGCTAACAGGTTTAACCCAAAACTCTCCTGGGAAAACCAAAACATATGGTCACTCTAAGAGGCATGGGGCAATGAAAAGGCAATGGGATGAATGGTATGTGAGTCTATGTGGGGATCAAAAGATTGTTGAAATCAGGCTACTAGAAATAAACGAGTTAGCATGGGAGGAGGTAAGGGGCAGGAGACACACTTAAAATTGAGAGTATAGAACATTTGCAGTTGCTATTAACCTAACTATGATGGTATGAGTAAGTGACTGAGGTAGGTGAAAAATAAGATAACTCCAAAGGAAATAAAACATGAAGAGGCCCATCGAAGGAAAGCTTTACACAGATATTCACAAAGATTATTAGAGGAATACTTTGGAGAGTGTAACATTCACCTGGGGGCTAATATCATCAGGGAATAAAGGGGTTTGTTCTGGGGTTTGTCACTTGCACAAGAATGGAGAGAGAATGGTTTATCTGAAGACTTGAGATTTAAAGAAGAAACGGTGGGGCTTTAGGAAGGAGGAAGGAAGAATTGTTTCCGAGTTTCAAAAAGAAGCAAACAAGCACACTTACTTACTCCATTTCCAGCCCATGATACCAAGCCTGTTGGTGAAATGCAGCTACTACATGACACCCCAAGACAAGCCGTATAATTGGCAGCAAGCCAGAGCAAGGAGAATGAAACATGCATCAGAAAGTTAAGGACATAAGCATTTTGACTGTGTCATCAAAACCATAGAAGGGATTAAAATGATGCTGAGGGGGAGTCATATGAGCAGGGAGTGGGAGATGCAATCAGAGAAGTAATCCCATACTCTATCAGGGAGATGAGAAATAAACCTGAGATGACTGACTTTCTAGTAATAAACCATAAGATGAGACTGGTCCTTGTACTCTCAAGGCAAATAGTGCTGGACAGAGCTGTGGAGGATAGCGGCTGGGCAGTCCTCTTCAGAAGACCCGAAGGCCCTCTTTTTCTCTCTTGTATGGACCCTCCACCAACAGGAAGTAATCTCCGAGAGGGTCACAGTCTTTCCTGTCTTAATCACATCGGAATTCCTAGCACCTAAACAATGCTGGAGAATAGTAAAAGAAGGACGTATTATGTTAGAGAAGAACATTCCTGTTGAGAAAAATAGTAATCGTAAATCTGAATGAAAGCCACATGCTGAGGTAGAGAGAAACTAAACAGAACAGAGTATACATGAAAGAGAGTATATCACTATCCTGAACAAGGGTTAGACAAGCTGAGACGTAAGACTTGAAGCTTCTGGCTATCACCTGATGAGTCACACACATCAAATTCAGGAAAATGAAATCTTGAGCTTCCCTTCTAAGGCGAAGAGCTTTCTGCATAACTTCTAGCTTTGAATTCTGTAAGGATCATTTCCACATGTCTCATTATTTGCTGTGAGTGATAGAAAGTGAATTTGAATCATTGTTTGTGGAGGTCTTAGTTTTCTGAGCAAAGAACTTTATTGTTTTCTGAATGTGACAGAGATGATCTAACAGGCCACAGCCTTCTGCAACATTCCCTGGACCTCTGAACTTAAATGTCAGGACAGCATCTCGTTCTGATTGATGGACTTTCAGTAGGTGTTCTGTGTGTGCAAGTGTTGTGTGCACCTTCTGGAACAAGCCAGTTAAAAGCTTGTATGCCTCTTCTTTCTCTTCCCCTAATCATAGTAAATTTACAAGCCAAGTGTAGCTAGAATCAGCAGAGGGTCACCAGGTATCATGCAATTGAGAAATATACTGTTGATGTCATGGCTCTGACAGGCTGGACATGTTTGTTATCACAGCTTAGCCTGGACTATTGTGAATAATGCACAATACAGAATAATGAGAGTGGATATAGAAAATATATTTTTTAAAGTTCCAGGATACATGTGCAGGATGTGCAAGTTTGTTACACAGGTAAACATGTGCCATAACGTTTTGCTGACGCTATCAAGCCACATCTCCTAGGTATTAAGCCCTGCATGCATTAGCTATTTATCTTGATGCTCTCCCTCCTGCCTTCACCCTGACAGGCCCCAGTGTGTGTTGTTCTCCTCCCCTGTGTCCATGTGTTCTCAGTGTTCAGCTCTCACTTAAGTCAGAACGTGTGGTGTTTGGTTTTCTGTTCCTGTGTTAGTCTGCTGAAGATAATGGCTTCCAGCTTAAAGAAGAGTCTCACTTGCTTTCTTGTCTTTGCCTCCTAAGTATCGTTGTGTTTAATTGTCTGGTACAAAGAAAATAATAAACAGCTTTCACTGGAGTTTAGAATTCCAAACATATTGTCATATCTTTAAGTTTATTTTTCATTATACAGGTGACATTGTGATATCACAAAATTAAAAAAAATAGAGAAATTTTACCTATAATCTCACTATGCTAAACACTACAATGACTACTATCAAATATACACATGTACTTCTAATGTGTTGTTAACATTATTAAAAGAACAATTTTTATTTTTTTAACACTGTAACTTACAAAATATTTATAAATTTTATTTTAATGGCACATATTTTCCATTAAGTAAATAGGCTTTGATTTAATTAACTGTTTCCCTATTTAGCAAATATTAAATTATTATATACAATAAAAGAACAGTTTTGGAAATACTTTTCTTCTATTGTTCTTACTTTCCTTTATCCTAAGTCTCTTGGGATAGATTGCAAGAAAAAATAATCAGTGTTCTCTCCGAATAAATTGTTTTTCTTCACATGAGAGTATCAATTTCATCTGAACCCTCCTTGATTTCTATATTATAATTTAAACATTTTTTAATTTTAATGGAGGTAAATGGCACTTTATTATTTAAAGTTAGCACCTATATTTTAAAGAAGAAATTTCAATCTTAGATATTTTTTCATAAGTTTTACTAGTTAATATATTGGGATAAAATTCATTATAGTAATAGGTTGAAAATTTATGTTATGTCAGATAATGTTTTTACTTAAAATTAAATCTTAAAATTTTCTATTATGTTTCAAGTCAAATATTTTCTGGAAGAGCACATCTCTGATTTTATAAGGATGGTCCTTGGAAAAATAACACAGAAAAGTATTCTATGTTGTTATATATGTGCATGTAATACATATATATATAACATACATATGTTATTTATGCATATGCTCTTCAGCAATTAAAAGAATCTACTGTGCTTGATGTTGTATTGTATTTTAAAGAATTTTTAGAGCTATTAAACTAAAACTGAATAAGAAAATTTTTAATGTGGGCAACATTTATTTAAATATTTTATTAAATATGCTATTAAAAACATTTATTTACATATGCATGTATTAAAATGTCCGTTTAATACGTATCACTGCATAATAAATTATTTTTAATTTAAAAACTCTGCCAGCACTTAATGGTTTACTTATTTTAGCATATTGAAAGTTATTTAGACTAAAACGCTAACTCAATGAGAAAGCAAATATTTGAATGACTAATAACAAACAGCAAAGGAAAAGTTGGCTTGGTTACTTCTGTTTTTTTTTTTTTTTTTTTTTTCATTTATTTAGACAGACGAATGATAAAAATAAAGTTATGTCTGCATAAATGTATGGTTATTAATTCATTTTTAGTTACTCTTCAAAATTATTGATTTTATATCTCTGCACTTACTTGAGTGAAAAATAACAAAGAAGAAATCTAAGTTGTGTAAATTAACAAAGCAAAATGAAGTTCATAGATTTTTGTAAAAGAGAAAAAAAAAGAGTTTCCAGTACAGGGCTGAAGTGAGTAAATCTGCATCTTCCTATGGCTTCCCCTTTGACATTGTTAAATCTTAATTTCACATGTACCATATCTGTTCTATCTCTGTTAATTTCATAGATCTTGCTAATAACTTAAGAATTTTTCGCCAGTATGTAGCTACAAAATTAGGGTAGTGGCCCAAATATCTATTTTTAAAAATGTGAAATTACATGATAGCAAACACATATATCTTCCCACTATATTCTGAAGTACAAACTCTCTGCCCGAAGTTGTTAGGTGGAGGGTTACTTGGAAGCATTCACTAAATGGGTACTCACTTTTTAAAAATATGTCTTTTATTACACGTTGAAGAGTAGAAGGATCCTCTCAGATGCTGCTTCAGTGTGAATGTCAACAGGAATTGCCTGTGGCTAAGGCCTTCCTTCCCACAGAAGCCCCAAATGCTAGGGTCGCTGTCTCCATAGAAAGTTAACATGTCTCTAAAAATGTCGCCTTCCTCCGAATGGCCAACATGAAGTTTAAAAAGAGTCAGAATAGGATGTGGGAAGGCAACAGTACTAAAAAACAAAAAAACACAAAATTATATAAACAGATCTACTCCATTTAATTTGAAGTACCCAACTTTGATTCACTGGATTCTTCCCCTATCTTAGGTGAAGAGAAGGAAAATTATCAGCGGGGTTCTTTCAAAGTATTGTGGGAAAATTCGCCCCTCGACCACTTCAGATTTGGCATTTTCTTAACCATTTTTATTGATATTTTATAGATATGGCATCAGAGATGCATCTATATCATAGAAAATAAATCCTGTTCCAGAAATTCGGTATGAAAGTTACTGCCACAGGCTTCACCCTTTATCCTTCACTTAGGTGTTACAATGGTGTTTCTGCTGGACTGAGTCAGCTGAAGAGTTTTCAGGAGGATGTATTAGTCTGTTCTCATGTTGCTAAGAAAGACATACCTGAGACTGGGTAATTTATAAAGGAAAGAAGTTTAATGGACTCACAGTTCCCCATGTAATCCTAGCTCAGGAGTTCCAGATGCCTCACAATCATGGTGGAAAGCAAAGGAAGAGCCAAAGGGATGTCTTACATGGAGACAGGCAAGAAAGCTTATGCAGGGGAACTCCCCTTGACCATCAGATCTCCTGAGACTTATTCACCATCAAGAAAACAGCACAGGAAAGATCTGCCCCCATGATTAAGTTACCTCCCAACAGGTCAATCCTACAACAGATGGGAACTATAGGCGTTACAATTCAAGATGAGATTTGGGTAGGGACGCAGCCAAACCAAATCAGAGTGCTTTCCTCATCCTGTTTTATGATTGCCTCCCTGTAGAAAGGCATGAAGATAAGAGAACAGGTGTTTCTATCAGCTGGCCATAGCCTTTGCCTTCTTACTCAAGATTAAGCAGCTCAATGGTTTTCAATTCTTAAATTACTTCTGAATATCCCTGGGTCCCCACTGAATGTACTGAGATTCTTAATTTAAAATTAGGAAGTAGAGAAAAACACTAAAAACTTACCCTGAAACCCATGATTTCATCATGTAAAACCTTTGAGTAGGACCTGTTAGGCTCTGGCAAACTGGTACTTTCTCAAATTGAAATATTTCATGAACTTGCCCAGCTTTCTCATTTATTATTGGAGCACATTTCCTTCCATAACCTTCTCCTGCACATGTATACACCCTTGCATTTCAGTAATGACAAGTCCAGCCACTGCTCTAATTTTTCTAATTGCACATGTCAAAAAGAGAGACTAGTCCCTGAATTAGTGGAATCTGAGTATGAAGGAGAAATGTTGTCTGAGCTATTGGCTTTGTCACAAGCACAAGTACCACTATCAACCTTTTTTTTTTTTTTTTTTTTTTTGAGACAAAGTCTCCTTCTGTTACCCAGGCTAGAGCATGGTGGTGTAATCCTGGCTCACTCCCAGCCTCAAGTGATCCTCTGATTTCTGTCTCCTGGGTAGCTGGGACTACATGCATGTGTCACCAGAATGGAAGACACATGCATGTGTCTTCCGGCTGATTTTTATATTTTTTTGTAGAGACAGGGTTTCACCACCATGTTGGTCAGGACAGTCTTGAACTCCTGAGCTCAAGCAATCTGCATGACTCAGTCTCCCAAGGTGCTGGGATTATATGCCTGAGCCACTGCACCCAGCTCTCTATTAACTTTTTAAAACAAGATTACTGTTATCAACTGAATTGGTTTGCCAGGGCTGCCATAACAAGAGCCCTAAACTGGATACATTAAACAAGAGAAATATGTTTTCCCAGAGGCCAGAAGCCCAAAATCGAGATGTTGGCAGAGTTGGTTTTATCTGCTCACTGTAGGAAAATGGTTGATGCCTTCCTGTAAGGTCCTGTGGTTTGCTGGCAACCTCTGACCTCCCTTGACCTTTGGCAGCATACCTCCAATTTTCACATGGCATTCTCACTGTGTGCCTGGCTGTATCCAAATTTCCCCTTTTTGTAAGGACATCTGTCAAGTTGGATTGGAGAATCACCCTAATCTGGCATAACCCCACCTTAACTAATTACACCTGCAACGTCCCCATTTCCACATAAGGTCACATTCAGAGACACTGAGGGTTAAAATTTCAACATATGAATTTTATTGAGGGACGAAATTTAACCCATAAAATTGACCAATACTCTCTTGCAGGTGACAAATACTTGATTCATCATTTGATATTGCTTTTAGTCTCTTAAATTGCAAGTTTCTCCACTTATGTTACTTATTTATGTTTTGAATACACACCTCCAATGCATTTTCATTTTTTTCCTTGAAACAAGAGCTGTCATTTATTTATTCATTCAATAAGCATATCTTTATGGAGCATATATTATATATTAGGGACTCTTCTGGGTGCTAGTGACACAACATAAAACAAACTTCAAGTGTCTTCCATTCTGGTGAACAGATGGGCAAACTGCAGTCAGAAAAGAAAAGGTTATAACCAGGACATTTTAGATATTAAAGGAAATAAACTATTCATCTAGGTACAGAACACTAAGGAAGAAGGCAAGGCTTGTTTGCTCTAATTTCCATGACTTCCCCAAAGCCTAATTTTGCATGTGTTAAATTTCAGACTTGGGGACAATCTGACATTCCAAAAGGATTAGTTACTAGCAAGAGGAAAAAGTCTCCACAAAAGTGCATTTCAAGGGCTTGCTGAGCATCTGTGGGCCAGAGGCCCCAGGTGCAATTTTTGACTTTGATTATATCCTTAAGACTTTGTGCAAATATTGCTCAGAAATATGAATGAAGAAGATTCATTCTAGAAATAATTTTCCTCCTTATGCTTTGTTCTTTGCCATAACAATTTAAGCACACCATTCTTTAAGAGGTACGCTAGGATGAGATTCAAATGGACCAGAGTGGATGAAAATAACGCAGATGAAGAGAAAGGGGAGAAATCCATTAAGTACCAAAAATAGCAACAAGGACACAGACATGCTAGGTGACAGTGAATTCTCTGTCCCTGTGGAGACTGTCCTTCCAGGTGAGCAAGAAAATCCAATTATTAAACTAAAAATAATTGAGGTACCTTGACATCATTCCTCATCATGTATTATTGGGAAACATCCATGTGAAAAATAGGCTTAGTTTTGAATTTTTGTTTACAGGTTAAAAATCTGGCATCTTTAAAAAAGTCAACTGTGACAGAAACAAGTTTCGATCTGTAAGAAAGATCGAGGAGGGCTCAAGTATCTTGCTTCAGTGGTATTGATAGTTCCAATATAATGATGTCTTTCCAAATTTTAAGAGCCTAATACAATGAAGGTACTCTAAAACACAAAACTGGGAGTCTTGCAACACCTTAAACTGAGAGCAATTATCAAAGGTTTGTCCTCTGACTAACAGAGAAATGTTAAAAAGTCACTAAGAAGAGAATGGAACACAGTATATAAATATACTCAACTTGACTAGGGCTAGATTGCCCTGAAAAAATGGGTCAAAGCAGTCTTTACTTCCACAAGAAATGCATGAGGGTTCCTTTCATACCATGTAGCTGGAACCCTATGGATACTTGTGACCAATGAATTATGAGCAGAAGTTACATGCATCATTTATTTGCTTATACAAAGCTCCGGTTCTCCACAACTAAATCCCCCATTTTCAGCCCGGAGAGCTCTTTTTTTCCCCACTTGTATTGTGATCAACAATGTTAAATTGGTTATGACATATGAGTCTGGGTTTCTGAGTGCATGAGTGGAGGACTATAACACTCTACTTTACATGTAGTATGAACAATAAACAAACTTTCAGTGTTTTTAGCCACCAAGGTTTTCATATTGTCTTCATAGCTAATTCTTGTCCATCCCAACAGACAGACAGTCTTTATGATCACACCAACATTTGACTTTAGCTGGATTTGTAATTGGTTTCCTATCTTAGGTATACAAATATATGTCATTTTAATTTGCATTTCTCTGGCATTAAATATTTGATATATTTTATTATATGATTGTAAGATTTTAAAGTTCCCTCTTTAACTTTCCTGTTTCTAGATACTATCCATTTTCTACCCAATCATTTATTTTCATAAGCTTTATTTAGGTTTTGTTATCCTCCTCTCAGTTTTAGCTATCTCAATTATTTTTTCTATTCTGGCAACTTGTTTTTAACTTTATGTCAAAAAGATAATTTAACAATTGTATAGTTTTTTGCTTTTCATATTTAGTTCCTTAATTCATATAAAGTTTTATTTTCTTCCATAAAGGAAGTAGTTTCTTCAATACCATGTGTTAAACAATCTGCTTTTTTAACCACTGATTTATAGAGCCAGCTTTCTGCCATTCCAAGTCCTCATATATTTGCAATGTGATTATTGGCTCAAATTTTTAAAATATTTTCCCTTGGGGATCTCATTTAGCAAGATCATTTCCTTCCTATGGTTTCCATATTTTCCAATTGGCAGTGCTCACCCACAAGAATTGAGTGATATGCAGATGGATACAAATACGTCTATCATTGTGTGACCAAGAACATTTTTGATACCTCTCCATAGCAGATTAAATAGATCAAGGAACATCAAAATTACATGCATTTTGTATACTATTTGGGGAAGTGTTGAACTTGTAGTATCCTGAGAATGGGGTATTTTGGTTTGGGCTCCCCTGAGACAAGAATTTGTATAAAATACTAATCATTTACTTTGAAAGTTAAAGAGGTCAGGTAGGGAAGTGGGAAGTGAGATAATAAAAGTAGGCAGCTAATAAAAGGTCACTACTACTAGTGGCACTAGAGACTAACTCCATTAGAGAAACTCTGGGATTCAATGCAGAAAGCAAGCTTTTTGGTTGTCATACATGAGGGGTGAGAGGGCTATGGTGTTCACAAATGAAAGCATTGTTTGAGAGCCACACTCCTGGCCTTCAGTGGCTAACAACGGGGCTCCAGCATCAGGGCAAAGTTCTTAGGCATTGATATGCAGTTTCTGGCCATTTGGTGTACAGGAACATGGGTGGGACTGGGGAGGCAAGGATGATGGCAGCCGGGGGACATTAATAGCAACTGCCCCTCAAGGCGAACATATATTTTAAAATTCCCTAGGATCTCTTATTCGAAAGATAATAAAAGAAGATACACCATTCTTAATCATTAAAAAAAAACTTAAAATGGAACAAAATTTTATAGATTTCTTAAATCTATAAAATTTTACTGAATGGCCCTATTTAATAGAAACAGAGGACCAGGGCTTCTCAAGCTTAATTAATAGATGAATCCTTTGAAATAATCACAAAAACCCTACAGAATAATACTCATATTCATATTTCTATTTAAATATGGAAACTCTAAGGCATAAAGAGGTTGGAGAAATTTGCCAAAATTTTGGAACCAGGTTTTGGGTTTATTAATTCTTTTAGGAATTTAGGTCACTGTGAGATTGAGGCTTTTTGATATAAACGCTTTATTATTTTTCTTGATTCTCCATTTGATTTGCAAAATGGTCTGTGAATATGTATATGTATGACATATATATGACAGTAATTAAAATGTTTTGTTTTTACAAAGTGAGAGAAACAAATAAGATGTGAAATCTAAATGTTGAATTATGTTATGGTTGAAATGCAGTAACACAAACAGGAAACATTATCCAAGCAGTAAGTAAATCTCATATTTAATGTTCTCCCTTCTTATTTTCTCACGTTACCCACAATGAAAACAGTATTGCAAAGTTCTGACCTGAGGGAATATTTACCACAAGCTGTCCTTAAAATCTCCCATATGAAACCTTAGTTTTTGACTTGTTTAGTTTAAACACAATGACAGATGCTACAGTGTTTTTTGGAATTCTATTTTCCCCACTCTACTGCTTGGCCACAATCATTCACTGCTTTTTCTTTAAAAGTATAAGATAAGGCAGCATACTGCCATCTTAATTACGTGGTGTTGCTTAATATTCTATTTTAGATCCACTGCCAGCCTGTTGGCAAAATAAATCACGTTAGGCAGTTTTAGCTGTTTTTTACCTGTACTTTTCCCCTTGGGTTGATGGTACATTTTAAAATTCTTCTCTAGGATCTTTTATTTAAGCAATAATAAAAGAAGATACATATCATTCTTAGTCATAAAAAATTAAAATGCAACAAAATTTTATAGATTGCTTAAAAATTATTTTTCCTAGGGTAAGCTATGTTTAGTTGTTAACATTTCATGTAATGCTGTCTACAATCAGATGGCATGGGCCACCAAACTGGAGTCCCATGAATAATATCACTGATGATACAATATATCATTCCTTATGAGTTTGTATGAGAAAGATATTTTTCAATAGAGCACCTCATTTTATCACACCAAAATATTATACCCTGCTATCCTATGTTATAAACTATTACAAATAAGAAAATTAAGGTAATTACACCAGAATCAAAGAAAATCAGTAAATAGCAGATATATAAGTTAAATTCATGACATCTCTAATATTAATGTGACATTAATATCCTTTCCAATATGCCATGCTTCAGGACTATGTTTCCAAGTAAATTATGGAACATTATCAACTTAAAATCCAGCCTGTATATGCAATCTCCTAAAATTTCCTTATAGCCTGTAGGTGATCGTGAAGTTTATGGGTATTTGTTCCTCAAATCTTTTTGCCAAATGAGCCAGAAGATAACACCTAACAAAGATGAGAAGTTTGTGTGATAATTACTGCAAAGAATCTCCCCTAGTGATTCTTCCTAATGAGGTAGAAACAGAAACATGTGCCATAATGTTTGACAGCCGGAATATATTGAAGCAATAGTCTGCTTTCAGGAAGCAGATGCTAGCGAGAGTGAATTAAGACACTAATATTACTTGGGTATTGCTATTTCTTATGCATTGCTTTAAGCCTTACTCTATTAGGATATGGCTTACAGGGCTAGAAAACATTTTCTCTAGTTTCAAGAAACACTTACACAGACACATTAAATGGATGATCAGCAAATAATTTGTGCGGATGGATTTTAGACCAAAGTCAGAGGAGATATTTCTGTGGCCTGGTAAACAATGGTGGTAATAAAACAGATTCTAAAACTGAGATTCCCTGAAAATGCAACAGAAACGAGATGTAAGTTCTTGATGTTTCTCTTCAGAAAATTCATTTCTAAATGATGCAGAGAACCATAAAATAATTAAGAAAAAAATGAGCTATCAAACAAGACTACCATAAACGTTGTTAATAGTAACTTTTATTTTATGCTAAATATTCCATGAAAAAAAATTATATGTTTTATTTTATGCTAAATATCAGTATGAATTGTGGACAGATTCATTAAAGAAAAGGCTTACTATCAGCTGATTATATTATATAAGGCTATAGGTATGCTAAAGACTTGTACCAAAGGGACAGGTCATTGTTTTACAAAGTAATAGTCAAATAATTCCAGCACATCTAAAAATAATGTCTTTTGCAGCAACTTGGGAGGAGCTAGATGCCATTATTTTAAATAAAGTAACTCAGGGATAGAAAACCAAATATTGTATGTTCTCACTTATAAGTGGGAGCTAAGCTATGAGAATACAAAGGCATAAGAATGATATAATGGACTTTGGGGCTCACTTGGTAGGAGTGGGAGCAGGTGAGGGATGAAAACCTACATATTGGGTACAGTGTACACTGCTCTGGTGACAGGGGCACACAAACCTTAGAAATCACCATTAAATAATGTACCCATGTAACCAAATACCACCTCTACTGCAAAACTATTGACTTTTTCTTTTCTTTTTTGAGACAGAGTCTCTCTCTGTCTCCAGGCTTGAGCGCAATAGCACAACCTCGGCTCACTGCAACCTTCATCTCCCAGGTTCCAGCAATTCTCCTGCCTCAGCCTCCCAAGTAGCTGAGACTACAGGTGCACAACGCCAAGCCTGGCTGATTTTTGTATTTTCAGTAGAGGCGGGGTTTCACCATGTTGGCCAAGATTGTCTTGATCTTTTGACTTTGTGATCTGCCCACCTTGGCCTCCCAAAGTTCTGGGATAACAGGCGTGAGCCACCATGACCGGCCTGAAATAAAATTTTAAAATAAAATTATCTGTAATTTTTCAGTGGGCATTTCTTTATTAGCTATTAGAACTTTTCATTTGCCTTTGCTTTTTCAATTAAAAAAGGTATTCTGGTAAAAAAAGAACTGCTTAAGTCAAACAATAGCTAAATTTGATGAGTGAAATATATTAAGGCCCAAAAGGGTATTACTCAAGCCATGCATTATACATCCTTAATTTTTGTATTTTAGATTAATTCTGTATATATTCAAATTTTTTAGATTTCTTTTTTTAATATTTCTTTTCCATTTTAAATTTTTTGTTCTTATATTATGTCAAAAGTTATTTGCCTGGTTGCTTCCTATGTTTGAATCATATTTGCTAAGATGTGATGACTTTATCACTGTAAGACAGACCTAATCATTTTTTAGATAAAAATATTTTATTATCTAAACATATTAATCCAGATATTCCAAGAAAAACATTTCTTTAACAGTCATTCAGCAGCTTTACAAGACATAAACTCTTCCTGGACCTTGTCCACGTTTTACTGGGTATTGAGTTTGTAATGTATTCTGAGCAAACAATACTGTTTGTTCTTGGCAAACCTTACTCAAGAATCATTCAAATAATTACTGATCATTTAGTGTGTGTTTCACACTCTAATAGAGACAGTGAACAAGATATAGTCCTTGCCATCATAGAAAGGCCATCATGAAATTTACAGCAAAAGAAGGAAACTCATCAAATTTCTAACCCATTTTCTAGGATCAATAAAATTTTGAGTTCATGCAGTACAATCAGTTCTACAATTTAATTTATTGTGATATAATTCAAGAATGATTTAACAAGAAAGAGCTATCAAAATAAGACACAAGAATCTCATAGCAATCCACCTTCTACCATATAAATTGCTATCTCATAGCTAATTCCTATCCCATCTTCACCTTATTGAGTAGACAGGTACTGAAAGCTAGAGTTAAGAAGCACCACTGCATCATAGTGATTGCATCTTCCATGTCTTCTATTTCTTTGGTTAGAATTTCCTTGTGTTGACAGACATTAATATGCTCAACTCAAAGAGTTATCCAAGTTTTTGGAGTCCGTTGTTTACATAATCATGTAATATCTATTTTTAATAATAAGAATAATAATAATAATAGCCCCAAAATTCGTTACCATTAATAAGAATGATAAATAAAGATCAAAAAAGCAAATAAGAATAAAGTGCATACTCACTCACATAGACACACTCATACACACACAATCAAGTACAGGACTCTGTCACCTATGAACAAAGTTTTGAAAATCATATGACAATATAAGCAGGTTTAATCCAGCTGCACATTAAAAATACATTGTAACTATGTACAGTTTGTTCCAAGAATAATACAAGATCATTTTGATTTTAGAAAATATGTTAATTGAAGTTACTATATCAAAATATTGAAGGAAAAGTATATGATCAATTCAAGAGTTGCCAAAAATTATTTACTAATTTACATAGCCATTCCTGATTTACAAGACAAAACAGACTTCTTAGAAACCTAGACCTTGATAATATTTGATAATAATACATTTGTGAAAAGTTCATCTTAAAAAAATATGTAATGGATAAAATTCAGAAGCACTTTCATTTAAGCCATAAATTTAACATTTTACTAGAATCCTTGGGCATGACAATAAAATAAGGGAAGGAAATAAAAAGAATGACATGCTATACTGGCAAATAATTTACTATAGAAAATTCATGGGAATTTTTTTAAAATCTATTGGAGCTTATAAATGTTTAGAAAGATATCTAAGTACAAGGTAAACACATAAAATCAATAGATTTCCTATAAGCCAGTAATAAGAAATTTTAAATGTAATAGGAGAAAACAGTCATAGCAGTAACTGTTGAAGAATAGAATAGAATAGTTACCTAGTCTTAAGTTACCTCCCTGCAAAAAGAAGTATTAATTACAAAAAAAAAAATGTGTAATTTATAATGAAGAACCTTGACAGAAATCATGTTAATCAAGCGATCAAAGTTGACCTCATCAGTAATGGGACAAATTGAAATCACATAACTTCTGATAGAATGCAATGACAAAAACAAAGTACCCTTTCTATGGCATTTCTGCTAATATGCAAAATCCAAATCTAATCAGGAACAAAACATCAGCCAAACCCAAACTTGGTGGGTAGGGAGGCAGTCACAGAACAAAACATATATTCCATAATCTTTAATGTGTCAAGGTCATAAAAGTCAAGGAAAGACTGAGAAAATCCTCCAGATTGAAGACGATAAAAGAGACATGAAATCAATGCAATACATAATCCTGGAATGATTCGTTTTGCTATAAAGGGCATTTTCAGAAGACAACTGGAAAATCCTGGTTGAGATCTGAGGATAAGGTGGCGGTCAAGTATCAGTGTTAATTTTCTGATTTGGAGGGTTATGTTGTGGTTACGTTGGATAATTTATTTGTTGAAATTATAGACTAGAGAATTCTGAGGTGAAGGGCATCAAACAATTATTTCCTAAACAATGGTTAAGGGTAAAAATATTGTTTGTTCTATTCTTGTAACTTTTCTATAAGTTTGAAAGTATTCCAACTAGAAAAAAATAGTTATGGATTTACCCTAATCAAGATATTTCCAAAACAGTCATATTTCTGAATGTTTTAATTAAGGCCCATCAGTTGAGAATACTATCAATTCAAACTAAAAAAAAAAAAAAAAAAATCACTGTTGTTAAATAAGTTTAGTTCTAAAATCACATGCTTTTCTAATGTTCTGCTACTGGTGAAAGTATATGTCATCATCTATCATGGAGGCTTGTTAAGATTTGGCAGTGTCCCCACCCAAATCTCAACTTGAATTGCAATAATTGTCAAATGTCAAGGGCAGGGCCAGGTAGAGATAATTGATTCATGAGGGTGGTTTCCCCCACCCCGTTCTTCTGGTAGTGAGTAAGTCTTACCTTGGTCCGTTGGTTGTATAAATGGGAGTTCCCCTGCACAAGCTCTCTTGCTTGCTTCCATGTAAGACATATCTTGCTTCCCCTTCACCCTTCACCATGATTGTGAGGCTTCCCCAGCCATGTGGAACTGGGAGTCTATTAAACCTCTTTTTCTTTATAAATTACCCAGCCTCAGGTATGTCTTTATTAGCAGCATGAGAACAGACTAATACAAGGCTAATAAATCCTTTGAAAAACAATGTATTGAGTCTCATGTACAGTGAATATCTACATATGAAAGAATTTTATATTAAGGCAATTGCCTCTTTACTTTGAAATAACTGTGGTTGAGGAAAAATTACCACTTTAACTGGAATTATTTTAAAAAGTAATTAATGTTATCATTCTTTTCCTGTTTTGTCAGTGTATTCAGAAATGTTGTAAAGAAAACTATTCAGTTCAAATTTCAGACATGCACTGAGGTACACACACAAACACACACGGTCAAATGTGTTCATGACACCAACAACTGTAACCAGTCTATTCCTTTTAAAATAATCATGGCCTTTGCTAGAACCCCCAGGCCACTAATGTGCTTGTCCATAAGCTGGAGTTAGAGATAGAGCAGATTCCCAGAGCCCTGTGCTTTTACAAGCCAGTGCCATCTGTTTACCATTGAACACTTCCTAAGGCCTACTTTCCACCACTTTTAAGAGACTCCATCAAAGGGAATACCCAACTGCTCTTCTAAAATGAAAATGTTACAAATCATTCCACTTGAGCAAAATGTTTTGTTTTTCAATTTCCATGTTTTAAAAACTGCATAGCAAGGTCAGAAACAACCAAAAAGTCAAAATTCCTAAGAAACAAAAGTGGCAAGTTTTTATGATTGCTCTCATTTATCCCTTCAGTGGATTTTTTTCTCCACTTCACAAAAGCTCTGGCCAGCCATTCATCAGTAATTGTTAAGGTGTTATCTAATACTCTTCATTTTAACCTCAGGTACCTTTGTATTTTAGTGTGACAGTCTACATGAACTAAAATTCCTTCTGACTCACAGAAATAAATGTCCTTTGGAGAAATTTCAAGCATCTTAATAATTGGTGAAAGAATATTTGAAGCAGAAACCTCCTGAGAAACCACATTCTGAAAACATGCCCCAGCTTGAGTTTATTTCTCTAAGCTGGGAGGCCACAGGGCAGCGAAAGAAGAGGCCTCATTCTAGCAGCTCAAGTAATTAGATTCAAACAGCAGTTCTGTTAATTACTACATGGCCATAGACAAATTATGATACCTTTCTGAACATCAGTTGAGTTAAATGTGTAATGAGGATAATAGTAGTTGTTTCTTGGGGTTATTGTTACAACTGAATACTATATTGCACATAAAGTGTCTGGCAAATAGCAGGTGTTTCATAAATGGCAGTTATTGCTCATAGAGTTTGCTCTTTGCATCTTCACACTGAAACACAAAAATGGTGATCTACATCTTTATGATTTTGCTTCTTTAAATAACTTTCTTCTTATTTTTTTTAGAGATAGAGTCTCACACTGTCACCCAGCCTGGAGTGCCCTGGTATAATCATAGCACAATGCAGCCTCAAAATTCTAGGCTCAAATGATTCTCTCACCTCAGGCTTCCAAGCAGGTGGAACTACAGTTGAGTGCTACCACACACAGTTAGTTTTAAAATTTTTTCTGAAGATAGGGCCCAACTGTATTTCCCAGGCTGGTCTTGAACTCCTGCCCCCAGGCAATCCTCCCACCTTAGCCTCCCAAATTGCAGGGGTTAGAGGCTGAGCTACGGTGCTTGGCCTAAATAAATTTCTTCTTTCATAATTTATTTTTTTCTTCTCATCTTTTATTTTGGGCTCAAGGGGTAAGTGTGCAGGTTTGTTATAGCAGTGAATTGCATGTCATGGGGGTTTGGTGTACCAACAATTTTGTCACCCAGGTAATCAGTATAATACCTAACAGGTAACTTTTGAATCCTCACTCCCCTCTCACTATCCCCCTTCAAGAAGGTCCCAGTGTTGATTGTTTTCTTTTTGTCCATGTGGACTCAGTGTTTAGCTCTCACTTATAAGAAAAAATATTCAGTATTTTGTTTTCTGTTCCTGTGTCAGTTTTCTAAGGATAATGGTGTCAAGCTCCATCCATGTTGCTGCAGAGAATACAACACCATTATTTTTTATGGCTGCACAGCATTCCATGGTGTATGTGTACCACATTTTCTTAATCCAGTCTACCATTGATGAGCATCTAGGTTGATTCCATGTTTTTGCTAATGTAAATAGTGCTGCAGTGAACATATATATGCATGTGTCTTTCTGGTAGAATAATTTGTACTCCTTTGAGTATATACCCAATAATGGGATTGCTGGGTCCAATGGTAGTTCTAAGATTTTTGAGGAATCTACAGACTGCTTTCCATGGTGGCTGAATTAATTTAAGCCTGTCATGGCTTAGTGTGTGAAAACCACGAGAAAGTTAGAAAACAAAGTAAGGACATTGTTTTAAAAAAACTAATAAATAAAAAAGCCACAGTTAAAATGTTTCTGGAGCACATTTCTTTATCAAATTAACCAGTTTGCAAGCCAGGGAAAGGATAGAACTAATAATACTTTTCATCCTGAAAAACTCCATTATGCCTAACCATCATCATGCCTCAGCACCAGGAAGGGATGAACTAAGAAGGTAGTGTCAGGGTCAGGTGCTGTGGCAACAAAAAGAAAGGATAATACAAAGAAAGTTTGACCCTTATATTTTTATTAGGATCACCTCTACTTGCAAGTTAAGTCTGTGTGACCTTTCAATTTGTATAAACTGTTAAGTGTTGATATGGTTTGGCTGTGTCCCCACCCAAATCTCATCTTAAATTGTAGTTCCCATAATCCCCATGTGTCACTGGAGGGACAGGTGGAGATTGTTGAATCGGGGGGCTGTTTCCCCTGTCCCATTCTTGTGATAATCAGTTACTTCTCATGAGATCTGATGGTTTTAAAAGGGACTCTTCTTCGTTCTCTCTCTTTTCTGCCACCTGTGAACAAGTTACTTCCTTCTTCTTCACCTTCTGCAACAAGTGTAAGTTTCCTGAGACCTCCCAAGCCATGTGGAACTGAGTCAATTAAACATTTTTCCTTTATAAATTACCCAGTCTCCAGTAGTTCTTTATACCAGTGTGAAAATGGGCAAATATAGGCTCTTTTAAGGAAAACAATTATCATTAGAAAGAGGAGGATTCTGGGATCTGAAATCTCTTCAGTGGAAGAGTGAGCAGAGTTTCCTTGAGCTTGGATTTGGCAAAAACAAATTGGTCAAAGGCTTTGGATGACCCACCAAACCTTAACTTGAGCCTGGTTTGAGCGGAAGGCAGTGCACAGACCATTGCAAGGCTAAGTGCCTTGATTAAGTGTGAAAGTCTGTTGCCAGGCAAAGGTAAAAGAGGTCTCTTTTGGGTATTTGCAATAGTAAAACTTGTGGGTTGGGCCTGGTGGTTAGAACTTACTTATTCCTTTGTACATTTGTTGACAACTCATGGAGTCTAATGCTGTTCTTTAGGATCTAGCAAGGCCTCTGACTTCTGTCTGTGGCCTTTTTGGCATAGGAATGACATGGTGGATGCTGAAAGTTGTGGTATGGTTTTGGTGGCTCCTTGGTTGAACAGTGTATCTTGGCCTAACATGATACATCCTGAGCTATTTGGGTAATCAATTGAGTGTGTTGTTCCAGAGGCAAGAGCTGGTGATTTCTTAGAAGTGTTTGGAAACAAGAAGTTTTCCCTTGTAATTTGGCCTTGATGAAGTTTTAACTAATTAGTCAGGAATGGTAGAAGCTTTTAAGAATCTAATAGAAACCTTTCCTATTCCAGATGGGACAGATTTTAGACTGCTTATCCGGGTTAATAAGTAAGATTTAGAAACAACAGTACACTATGATTTATCTTGTTGGAAAAGTTAGCATTGTAGCCAGATTTTTTTTTTTTTCTGAGATGGAGTCTTACTCTATCATCAGGCTGGAATGTAGTGGTATAATCTCAGTTCACTGCAACATCCGACTCCCTAGCTCAAGTGATTCTCCTGCTTCAGCCTCCCAAGTAGCTGGGATTACAGGCATGTGCCACCATGCCCAGCTCATTTTTGTATTTTTGGTAGAGATGGGTTTTCACTATGTTGGCCAGGATGGTCTCGATCTCATGACCTCGTGATCCACCTGACTCGGCCTCCCAAAGTGCTGTGATTACAGGCATAAGCCCCCCCACCCTACCTGTAGCCAGTTTTTACTGTAGTTTGAAACCAATGTTCAACTTAAGAGCTTCTCTTCCCCAACAAGTGATGTCTAGTGGTTCCTGGACCCGGTGGCCAATACCTAATGAAGCCTCAATTCTGTCTCATACATTCTGATGTTTCAGCTTGGTCATCAGATTAGACTGGACTGGTGAACTTAGGAGGTCTTCAGGTAGTTTGATAAAGTTCATAGAGATTAAATGTTCAATCTCTATGAATGGATACACATGTGCACTTGCATTTGAAATGTGGGGAAAAACACCAAGACTCTCACCACTTTCAGGATCTGTGTTCATTTGAAAATTCAATCAATGTGTGGCTTGCCGGGGCATCTCCATTATTCTTTTATCATTACCAGTGGCTGATGGTGGGGTCAGGAGGGTTTTCCATTTGGGAGCTGGTAATGGCAATCTTTGCTACTATGTGGGATGGAATAATGATAGAGCTTGTAGGTTGTGTAATAAAATATAACTATATCCCTGGACTGATGAGTCATCTTAGTGCTGTAATTGTACAATTTCATGTTCAAGACACAGTATTGGCACTATCTAATATGTGATAGAATTTTTACAAAGAAACTAAACATGGGATGGTGATATTTTTCCAATAATCAAGTTTATCTGGAACCTCAAATTCCAAGTATTCTGTTAAGATATAATGTGTATGTCTGTCTGTCTCTCTCTCTCTCTCTTTTTATATATATATATATATATCTTCTAATGTGTATATACGTGTGTACATATGTATATATGTGTGTATACATATATACACACACTTACACACACATATATACACATTAGCAGATATATATATATATATATATATATATATATATATACACACACATACACACACACACACATGTACACACACATACACATTAGCCAATATACATAATCTTAGGGGCATATATATATATTTCTATTACAGTGTGAACTCTACCTACTTCTCAAAATATTGTAACATAAATTCTTGGTACCCTACCTAGATTCCTTTTACTGAGTCACTGTATTCACCCCTCAGACACTGCAGGAGTTGGCTGCTAACAGCTTATACCTGCACCCTTTCCAGAAGATGGCCTTTAGTCAATGAGAGCTGACTCACCTGGAGATGCATGCCAGGTTAACTCCACGCCACCACCACTCCTGGGTTGCCTGATAGTCACTGACTAACTGAAAAGGCACCTAACAGTCCATTCCTCTTACTTCTAGGCAGGACAATCTCTTGGTATGATTTTTGCTTCAGAATACCCTGTGGGAAACTCCTGAACAACACGTCTGTCTAGCTTCTTTCCCTTGTCCACCTGTGAAAGGAAAAAGCTGGTCTACCCTGCTCCACATGGTGATTTAAGAAGGTAATATATACAGCCTAGATATCTTAGAGGAATATTAATAAAGAAAGAAAACAACCAAATGAATTAATAATGAAAACAGCAAAAACTTAATACACTCGTGAAAAGAGAAAGATATTAACCACAGAAGTGTAACAATTGAGTACAAGAATCTCTAAAGTCCTTTTCGTCATTTTGTATCCTTTTTCTAGAAAATTACCTGGATCATAATGAAAAATAAATGAAATACTGAATGAATTAATTAACCAGGCATCGATCGACCTGTTCTATAGGGAAACTTGATGGCCTGAAGAAATAGATGGAGAGCCAGCATGCCAAATGTTTCCAGAAACCTCTGAAATAAAATAGCTTACGTACTAAACAGCCTTGAGACAGAATTGAGAAAATAGAGTTTATGTTGAAAGAGGAGGATGCAATTATAGTCTTCAAGGCTCAACCAGTCAACTCATGATACACAGTCATTCGTTTAGGCTTATTAAACAATGTGGTTTTCAATTGGTATAGACCTATAAGATTCATGGTTATCAAATATTTTAATTTTTAGCAAGGAAAACTGTTTACTAAATAAAATATCACTCATACACTCACCACAGTCCATTAACAGATAAGAAGGGTTTTTATTGGTATAAGTTTGTTTTGGTAAGTTAAAATTTATGGCAGAATCAATCATTGAGAAAATGAAGCTCTGCTGAATAATTTTTTAAAACTTTAAGTATGGGTTATGCTTGTTTGTTTACATATTAACTTTGGCAAATATTTTCTTTCTCTAAGAAAATACACATATTTTTTTAATTTTTTAAATTTAATTTTAAAAAATTAATTTAAAATAAAAAAGTATTTTTAATTGAAAAAAATTTAAAAAAATTTAAGTATGCATTATACTTGTCTGTTTCCATATCAACCTTGGCAAATATTTTATTTCTCTAAGAAAAGCAGACATACAGAAATAAGCAATTATAATGACACCAGTTGTTCAGTGTCTGACTTTGTAATCTCAGGACGCTCTGAGCCAATCCAAATTCTTTAAAAATGTTTCAGTGAGCAACTTTGTTTCAAAGTTGAATTACTTAAAAACAAGAATGTCATGATTTACCTATAGAAAGTGCTTAATATTTTTAACAAATTGTCCCAATGAGATGTAATGACATTAGTTATTACTTCACAAGTGAAATTAAAATCTTCCACTGAGTGGATGACACTGATCTTTACCCTAATCACATATATGGAAACAGTACATTTTCTAGTATTATTTTACTTTTGCAGATATGCATTAGTCTGATTAATTTAAAAATAATGCAAAAACTAAAGCTTTTATTCAATTATATATTTACTAAACATTTAAATAGTACAGAAAGATATTTTTTCTAAGATTGACCTTCCCTCACTCCACTTCCACACCCTCCCACCAAAAAGATATACTATAAAGTTCAAGTTAATGTGCTGGTTATTCCAATGGGTCAATATTTGTAGTCAGCTGAATTTTAGCATAATGGCACTGTCTATTGAGGGCTCCAAACCATTAAATATGTGTACTTGTAGTTTTATATATATATATATATATATATTGTGTGTGTATATATATATATATGTTTTATATATATATATATACACAAACACACACACACAATATATATTTATGTCTGCATATATATACATACATAATGTAAATATACATATGTACATATACATGCATACATATCCACATAAACACACATAATATACTCTGTTTATATATAGATTTTTGTCAAAAATAAATAAAATGAAATTTAAATCAAACATTTATAAAAAATCAGAAGCATTTCTGTTGAGACTTACAGTTTTACAGAACACAGTTTGGAAATGATGTAAGGGAAAGAATATATTCAGACCCTTAAATCTGTCCTCTGATTCCAGTATCTTCTCTTGTCTCTTTAGCAGTGCATAATTCTCACAAAAACTCAAAAGTAAGTAAGGCCACTCAATATTTCAACAAAAAGCTACAGTGGCTAAAAGGCAGGGGGTGTTATAGAATCTTCAAAGCAATCACTTCTACCCTATAGAACTCTGTGTGTTGACTGCCCTACCACACATGAAAATCACTTGTGGAACTTTACAAAAAGACATAAACAACCAGAAACCATCTTGTACCTACTAAGTCAGAATGCCCATGGCTAGAACTCATTAATAAATCTTAAACAAGGTTAAATGGCTTTTCTAAGAACCAAAACCAAAATTTTCACATGAGCATTATAATCCCTTCACCCATGCTCCTTCCATAATAAGTTCAGGGTTAGGGAAGATCAGGTCATGTGTGATGACCCTAGAAATTGGATCTGAGAGTCATGGTCCAAGGAAACTTGAAACAATCTAGTGCAAAAATTGAATACAGTCAGCTCTCTGTATTCATGGGTTCCGCATCCTGGGATTCAACCAACTGTAGATGGAGAACACAGACTAGTATTTGGGGATATGAAACAATCCCTCAACCCCAATACAGAGAACTAACTTTTTGTATCCACAGGTTCCACAGGGCTAAGGGACTTGAGCATCCACAGATTTTGTTATCCATGGAGGTCCTGGAACCAGTCTGCCTCCGATACCAGGGGCGACTGTACAGCATGCTCTTTGAAGTCCATGTGCTCGAGCAGGATAATCCTTCCCAGGCTTATATTCACAGAATATTATGTTCCACATTTTTAATTAGAGGCCTGAGACTACCCTGATATTATAGATTATCATTGTCCGTGTGCAATAGAAGATGTCAACCAGCAACACCAGAGACAATTATCAAAAGCAAATGAATTGTAAAGCTGTTGAAGCTACCTAGAACTATCTAGTCAAGTGAGTATAGTAAACACTGTGTCTCCTTTATAGCCTCACTGTACAAGTCTTCAGTGGCCCTTTCAATATGTCCCCAATACGTTTGTCAAACCCTCCAAATCCATTTCCCATCCTTTTCTAATCTGCCTTCTCCCTTGGAAAGCTGACCTGTGTGAACAATAGAAGGAACCCTAACAATGGTTTGACTTAAGATGTTTTGATTTTACAATAGGGCAAAAGGATACACACTCAGTAGAAATGTAGTTGGAATTTTGAATTGTGATTGTTTTCTGTGCTGGAGAAGTTGGGGAAGGTACGCTTCCGCAATGCTAGGCAGTGGCCAGGAGCTGCAGCTGCCAGTTAATCACACACTCTGAAGGGTAAGAAATTACAAGATAACACTGTATTATAAAATAGAGATGACTATGCCCAAGTGTACACTAATGTAAGTGTTCTGAGCACTTTTAAGGTAGGCTAGTCTAAGCTATGATGTTCAGTAGGTTAGCGTATTGAATGTATTTTCAAGTTATGGTGGGTTTATCAGTACGTAACCCCATTGTAAGTTGAGAGACATCTGTGTATTAGCAGACATCATTATTTGCTGACTTCTGTTGCATTTGGTCAAGAAAGAGAAGGTAAGTGAATTTGTTCGCCTCCAAATCCATCTTCTTGTGGGGTTGCCTCAGGTTGGCTGCAGTCCTCAACCAAAGGTCATTGCTCCTTTCCATGTGTCCCTTTCTACAGACTCTTTTCACGATCCTGAGAACTGATCCAGCCTCTTTTCCTGCCTTGCCCAACTGTTACCACTGTCTATATCTCACCCTGCACCAACCCGGGATTCCCCGACACTCACACTATGCCCATACATTTGCAAATAGTTCCTTTGTTAAAGCCATCTGGAATGATCATCATTTAAATGTGTTACCTGTTTCCTGCTGGCTTGCTGAGTGATAGACAATACCATGCTTCTCTATGAAATTTTAAAAGCAGCTAATGTTTACCTCTGAGCTCACCTTGTGGGCGTATATTTGTATTTTGTTACAGTTAAATGGATTTGATTTTGTTCCTTAAAAATCTGAACATATATGCAAATTGAAATTGAGCAGTGATCACTGGATACCAATAATTTTCTTACACTTGCAGAAATTTAAATATATTTATCTATCATTTGGGTTAAAAGTGATAAACACAGGGAGTCAAATAAAGCACCTAATACAATCCTTCAGCCTCACAGGTAGCAGTGTGAAGGCTGGATTAGAGGCGAAGAGAGATGGAAGCAAGGAAAGAGATCCGTTGGGCAATGGTGAGGGCAATGGCAGCACTAGTGTGGTAAAGTGGTGGGGAAGACTCAGGGAGAACACATTTAAATAGTAGGTTTGCTGATGGAGGTAAGATAAATTAAGATGAAAGAGGAAAACAAGTCAAAGTTTAGTACAAGTGCCAGTGACTTTAGACATCAAGATTAAGGTTCATGTGAAAATTTTTGGTTTATGCTAATAAATGAAAAGAATCCAAATGTGTTCTACTTGAGAATTAGCACTGCGATTGTCTATAGAAAAAAAGTCTCTCTGGCAGTGGAAAAGGAGATGTTCAAATGAAAGGGTCTAGCAATTATGGACCCAACATAAAGAACTTATTCCGCATTGATTTCTAACACACTATTTGCATGTGTTGTTAGTTATTTGAACTGACCAGGCTTTTTGTCAAACTAGGCAAAAGGGACACTATTTATTTCTCTTAAAGGAAATGAGAGAAATAAAAAATACATTTTGCCAACCATTCAAGGTATTGTTTTATAAAGTTTCAGATTTAGTTCAAAATTTTTCACCCAAGTTAAAACACAAAAGGAGAAACATTTCTGCATGGCCTAAGAGACCAATATGGAATAGCATACAGATATTGTGAATATAAAATAATTATTAAAAACTATTTTTATGGGTTATATATAAATAAATAAGAAACATATGGACTACATTTCCAGAAAATACACTCAGGCTTGAAAATTAAAAAGAAAAAGAAAATAACCACCTTGGCAAAAAGCTGACAAGAATTTGCCAAACCTCAACAGTTGGAAAAATAACTTGAAACATTTGAGGAACCAAAACATGGATGGGTTTGTCCTAGTTAAAAGGCCTTTTACGGTCAGATGAATGTGGGTAACAGTGGAGGAGGCAGGGTGGAAAAACAAATTATGAATAACACATGGCTTGGCATTTTTCCAGTCAATATAATGGAAACTCAGATTAAAATATTCCACGGAATGTACCTGACTCAAATTTTCACACCAAACAAGCTCAACAATTCCCTGGGTTGTTGACTCAGTTTGAAATAAGTTTGAACAATTTACCATATCTATACTGCCTGACACCTGACCCTGTCAAATATAAATTCTAGATTTAATGACCAGAATTTCAAGAAATTGAGAAAAAAGCATAAGGATGATCACATGAATAAAAATTCTGCAAGGGAGGGAATATTAAGAAGGAATATTAGGAATTCCGGCCACTGCCCAGCATTGTGGTGTATCACAAGTGAAATTCTAAGTATGTAATTAAAAATTACGCCCACTGAGAAGAAAATGTTCATGTGCTTCAGGCAATTTACAAATCTGTGCTAAGAACTCCTGAGTACGTGCATATTAGCAAATCAGAAATACAAAAGAGGCCCAGAGTGCACTGGCTCTTGCCTAGAATCCCAGTACTTAGGAAGGCCAAGGCTGGCAGATTACTTAAGGTCAGGAATTCAAGACCAGCCTGGCCAACATTGTAAAACCCTGTCTCTACTAAACATATAAAAAATAGCTGGGCATGGTGGCAGGCGCCTGTAATCCCAGCTACTCGGGAGGCTGAGTCAGGGGAATCACTTGAACCTGGGTGCCAGGAGGGGGTGGATGTTGCAGTGAGATGAGATTTCACCACTGCATTTCAGCCTGGGTGACAGAACAAGATTCTGTTCCCCATCCCAACTCCACACACACACAAAAAAAAAGAAACACAAAAGAGAAAGGTGGTGGTTACTAGAGACACAATTAAAATGACTCAAGAAACAGTACAAAACTGAGGCTTTTGAGAAATTCTAAGAACAGTAAAAATTTATCATTCATTCAAAAGCTATTTAAACTCTAAGAAATACCCAAACAAAATAGAGGAGACACATTATTGATTTGTATAAGTTTAAGGTCTGAGATTCAACAATCTTACATATTATTGTTATTTTCTCTATCAAAAGAGTAACTTTCAGAAGATTCATTTAGTTAAAATAGAAGCCTCAAATTAGTGAAAAAATAGCAAAGATATTATTATTATTATTACTGTTTTGAGAAAATCTTTCTCTGTTGCCCAGACTGGAATGCAGTGGCACGATGTTGGCCCACTCCAACCTCTGCCTTCCAGGCTTAAATGATTCTCCTGACTCAGGCTCCCAAGTAACTGGGATTACAGGCATGCACACCCATGTCTGGCTAATTTTTGTATTTTTGGTAGAGACAGGTTTTAACCATGTTGGCCAGGCTGGTCTTGAACTCCTGACCTCAAATGATCTGCCCACTTCAGCCTACCGAAACGTTGTGATTACAAGTGTGGATATTAATTTTTTAATGTACTTTAGTGTCTGGGCCTGCTGTAGGAACTTGAACAAAATTTCAGATGATGAGTCAAGTCTCTATAGGTAATCTTCGGTAATTAGTGGAAAATTTGAAAACTAAAAAAATAATAATATATTATTTTGATTTTTAAAGTGGTTAAAAGTATAGAGTAGGGATTTCCACTTTAATGGGGTAAGAAAGTTATGTGGAGAACTTGCAGCATTTCAGAATATTAACAAGAGTTCACATCTCTGAAATATTACGGATTTAACTTTAGTTTGACTTATTGGAAATTTTCTAGGAAAGCCTGGGAAACTGTTTGTAGAAAATTGCTTCAAACAAGGTTTTTTGTAGAAAAAGGAACAAATATAGTAAGTGTGTGGAATAGTAATTAATAAGAGAAAAAAACTAATTTCAAATACACTCGTAAGATGATTTAAATAAATAAGCTTTTAAATAATGGATTCAAAACAATACATCCATTGAAAAGTTTATGAAAAGTACCTTTTAAAAACTAGAGACTCAATATTAACCTGTTTCCTTTCTTAACTATGATTTTTCTATGCAAATGTTCTTGATATCATGACTACTACTTATGATCAGGAGTGATTAAAAATGCACAGTGGGGCCAACTCCTTGTTGGTAATGGCTAAATGTGTTCACAATGGCATTACTGAAGAAACTAAACACTTGACTTTCCACAGAAAGTCAAGTATAGCAGACGTATAGCTTATAAAGTGAGACGTTATTTATTTATTTATTTATCATAAATGAAGAGAAGGACTACAGTGTCCCAGATCCTGTCCTAACCACTAGAATACTGTGACAATCAGTTTGATGTGTCAACATGACTACAATCCCCAGTCTCCAGTTAGTCAATCAAACAGATGTAGGTGTTATTGTAAAGGTATTTTGTAGATGTGATTAGCATCCATAATTAGGCCAGCCATCATGACTCATGCCTATAATCGTAGAACTTTGGGAGGATGAGGCGGGAGGATCACTTGAGCCCAAGACTCAAGACCAGCCTGGACAACACAGTGAGACCCCATCTCTACAAAAAACAAATATATATATAAAAAAATCAACTGAATGTGGTGGTGCACCTGTAATCCCAACTACCTGGAAGGCTGAAGTGTGGGGATAAATTGAGCCCAAGAGGTCGAGGCTGTAGTGAGCCATAATCACACCACTGTACTCCAGGCTGGACGACAGATCAAGACCCAGTCTTTAAATAATAATAATAATTACTTGGCTACAAAGTACACATGATATCCTAGATAATTTGGATGGATTCTTTTCAATTAGTTTAAAAGGTCTGAGAGCAGAACTGAGGCATTCTTGACCAAGAAATCCTGCCTGTGGACTGCAGCTTCAGATTGTGCTTAAGACTTCCAGCCTGGTTTTCCTGATGGCCTGCCCTGTGGAATTTGGATCTATTTCACCAGTTTCCATGATTGCATACACCAGTTCCTTACAACAAATCTCTTAATGTATCTATATATCTTTGTCTATATTTATATCTGAATAGATACCTATAGATAGATTAGATGGTGATGGACAAAAGATAGATGGATAATAGAACCTATTCAACCCTATTTATTCTGTTTCTGTGGTAGAAATTTAACAATATAGATTTTGGTGCCAGGAGGTAGGGTACAGGATGTCAATATAACAAGTAAATATGTGGAAGTGGCTTTGAAACTGAGTAATGGGTAGAGGCTAGACAGATTTTGAGACACATGATAGAGAAGATCTAGATTGCCTTAAATAGACTTTTTGTAGAAATAATGGATATTAAAAACACTTCTGGCAAGATTCAGAAGAAAATGAAGAAACAGGAAGAAAGGTAATTTTTGCCATTCAGTGGCAGCTTGTTAACTGCACTGTGCCCTATAGTGATATGGAAGGAAAGACTTGTAAGCAATGAATTTGGATATATAACTGAGAGAATTTCAAGAAAATATTGAAAGAGCAGCTTGATTGCTTATTTCTGCTTATAGTAAAATGAGAGTGGAAAGAGGTAAAGTGAAAAAAGAACCATAAGGAAAAAAGAATCTGCATTTAATTACTGGTTAAATTCTCAGCTTATCCAGATTGGAAACAAAAATGCTAAAATTTGGAGATTCCTTCATTAGGAAACGGTGCTCTGGGGAAAGGATCAAAAATGTGGGTGGACAACCTTTTGCTGGCGCTAAAGAGATTGGGCATATGATCATGGATCTCTGAGATCATCTCAGCAGAAGACAAAAACAGAGACAGGATTAACTAGGAAAGCTCTGTGGAGTATCCTTTGGTCTAACAGAAGGAATTTCATAATATACACAGGAAAGCCACAACATTTTTGAGAATGTTATTTCAGCAAAAACGCTGTGAGCTTGTTTTGAAAGTGACAGAGACAGGCAAATGAAAGAAGATTGTCAGACTTCCAAAGCTCCAGAGGCAGGTAACAGGATGATGAAATTACTTAGTTGCAGGTATGCACTACCCCTCAATAAAAAGCAAGCACAACTTTAAAAGCAGAAGCCAGGGCCTTGAGCTACTGAGAATAATTGCCAGGCTTTGAAACCCAATATAATTTGTCCTGCTAAATTTCAAAGTTGCTTGGAACCAATAACCCCTTTCTCCCTTTCATTGTCTCCTTTTGGGATAGAAATTTCCATAACTGTTATACTATGTCTGTCTCACCATTGTATTTTGTGAATAGATAACTTGTTTTCTGGTTTTATAGGCCCACAGATGGTGAAATTTTTTGCCTTTGGATGAATTATATGCACAGTCTCATCTATTCCTGATTTATATGATTAACATGATGAGGTTTGGGCTTTTAATCAGATATATATAAATGAAATTTGGGGATTGAGTTGATGCTGTAATGGGTTGAGACTTTTAAAAATGATGAAATGGTGTGAGTGCATTTTGTCTGTGAGATGGATGTGAAATTTTGGAGGCCAAAGGCTAAACTGTAGTAAACTGGCCGGTAGTCTCAAGGAAATCAGAAACCTGTAAATGTTGCCTTATCTGGGGGAAAAATGGTACTTGCAGATATATTAATATATGGGTCTTGAGATAAAGGTATTATCCTGGATTATTTGTGGGGTCCTAAATGCCATTACATGCACCCTCATAAGGAGACAGAGAAAGATTTGACAACAGAGGAGAGGCAATGTGACCACAAAGGGAAATAATTGATTGATTCAGCTACAATTCAAGAAATGCCTGTAACCACAAGGAAAAGAGAAGAAATATTTAATAGATTATCCCCCAAAGCCTTCCGAGGGAGCACAGCCTTGCTGATGATTTGCTGTTGGCCTAAAAATACTAATTTTAAACTCTTGGCCTCCAGAACTTGGTGGCTTTTTTTTTTTTAAAGCCATCAAGTGTGTGATAATTTGTTAAAGATAACATGGAAAACTAATACAGGTACAAAGAAAAGAAAGACAGAAATCTCTCCACAGAGATGGTCACAGTCTTGTGGGGTTCAGAGACATATCAGAAATAATTAAAATCCTTTACAAAAACAACAGTGCACAAAAGAGGAAAAACTGCTTTCTCCTTGAGTCAAGGTCATGTCAAAAATTTTTCTGCTGTACATTTTTCTGCAGATTCAATTCATCTTATCTAGATAAGTAATAGAAATGGCGATCAGACAGAAAGTACAAGGGTGCAGAGGCAATGAAAGAGTAACAGGTGTTCACAATGTGGAACAGGATCGTATTTGAGTGTAGGGGATAAGCAAAAGATTGGCTAGTAATGAAACTTAGGGGGTCATCTGGGACTTTATTGTGGGTGACTTTTTGTATGGTCCTAAAGATTATGGATTTATATGTAAGAAATGGGGAACTTTCAAGATCTTTAATGCAGTAAGCCAATAGGGGTTCATGAGATATGATTTTATTTTATATAGAGAAGAAACTACTATGGGATCAGAGAGAGACCAGGAGACCAGTTAAAGAACCAATGGCAACACTCCAGAGGAGATAATATGACAGAGGTGACAGAAAGGATACAAACTTATGAGTTACTTCTGAAATGTAAATGCCGGACTTGCTGACCAAATATATATCAGGAATTAGAAGCAATCCAAGGCTTCTTACCTCAGCAGACGAATGAATACTAGTGTCATTAACTGAAAAGAGAATGATGGGGGTAATTGTGGACTCTTTGTACAATTTTCCCAAAATTTTACTTACCTCTATCAGGATATATTTTTTCTATAAGGAAAAGAAATGAGAAGGAAGGGTATATAAGATCAGTCTTTTAGCTACAGTGAGAAGTCACTAGGTGATGACTGCAGCTGATAAATTAAGGAATAGCATTATTAACATACACCTTGCATTGTGAAAATAAATATCAAAAGAAATAGCTAAAACACTTGGAAAATGCAAGTGTTGCTTCTGAGGAATAAAACTAGTGGATCTGGAGGTACCTGAGGACATTAGTTTTTCACCTTATGCCTTTTAGCATTTTTGAAATTCTAGGTGGTTAAAAAATACAATTAATAAAATTATAAAATTAAAGCCTGAAAAAAACATGTAAAATTATCATTGCTTAAGAACTAAAGTGTTATTCTAGGTTATTATCATGCTTTCCTCAACTTTTTTCCATGTTACATAACTCATAATTTACCACTGAATCTTTAAGATAAATAATTTCTTTTGTAATTCTGTTTTTGAAAATATTTTAAGGATTTTTAAAAAGAAATAACTCAGTAGTGGGGAAAGGGAAAAGCATAAACATTTCTATATATATTAAATCTTACTTCTAGCCAGGATAAAAGGTTATTCTCTGCTGACCCTATTATTGGACTTAACACAAAATGAGAGGGGACAAAAATGTTTTTCAGGACTAAAGGAGCTGCTGACTTTATCAGCAAAGTTAATAACCCAAAGAAAGTGCACATCAAGGAGGGCTGTCTGCACGAAAACAGTAGGTGAGCTGGGGAGATAAAAGGCCCAGATTCTTTTCTTCAAGATTAATGACCAGACCTTAGACCATGTAAATTCACAAAGGTAATAAGAATCTGTGAATTTTTGGTGAACTGTTGAATCTGACCCACAGATCCTGACCCAGTGATGAATGAACAAATGCACTCAGACACAGATAGATACCCAGTGAAAGAGCAGGCTAGGGGTCTGGGCAGCTACAGACCCAGAGGAGGGTGCTGTAAAGAGTCACCAGCCACAGCCCTCATAAGCTGGCACTGTGGGCATTTATCCAGATTTAATGATGAGGCTTTGAGTCAACACACTTTTAGATAATTAACATTGTTGCCTTCAACAGACAGAGCAGTCCTAAGAATGATTAAAGGCCAGGTTCTGAGGCCTAAAGCAAATACCATTTGTGGTTAGTAACATTGCTGACACCTCGAGTAGAGTGCATTCATGCTCCTGTGGATGTTCAAAGGTCAGTCTTAGGACCACAGGAGTAAACCAGCTCTTTAGATTAACTATCTTACATTCCTTTGTATCTACTCCTGCCTAATTGCCTCTGGGTAAGAACCATTGCCTTTGGCTCATTCCATCCTGAGGATTTTGCAAAAAACTCCTGGACTTCTAAGAAAGTTGTATCCTTTTCTCCATGATTTTTCTTTTATAATTTCTTCCACCACCCTGACTGAACCCCTACAGTGAACAGTAAGCTGACCTCAAAATACAGCCCACTCATATCTCCAAATGAAAACCCATCAAAATTAACAATTTTCCTTGTTAAGGACAGCTTCAAAGTACAAGGAAATAGCTAGATGTCTTAGTCTGTTTCAAGTTAATTTCATAATGCCTATACCCAACAACCAAAAATGAAGCTGATATTTCTCTTTCACAGACCTTACCCTCTATTCTTTTCCTAGAAATGAAATGACTTAAGTTCACTAGTTTTCTTACAGGTACAATGTTGTAATAAGGGATTATTTCCTAATCAACAGCCTGATGCTCAATTTTTTAAATAAAACAATTGCAGCCTCTGTCTTAAAATGATTTGTCATTAAACATAAACTTATACATTGTACAGTATAAAGATTTTTACCTATATAGAAGCTAATATGCTTGAATAAATGCAATAATAAGACACACAAATCTAATTGAAAGTATAACTGGCAGAGGACTTTGTAGCTAAAAATTAACAATAAAGATCCTCCCTGAGGAGGAGCAAAATGGTACAGCAAAAAAGGAACTGTATTTAGAATCAAGAAACTTAGATATTAGTTCCAGCTCTCCAACACACAAGCTCTTTGCCTTTACCCAAGTCAGACAACATTTTCAAACCTAAATGTCCCCATATTACTCCTTTCTCATGCTGCTATAAAGAACTGCCCAAGAATGGATAATTCACAAAGAAAAGAGGTTTATTTGACTCACAGTTCCTCATGGCTCTGGAGGGCTTAGGAAACTTACAATCATGGTGGAAGGGGAAGCAAACACTTTTTTCACATGGTGGTGGAAGAGAAAAGTGAAGGCAAAAGGGGAAAAGCCTCTTATAAAACCATAAAACCATCAGATTTCATAAGAACTCAGTCACTAACATGAAAATAGCATGTGGGGTAACTGACTCCATGATTCAATTACCTCCCACTGGGTCTCACCTATGTCACATGG
Source organism: Cebus imitator (assembly GCF_001604975.1). Lineage (NCBI taxonomy): Eukaryota > Metazoa > Chordata > Mammalia > Primates > Cebidae > Cebus > Cebus imitator. The sequence continues at coordinate 1,558,517 of NW_016107453.1, read as the reverse complement.
GGATTAGGGGAACTACAGTTCAAGATGAGATTTGGGTGAGGATATAACCAAACCATATCAGTAGTTTTAAGCAAAATACAATTAATAATGTCCTCCTCATAGGTCTCTTAAGGAATTAAATATACTCATTTATTTAAAGTGGCTGTTATAATGACTGTCACATAGTAAGTGTTCAATATATATTTGTTTACTGATGTTAGTACAAAATGAAAGAATATGTGCACAAAGGTAAGTAGCAAAGCCTTATACAATATATTCTACATTGTTATTATTATTAACAAGGAATGTTTGAAAACAAGTACCAAAGAGAACCCACACAGAGGAAGCTGCAAGGCTCTCAAGAGGTCATCTGAAGTTAAGGATCCAAGCAAAAGGGTCTTAAATATTGGTGCCTGTCAGAAAGAAGACAGTGTCAATGATGTAACTGTGTGTGGCGTTTTGCCAGGTCTCTTGAGTAACTGGCAGAGCACTGAGCATATGACTCATTATAAGTCAAGTTGCTGTAAGTGGGAACCACCTGTAGTTAAGACAAGTGCCTCATTGAATTTATTAGAGCATGAAAAAATTCAGTAAGAGTGATCTCTTTGATGCAAAGTACATAGTCCTCAACTCTTACTTTCAGTACTTTCTAGGAATTCCCTCTTACCACACCTGTATCTGGTAAAAATCTTCTCTTCCAAGCCTCCTCTTTGGAGAAAACTGAGATAGGGAATCCAAGGTTCCTATGGCCACCCTATACTTATATTATGTAGACTTGCCTTCTATACAACATTGTAGATGATGGATTGCTCTTTAAAAAATAGAAATTAAAAAGGAAACCATTTCCCATCAACATCATATATAAATCATAAACAAGGGAGCCCTATGCTACCTAATTATCCTGAGTTCTGTCCTATGTATAGGCACTCAAACTTGGTTTAGAAAACCAAATTTTCCAAAACAGCATCACCATTCACAAAATATGTTTCCATTTCACTTCAACTTGTCCAGGGTAGCTTTCACTTTTTAACATTAAAGTTAAATCCTGTCTGAATATTGCCACACATTACTTGACAATTTTCTGTCTCTTCTCTTTTCATTATTAAAGTTTTACAGGTTCACTAGTTATCTCTGTCCCTCCAATTTGATCTGAATCAAGCCTTCATTTTCCCTCATTTTATTTTTGTATATTTACTTTTCAATTTCACTAAAAAGCCTTCTGAACCCCTCATAACTCTCCTTTCTTTGTATTCCCTCCTAAACTTCCAGCAACATTAGCCCAATTTTAGCAGTGTGTTTTTCTCATGGTTTGACTAAGGTTTTTCAAAGGAAGACAGTAATGATGAAGTGTCATTTTCATTTTCCTCATATCATATCAATAGTACATATTATTCACATTAGTTATCAGTGATGTAGTTAATCTTGATCCCCTGGCAATGTGGTGTTTTTTTTTCCATCATAAAGACACTTTTTCTATCATAAAGACACTTTTTTTCTATCATAAAGACACTTTTCTCCCCTTCTACATTCTATTCACTGGAAGCAAGTTATTAAGTATAACCCATACTCAAGGGACAGAGCACTAAGCTCCACCTCCTGAAGGAAGGGAGTGTTGACATGGTATGTAGTATTCTTCTGTATGGGAAATTTGTATCTTTTCTTCCTTTTATTTGTTTAATAGCATGTTCATAGCAATATGGACTTATAGATGTTTATTTTTTTGCTTTGAGTTACAATTCTATACTACCTCTTATTTTGCTCTTCAAGTTGTTTCATCTTTGGCCATTAGAAGCTTTTTCAGGATAGTTTCTATACTAAAGCTCATAATAATTTCTTCCATTTAATTACCTTGAATAAAATAAGAAAAAGCATACAAGTTGGGCTGTTTTAGCTTTATGTCAAAATTCAATATATTTATTAATGTATTTTATCAATTTTGCATTTATCATCTTCTCTGTGTGCTGACCTTCCTTCTTGCTAAGTTTTTATCCTTTAACAATTCCTTTATAAAGGTCTATTCATTGATAGTAAAATTTCTTAGTTTTAAAAACTTTTTAAAGCACAATTTTGTCTTCATTCTTGAAAAATAATATAGCTGGGTATAAAAATTTAAGTTTAAATTTTCAGTCCTTTAAAGATATTATCTACTGTTTTCAGTTATCTATTTTTGCTGACAAAAGATTGCCTAAAATGTGTTAATCTGGGCCTCCCTTCCATTTGGAAGCCATTAAGATAAATGAATTATCCCTCTTGTTCGTAAAATTCAACACAAAGAGTCTAAATTAAAATTATTTTTAATTAATTCATTTTGTGTTCATAGTAAAGTTTTGATCTAATGAATTCTGGAAAATTATCAAATATTTTCCATTCATATACTGCTTTTCTATCATTCCCTTATTCTATTGTTACCCTTCTTATTAACATATACATCTTTTACCTGGCCTTTTGTGTCTCTATTATGAAAAACTTTAGATGAAGTCACCTTCTTCCAAATCACTAATTCACTTCAACTGTATGCACAGTTTATGGAATCCATTAAAATAGTTTTTACATTTTTAAAACATATAGTTTTAACTTTCAAGATTTTGACTTTATTCCTTTTTATGCTTCCTCTTACTATTTATTTTACCTTAATTTTACCTAATATTCTATTCTTTTTAATCAAACTTATTTCTTCATTTATCTCATCAAACATCCTCAGAAACTTTTCTTAAAATTTTTGTCAACCTCCACTGAAATTATATTTATATTTTGACATATGATTTTGTTGCCTGTAATTTTAGCATTTTATTTCTGTATAATATCATTTGTGCACTTAGATAGGAAGGTTTGGATTTTTAAAAAAATTTTCCTCAGTACTTACCCATCTCTGCTTAGCAGTCATTAGCTCTAACACCCTAATACCGCATGATTTCAATGCTTCTGCTAGAGGGGATACTGGCGATATGACAGATGTATTCACTAGTCCTCTAGTTTTGTTGGTTCAAGGTTATGGTTTCTGAGCTTGGTTCTGTTACTGACCTGGACCATAGCTTGCAACAAAACATTGTTGCAGATAACATTTAGTTGCCACTTTCGTAAGCTTTCTACTGTAATCTAGGTATCAGTGGTAAGATTTAAGTTTGAACTTTAAGTAGTGAGGTAGATTTCAGCCCTTCGTTTATTGTGCTGGAGCACTTTTTTATGGTCTCTATTAGCACACAGGAGCCAAACGCTTAGACGCCATTGCCTGCTTATCACAGAGTCCAGAAAGCTCTGACTTCACAACTTTGAGTTTATGTTTCTGATCTAAAGAGATATGCTTTAGAAAATGCCTGTTTCTATTTTTCTCTTTTCATATTTTATCTTACCCATATTCATTGCATATTTGAATGGAGGGATATAAACATGCATAAATATAAATTTAAAATGTAAGTTTATATTTTTATATTTATGACTTAGATGTAAAAGTATAAACTTTATGTGTTTTGTTGATTCTAGGTGTTAATATCTACTCTTGTAAAAATATTTACAGTCTGTTTTTTCAAAGTAAAAGAATAATTATTCTGTGTACCATGGCTTATATCTGTAATCCCAGCACCGTGGAAGGCCAAGGCAGGAGGATAACTTGAGCCCAGGAATTCCAAACTAGCCTGAGCAACATAATGAGGCCCTATCTCTACAACTAAGTAAAAACAAAAATGCCAGATTTGGGGGCATGTGCTTATAGTCCCAGCTATTCTGGAGGCTAAAGTGGGAGGATCACTTGAGCCCAAAAGGTCGAAGCTACACTGAGCTATAATTGTACCACTACACTCCATCCTGAGTAAAAAGGTGAGACTGTCTTAGAAAAAAAGAAAGAGAATAATTGAACCAATATTAAGTTCTAGACTATTCTTCTACATCCAATAGCAGCAGCAACATTTAATGAGCACATACACCGACTGGACTAAGCATTGCACAGAAGACTTATATTTGCTAGTTTTAGAGAGATGTGGGAATAGCAAATTATCACAGCCTTCCTTTCTGAACCAACTTAGAAACAGGATACAGATCAAAATATAATTGGGAAAGCGTAACTGAAGGATGGCTTTAACATGATTCTTTATCCTTCTGTCCTGACTTCCCTGGTTAGCCTTGGGAGCTGCTATGGGAAGAGCAAGACATTTAGCCAGTTTGCCACATGAACCATTAAGCGCAGAAGATCCATCCCACCCTCTATCCACCCCGACACACAAAAAGGTCACATATGCCCAGTGATTTCTGCCGTATTAATTACATTCAACTTGAAAATGTGGGCCGACATTTGTCTACCTATTTATTTCACCAATCAATTGATCCACTCTTTTCCCTGGGGTGGGGGGAGTCAGGAAGAGATGGAAACAAAGTAATAGCATCCTTCTATTCACTAGTGTACAGGAGAATTACCTGGAGAGTTTGTGAAAATGCAAATCTAGTAGGTCTGGGGTCTAGCCTGAGATTTTGCATTTCTAACCAGCTCTAAGTCATGCAGATGCTGGTTTGGAGTAGCTGGTTTCTAGGGCAAGATTTGTGAAGCTTTTTCAAGAGAGCTCCAAGATTTAAAAAATGTTCTTATAATAATACAAAGATATTACAGTGGAGTTTTCTGGAGAGAACATATGATGTTAAAATGACTGAATACAGAAGAAGTTGGTAGAATTCAGCTATATTCTATACAGAAATTTGTCAATATATGAAACAACAACATTTGTTTCACTATTTTTCTGGTTTTGGGGAATATAATTATTTGTCATAAAAATATCTACATTAGCATATGATAATTGTGTTATTGTTATTAAAAATATTTACTTTTTCAGTTGTAATTTTCATCATGGTAAATACTAGCAGATATAACCCACATAAGCCAAAGTTTTTAGGGTCTTTGAGAATTTTTAAAGGGATAAAAGGGTCCCAAAATATTTGAGATTCACTGCTTTCTAGAGGATGGACGTTTACTTTTCCTTGGTCAATAGAAACACAAAGAAAGACAAAATATGCTCTCCTGCTCTTATAGATATGTCAAGAAAATATTGAGAACCCACATATTTTAAAATACTACCTTAGCCCAATGTACTTGTGGATATTTTTGAAGAAAAAAAAATTTTTGGCTGTGTCTTATGCTCTTTTTAATGGAATGTCAATAAACATTCAGCGAGTTCCTATTCAAGTTTCTTAATATTGGGATATGGCAGAACAGGAAAACAAGTGAGTCTTAATCCCAAAATATGCTGTATTGCCACAAAAGTAGATGAGTCAATTTATCCTTGGCTTCCTTAAATCCTCGTGTTTTCTTACCCATCGCATGAATGAATATTTGGGGAAGTACTCTCTTGTAACATAGGCCAGTATTTTCTTTATTAAACACACTATTTCTCTTCTATGAGTTTCTTCTCATCAAGAGAACACATGTGGGGCAGTAAGTCAAACAATGAATTTGTTGACGTCACATGTGGCAGAAACTATAAAATGTTTTTGGAAGTTTAAAAGCAACATTCACTACAGGTTTGCCTAGTTTAGCTGCCTACAACTTGCCTTCACCACCTGTAGCTTTGTTGCAATGTTTGCACTCTTGACTCTTTTTCTTCAGCCTCATTTTAATGGAAACTTACAGATGTGTTTTTTGTGTGTAATAACACATTTGGCCATTTGCAGCTTCTACCAAGCATTTATTGATGAGTGAATTCTGAAACAGATGAACTGCCTGGAGGGGCTGTCTCATCTACCAGTAGAGACAGGTAAAAGGCTTTTCTTCTACCTGTGGGCAGCATAATTGAAATTATTTCCATGGTAGATTTGAGCCATTACTAAATTCTGTTTTACTTTCTGTCTTAAAACACAATGTCTTGCACTTACTTATGTTCTCATCACTTCCACCACCAACAATAACAGCTAACCTTCTGAGGAGGAGCATCTCTTTTAAAGAAACAGAGTTGCGGCTTTAGCATTTGCTTTCATCTCCTTACCTTAGCTGCTTGCTATGTAATATTAAATATTCAAACCAAGACAAACAAACCAACAAAACCCAGAAGAAGAAATGCCATGCAACTACATAGGCCGACCACATTTCAAATTATGAATTGCTGTGTTCTATGTATCTAAGTTCTTCAGGGAACCACTCAGAGATTGAAAATGTAAATACCATATACACTAATCCTAAGGATCAAACACGACATTATGCTGTGGGAAAGACGAGAGTCATTGACTCTTCCCTCAAGTTAAAAGCAACCGATACCATTTGTTACTACCTGTATAAGCCCATTATCACACTGCTACAAAGATATTATCTGAGACTGGACATTTTATGAAGGAAAAAGGTTTAATTGACTCACAGTTCCACATGGCTGGGGAGGCCTCAGGAAGCTTGCAATCACAGCAGAAGCCCAAGTTGAAGCAAGGCCCATCTTACCTGGCAGCAGGAGAGAGAGACAGTGAAGGAAGTGACACACTTTTAAACCATCAGCTCTTCTGAGAACTCACTCACTATCAAGAGAACAGCATGAAGAAAACTGTCCCATGATCCAGTCACCTCCCACCAGGTCCCTCCCTGGACACGTGGAGATTATAATTTGGATTACAATTCAAGGTGAGATTTGGATGGGGACACAGCCAAACCATATCACCCTCTGAGTTTTCTTTGGGGTATGGAGTTCTAGAACATAAAAGCTTCTATTAAACTGAGTTACAGATGGTAATGATTATTTTCTTAAGCTATATTTCTTGTTCTTTTTCTTTAACTTAGACCAAGTCTTGCATCTTTATACACCTTTTTGGATTTTCTAGTTATTTGCATCAGGCTTTTCTCCAGCTTTAGTACCTGGAATGTCTTAAACTCTTTATTCCTCACAGCCTTAGTGATTCTCTTCCAAAAGATTCTAACAGGACAAAGTCAGAGGTAATCTCTGAGGCAAAATTATAAGAGAATTAAAATAAGATCCTTAACTGCCATAGTGGGTAATTAAAAATAATACATTTATTATTTATTTGCTATGTACTAGGTATTTAACACATATTCAAATTCTTAACCTCACTAATCTTCATTAAAAAACCAGTGAGGCATGTGTTATAATTGTCACTCTTTTGCAGATGAGGAAAAAATACACAAAGTGTCTAAATAATTTCCCCAGGATCCCAGATAGTGCCTATGTTAGGATATAAACTCAGGCATTTTGGCTGGTTATTTTTGGCAGGATGTGCTCAACCATACAGAAAGTTAGCACATAGTGAATATTCACCTTCCATGCCTTGTCATTTGGTAGAAGAATTTTGTTATGATGCTCAGCTAGGCAGTTAGCTGTAATGGTTTAAGAGCCACAATGATCAGCACTTTTCTATACTGCAAGGTCAGATGTGGGATGAGGAGGGCTAGCTAAACATTTCTTCATAATAAACATTGGAGGGAGGTTAATGTCCTTACATTCCAGGATTTTGCAGATAATTACAGTATTTAGTACGATTAAGCAAGCTTAGAATAATAGGAATACAATGGAAGTCTTGGTTATGATTAATTATAAATGTAAAAATGTTATATTTACTACACCAATGCAGATAAGAGGTGTTGACAATTTTGATATAGACCAGCAGATAAGTGGCATTCACAGGTAAGTGACAGAACAGAAAAACAGGAAGTACAATAATAGAATAAATGTCGCACACTTATTAGCTACTTGAGACTACAATTTTTAGGAATAATATAAAAGATAAACTCTTAGTTAACATCACACCAATAACTATATACAATTTTACCGCAATCTCTTAATATTGAGTATTCATTCTTATGCTCTTTGATACCAAAAATATTTAGATTGTCTACTACGTGCAAAGCACTGAGCTAGGGGCTCGACGTAGCAGGCCTGGACAAAGTAGCATGCTGACCGGGTTACTTCTGCTTTAGGTGACAGAATCCCTAATTAAAATTACTTAAACAAAAGTAAGGGATTTTATTGACATCACTGGATTCAAGAATCCTGATGACTTATCTTCTCCTTTTTCTCTCCCTTCATTCTTACTTTCTCCTTTTTCTCCTTTTTCTCTCCTCTCTTTCTTACTTTCTCCTTTCTTCTCCCTTTCTCGTCTCTGTTCATCTTCATTCTTAGACTTTTCCCATTTGGTGGGATCTCTGAGATAAAATGGCAATCAGTAGAGACTGGCTAGATGTTTCTCCCTCTTTCTTCTTGACTCACTACTGGTTTGTATTTTTCAGCTTCCCACTCCCATATTTACATCTGGGTGGAGCCATAGGGCTATTACTGCCATGTGGACTATATTTCTGACAATGGACCAGAAGTATGCTACTTCTAGGAAAAGGCAAGCGAGGGAGAGTGTGCCTTCACTGCTCTCTCTTTTCCCTTTCTGCATCAGCCTTGGAGGCAGCTGGTTAAGGATGCGGAAGGATTACAGCATGGAGCAAGCTTGAGCTCCTACTGCATGGATCACCACTGTGCTTGCCATCAGCCGACAAAAGACAGTGACAGTAGCAAAGAATACACTTGGTGTGAAACCACTGAGAATTTAAAGGTGTTTGTTACAGCAGTTCGACTTCCCTTCTTAATATGTGATCTTTGGATTGTCTGATCCCAGAGAAAAGGTGCTTTTGGCTAATGGTTTGAGTAAATGTCCAGTGGGCAGGGCTCTTACCAAAACCAGCAACTCTGGCCAGATGTACAGGACACTCTGACCTGTCAGGCTTAGTATCCAGTGTCCAGATCTAAGGGAAGGCAATCAATCTAATTCAAACACGTGGACTGACTTTCTTTGGAAAGGTGTGCTTTCATTATTAGAAAAAGAATGGTAAAGAAGGGCAACAGGGAAATATCAGTAACCACCTGCATAAATATTTTTTAAAAGTATTTAACATATGTGCTTTGCATAGTTTACATGTGTCTTTGCATGCCTCCAATTTGCTAGTTACTGAACTAGAAACTGGAAATACCATGGTGAGAATGGCAGGCATGGTCCCTAATTCCATAGAACATACATTCTATGGCAAAGACAGAAAGAAAAAGAGGAAGAAAAGAAAAAAATGTGGAAAGAAGAAAGAGATGTTAGCCAAAAATAATTCTGAGACATTATTATCCCCAGGATGCAAAAAGTTGATTCATGTAGGAGGGACCCAACCATTAAACTCCTGTCAACAATCCAAGGGAAAAAATGAGATTTATGATAGAGAGAGAAGAGAGAGGAAAGAAATCTCATAATCTCAAGACATTGTTTTGCATTTTTTGGAAGGTAAACTGGTTGCCTGGAAGCTAGCAGAGACTTTAATCAGGTTACTTTGCCCTTTAATGCTCTATCAGCACATTTTTTAAGTTATTTATGGATTCTCTGAAATTTCTGTGGAGTTTAGCTATGTAACATATGTAAGAGGCTTTCTCTGTGTCATACTGGCCATTTTTCCTATGTTAATACCTCTACCTTTCTGAGATTCAATCGATATCATTTTCCTCATTTGAATTCTCTAAAAGAAAGACACCTAGTAAGCTAATAGATGGATGAAATAATTGCCTATTTGATTAATGCTTATCAGAAATAAGTGTGAGTCTGAGATGCAAAAAAGAAAGAGATTATATAGTTATAAATATGAATTTATTAATTTACAAGCAAATATCAATAAATTCTATAATGTCACTTGTCAGATTAACTTTTTCAGGTGCCATTTAAAAGTTGCCTGAAACGTTGGGACCCAAAATAACATGGGCCATTGAGGGTCTGATAAACTTTCTGGGCAGATCTGGTGAGGATGTATCTGAGAAGATTATTATGAACAAGAGTTTGAGTCTCAGAAATGAGGGCACCACAACAGAATCCCTTCCTCTCCACCCCCATTCTGAAAATAATCTGATGTTCCATTTCCTTGAAGGATGGAGGAGTCTTGTTTCATCACTAGCATAAACTGGAAAGGGTATAGATGGATTGGAAGAGGATTGAAATGGTAGTCTGGCTCTTGGAAAGAACCACACCAGAAGCTGTGGGCAAGAGTTAGTTCCCTGAATTGTAAATCAGTCAAAGCCCAGTTCCTCTCTTCCTGCTTCCCCAAGCTCATGTGCTCATATTTTCAAAGGTCAGAGGCATTTCATCTAGTGATGAAAGAGAAGTTTCCAACAGGTCCAGGTTGGGCCAGCTGGGAAGAGGAAAGGGGGAGAGTTGATAATGAGTTCCTGGAATGCATTGTCACTTCCTGTTTCCAACTTTATTTAAAAGAGTAAGGAACAGAGATGTAGGAAGAGAAACACATCCGAAGAAAAATAAAGTGGGAAAAAACTGTAACGTATTCACCTGAACCCAGGTCTAGAAATGTAACCCAGATAACTGCTCTTCCACTTGTTAGTACCTGACCAAGAAACATGTGTATGAGAGGGTATGTAACAGTGTATGGACAGTCTGAGAAAAAACACTGTATGTCTTCTTCCACTGACCACATAAGCAACTTGCAATGACCCCAAGATCATGAGTAGGAGATAATCACATTGATCAAGAAGCTACAGTTTCCATTTCCCTACTTGTCAGGGGTAAGACTGCAACCAAACGATATTTATCAGCTTTGTCTGGACTTACTTCAAACTCTTACTTCATTTACCAGAAAAATATATGGAACATAGAGAGACCAAATAGTTTTGAGGAAGAATGTAATATTCTAGAGCTTGAGCAAGGTGATGTTAAGATATAACCTTAACTTTAAAATATATACATATATATAATTATAGGACTGAGAAACTCCACTACAATTACAGCTACTGCTCAGTAAGTAATTTGAAATCTTTGCTTGAAATTTGCCATTATGAAGTGGAGGAAAAAAAAACTCTCAAATGTTTCAAATTACTTTCTGCTGGAAATTCCTGATTTTCCATGTGTTTCTAGTAAGGTTTGATTTTTGATGATTTCTGGAAAATAAAGAAAAAATAGAACTCAAGTAACTCATAAAAGCAAGTAATATGTGCATAATTGTGTGAGAAAAGCTAAAACAACATTTCACAGCTGGTCAGCATAAAACATGACTTGTTGGTTTTACTTTACAGATAACACCTGTATGTCTTAAATAATACATATGTACATTATTCATTTGAAGACTTCTATATAGTATAAAATTACTGTGTATAAAAAATGAAAATCTGGTTTTTCAAAAAAATGTATTTTCTATAATATTAAGTAAAATGGATTCTAAAGTGTATGTTATTCATCACAACAGATAGCTTGTTTTGTAATATGTCTTAATCAGATAGCAGAGAAGATGGTTTCGAGTTTTATCAGGCATTCAAGTAACATTTCCTGAGAGAGGTAAAAAAAGGAATCTCTACAATACAGGTCTCTAGGAAGTGTTCTTCCTGAGGGCAGGGAATGGTTTGTTTAATTCCCTCTCCTATTATCTGATCTCTGATTAGGATTTCTATTAATCCATCAGTGCAGCCTAGAGGGAAACACGACTTCTAGTGAATATGTGTGTGCCACGTGGATGCTGCCCTGTGTTGTGTGTACTAATGCATATGAGATTGGGTATACATGCATTAGTGCATCAGGATGCATGTTCTGCCATTGTAAATGTCAAAGGGGATAGACAGGAAGGAAAAGAGCTGGAAAAGAAGGGGAGAAGGACTATTCAGATGTAGTTTCAACCTCTAAAAATGAAGAATTCATATCAAAGCTAGAGTCACTCTCAAAGTGTAACCTTTGGTTTTGAAACAAAGCCTTCTAAAAACTAGTATTTGCAACACGAGTGTCACAAAAGGAAAAAGCTCACCCAGAGTCTCAGGCATTCATTAATGGTCCCATGAAGTAGTGGTGCTTAGTAATGGAGATTCTACCCACAGAATCCATATACCCTGCTACCACCAAAGGTGCTGATATTAAAAGGGTTTCCAATGCAGCAGGCCTAGGGTAGGGATCTTGATGTGGGAAACGAAAACGCAGAGTTGAGAGATTGTAATTCTTCTACATGGGAGGCAAGGAGCAGGTGTTTGGCTGGAAGGGAATATTTTACTGTCAGGTATTTCCTCACTCTTACCATTAAAATCATAGTTTGGGGTGGGGAGTAGGAAATGACACTTTAGCAAATGGAAATTTGAGAAAATACTACTAACAAGGGTATACAAATCCTACGGCGTGGAGCTATATTGAAAATACAGGGCTCAGAGCACCTGCAGGAGTTATTCTCTTGCTTTATATTTCGATTTTCCAGTTTGTATTCTGTGAATCTGTTACACAAATGGCTCCATCTCTAAATTGTGAGTTTCCTCCAAACATTACTCATGACTTGTTGATCTTCTCATGCCTCCAGAGAGCCTCATAAAGCACTTTGCCATAGAACATTGATAGATATTTATTAAACTGTATACCTTGTAAGAAATGCTGTAGAATGAGCCCAATTAGGAGATGGGAGATTTAGGTTTCAGGACATTTGGCCAATAGTAGACTTTTTATCCATAGGCGAGCCATTTGGGGCTCTAGTTCTCAGCTTTTCACTCTTAGATGAAGGAAGTTGCCCTACCTGATCTCCAAGATAAATTCTAATGTTCTGGAGTAGTAAGTCCTTCTTCCATTTGGGAAATGTAAAGTCATTTATCAGTGGTATTTGTGATCATAATACTCTATAAATGCAGTGGAAATTTCTCTTTAAATATGCACAAATAAAATTGTTACTTAGAATAGCAATTAGTCTGCTTAAAGAAAAATATTTTTTCTTTCTACTGTAAAAATAAAAAGTTCAGCTACTTTTATCCAGTGCAAATTACTTTCTTAGACTGACAGATGGTAATTTTTTCCACAACATAGCAGCTCATCCTAATCCACTAGTGTAATATTTTTAAAATACTACCAAATGAGGTTTCTAAAGTCTCCAAGTTACTTTCTAAAAAAAATTTATATCCAACTAGACATTTTCTGAGATGTAAGAATTTACTCATTGTATTCATAAGATTTAGTATTTATTTCCTTGTGAATATGTGACTCTAGTAAATATTTTGTGCTTGATATTCATGTTTGGAATTTTATCTGTGTCTATGCTGTCCTCCCCATGTATTTCTAAACATTTGAATAAACAGATTATATATGTCACTATATAGTTAAAGGCATAAAATTCAGATTCGGCATTCAGCACAGTGTTGTGAAAGAGCAGAAAAGCTTCATTAAGAAAAAAATTCAAGCTGGCACTGTGTCTCGTGCCTGCAGTCACAGGTAATCAGGAGGCTGAGGTGGGATAATCCCCGGAGGCCATGAGTTCAAGGCCATCCTGAGTGACACAGAAAGACCCCCATCTAAAAAACAAAAGAAAGAAAGAAAAGAAAATCTGTTGGAACTTCCTGAAACCCTAAATAACAAATCTGTCTGTGAATGAAAAGAATTGTAATTAACAAATTTAAACCACAGTCACCTAAAATGCCTATCAAAATGATTCTTTAAAATGAACAATGACGAAATCGTTAAATTAATTGAACCAAGCTTGTATTAGAAATGGCGTTTAGTGCCAAATATCAGACTTTTTTCAGTGTAACTGGTTAAAAAGATAAAGTTTGCTATTCGTAGGTGCAAAGCAAGGACCACGGGAGAGAGAATGGTTAATGCAAGGCTCAAAGGCCTTGGTGGGACAGAGAATATTGCTGGAACTTCCTATCCTGACCCATCCAGGTGGCAGCATGGGCCTGGGGCAACTGGCCACTGAGAGGCTGAGGCATTGTGGAATTATCAAGCGATGGCCTTCAGCAATAATTAACTGCCTCCCTAGTCCTGATGTATGTCAGAACCCATCAGGGGCTGTTGGATGTCCCTAGGCCCCAATGATCTCTTAGTTTATAAGTTAAAACAAAATGTTATGTCGGCCTCTCACATGACTCCAGAGGGTGTTCCAGGCACAAGGCAATGGGCATCATTGCCGGGCAATTCTGTAATTCTTTCCAGAAATTATTGCTGTTCCAAGAACCTCCATCCAGCCCTGGACCCTCATGGTTCCCTCCCAGAGAAAGTGATCAGCGTGGGAACTATTGAGGCACCCGCTCTGCTATCCCCAGCATCACCAAAGTTAAACGCAGAAAAAGATGGAAATGTGTTAATTACACCACATTCATTTTTCACTGGTTCATTAGTTAATTAGCCTGAAGAATAATGGGGGGATGGACGGAGCTCTTAGCCCTACAGTGTAGGTAGACCTTCTAATCCTTACCAGGTATTGGTTAGAAAGTCATCGGGTTTTCCTTCTCCCTTTTTAGAATGATAATTAGAGGAAACAAAGAGGATAGAGAAAATGAGTAGCAGTGATAATGCCATCCGCGTACTAATAAGCACCAATCTTCCTTCCCCCAAAAGTATTCTTTTTCTTCTAAAAGGAATTTTTGAGAACGAAGGTAGGTCAAGGTCTATGGCCATAAGTGCTTGCTTTAGAAAAGACAAAAACAGATATAGGAATTTATTATTTAATTATCATTTAAGCAAAAACATAAAAAGTGTGAGCGCAAAATTTTTAAATCTTTCTGGAAGAAAAAAATGAGCAGAATTCCCTTTAAGAGTTAACTCTTTCCCGCCTTGAGGTTTTTATAGCAAAGGAAGTTCCAGTGGGCCAGGATTAAGGGACAGATTGTGGACCCTGATGAAAGGCACGCTGGAGAAAGCGGGGAACCAGCCGTTTGAACAAAAAGCTACGGAGTCCCCAGGCCGCGGGTGTTCTTGCCCCAGGGCACCGCAGAGCGCCAGGAAGCGCCCTGGGCTCTCCGACCGCCCAGCAGCTCTGCTGGTGGCCGGGAGAAGTTAGTCACCCGGAGCCGGAATCCCGCGAGCCTCAAAGCACGAAGACGCTGGAGAATGGAGAGGGAAGAAACCGGGTGCCGGGACAGAGGGGAGGAAGCGAAGGGAACGCGGTGGGTAGGGGACGCACGGGACACTGAAAAGCTCTGACGGGTGGATGGAGTTGCACGGTCTGCAAGCGCACCGGTGTGCGAAGGAGGAAAATTTGCAGCAGGAACTTCCCACCGAGGGCGAGAAAAGCAGGCAAGGAGCAGGCAGGGAGAGACTTGAAACGTCTCAATAACTTTAAAAACACACCAAAACACCCGTTCAGGAGATGAGGTAAGCCGAGGTTGGCCAACCCCAATCAGTTGTGAAATATCAGACAGACCCAGAGCCGTGTGGCTTTAAAAGTGGCCAAGGAAATCTGTTTTTCTTGCTCCATTACTTTTTTTTCCCTCCTCGTCCCTCCTTCCACCTCTCCGGGTCCCAGTCCCTTCCTCCTACTTGGTCTCCCTTTCCTAGATCACCCTCCTCTTTTGCCCTCCCCCGTCTGATTAGGCGCGGACCGGGAAGGGTGGGAGAGGTGGGGGAAGCTCTCCCTTTAAGAGGCAGTGTGCAGTGACGAATTGTTGAAATTGCCATTGCAGGATGGCATGCCGCTATAAATTCATTGTTCCACCTCCTCGCATCTTCACAGCGCTCGCGCTGCTCTCTGCGCTCGCAGCGGCCGACTGGGGATGACGGCGGGTAGGAAGACACCGCAGCCAGAGGGACACACACACGCCGCTTCGCCAGCTCGCCTCAGGCTGCCCGCTGCGTTTTTGTTTTAATTTTTATGGCTTTTCCCCCTCTCTTTCTTCTCTTCCTCCTGGTCCCAGCAGAGCCAAGGAAACCCACAAAATAAGAAAGGAAGTGGGCCCCGGAGCTTGGAACCTCCGTAGCCGGCGAGTCCAGCGCAGCGCGGGGGCGGGAGGCTGCGCGCACCAGTTGCCGGCCGGGTGCGCGGTACCTTCCTTGCTTTTCTTGGAGCAGCGATCCTGTCTGCATTTGGTGGTTTTTTCGTTTTGTCTTTTCATTCCTTTTCCCGTTTTTGCTGAATCTCCACTATCCGACTTTTTTTTAAATCTGTTCTTTCTTTTTTTTTTTTTCCCTCCTTTTTCTGGAGCACAAATCCAAACATTTCCCAAGCAACAAAGAAAAGTTCGCACGCTGGCACCGCAGCTTGGACAGGCTGGCGCTGCCGCCGGGCCCCCCTCCCTCCGGCACTTGACTCAACCTTGCAAGCAAGTGTGTGTGTGTGTCCCCATCCCCCGCCCTGGTAACTTCATAGCAAACAACAAATACCCATAAAGTCCCCGTTGCGCAGCCCCTCCCCGCGGGCAGCGCACTATGCTGCTCGGGTGGGCGTCCCTGCTGCTGTGCGCGTTCCGCCTGCCCCTGGCCACAGCCGGCCCCGCCGCGGCACCTGCCCAGGATAAAGCCGGGCAGCCTCCGACTGCTGCAGCAGCAGCCCAGCCCCGCTGGCGGCAGGGGGAGGAGGTGCAGGAGCGGACTGAGCCTCCGGGCCACCCGCACCCCCTGGCGCAGCGGCGCAGGAGCAGGGGGCTGGTGCAGAACATCGACCAAATCTACTCCGGTGGCGGCAAGGTGGGCTACCTCGTCTACGCGGGCGGCCGGAGGTTCCTCTTGGACCTGGAGCGGGATGGTTCGGTGGGCACTGCTGGCTTCGTGCCCGCAGGAGGCGGGACGAGTGTGCCCTGGAGCCACCGGAGCCACTGCTTCTACCGGGGCACAGTGGACGGCAGTCCCCGCTCACTGGCCGTCTTTGACCTCTGTGGGGGACTCGATGGCTTCTTCGCTGTCAAGCACGCGCGCTACATCCTGAAGCCGCTGCTGCACAGACCCTGGGCGGAGGAGGAAACGGGGCGCGTGTACGGGGATGGGTCCATGAGGATCCTGCACGTCTACACCCGCGAGGGCTTCAGCTTCGAGGCCCTGCCGCAGCGCGCCAGCTGTGAGACCCCCACGTCCACACCAGAGCCTCACGAGCGTCCCCCGGCACACAGCAGCCCGGGCCAACGCGCAGCGCTGGCCTCGCAGCTCTTGGACCAGTTCGCTCTCTCGCCAGCTGGGGGTCCAGGACCGCAGACGTGGTGGCGGCGGCGGCGCCGCTCCATCTCCCGGGCCCGCCAGGTGGAGCTGCTTCTGGTGGCTGATGCGTCCATGGCGCGGTTGTATGGCCGGGGCCTGCAGCACTACCTGCTGACCCTGGCCTCCATTGCCAATAGGCTGTACAGCCATGCCAGCATCGAGAACCACATCCGTCTGGCAGTGGTGAAGGTGGTGGTGCTGGGCGACAAGGACAAGAGCCTGGAGGTGAGCAAGAATGCGGCCACCACGCTCAAGAACTTTTGCAAGTGGCAGCACCAACACAACCAGCTGGGAGATGATCATGAGGAGCACTACGACGCAGCTATCCTGTTTACTCGTGAGGTAGGTCCAGCCGGGATGCGGGGGTCCCAGCCCTGGGATCAGGAGGTAGGTCGGAGGGAATCTTGCTGGTGGCTTTGCTTCTCCCACAAACCTCCTGCAGCTGTGGATGTGTTTAACTGCTTCTTGCGGGAAATCCAACAGCCTTCAACTCTGCTCCTGTATTCAGGTTAGCCCCACAGAATATTTTGCCTTAAATGCCAAGACCTGGTTAAGTAATCATGAAGAATCAGTAATGCTGCATGTCATGTAGTCTGAGGTATTGCGGCATGGGAACATAAACATAAGGCACTAGAATGCTTGGGGAAATGATACAGTTAAATGGGGAAAAGAAAGGAAAACAAGATTGCCTTTGGGATCATGGGTCTTCTTTACAGTAAAAATAAGTGTCCAACCTTGATGGTTCATTCACGGTAGTCACTGTTGTCCGATGGCCTTCTTTTGTAAATGTCCACACCTTTTTACTAGAACCCCTTCTTCTTCACATGAGAAGGGAAAAGGAATTCTTTTCCAGGTTGGATTCCTAATGGAGTTCTTACAGATCCACCGTGGAATCTCAGCTCCTGGGAAGAGAGAAATGTGGGCGGGCCAGCAGGGTAGAGAGACCCAATCAGCTGAGAGGACAAACTTGTGAGGTTCCTTAACAGCTCCTTTGCTCAGTCACCAGTGCATTGTAGGCACTGCCCAGGCCAACTCCACCGCCTAGGGAGGGTCACATCCCGTTTGCATGTTTGGGTTTTGGATGACTATGTTTCCGAAGCGCCAGTGCAGAAGAACTGGGCGAAGAGTCAAGACAGGAGGAAGAAATGTGTTCCCAGCATTTCTCCCTTTTAAGAAGGATGGCTATGGGGAAGAAAAGAAATGGATCTTTAAGGCTCAGAGGCTCTGGAGAGAATGTAGTATCTATTTACACCGTGTTTGACTACCACGTTTGTGTGACATTTACACAAAAAGTCTGGGTTGGTTTGGGGCCTGGCTTGGGTATAGTTCTAGTCTCAATTGTCACAACTCTACTCTGACTGGCAGCTTTAAGTTGTGCCTCTTCAATACCTGGTAATTGACTTTTAAAGCTCATTGTTTAAGTGTTTGAGATCCATCCAGAATAGATAAAAGACTACAAACTTTGAGGTATGATGTAAAATCATGGTATGAAATGAAGCAAACAGAACAAGGATAAGAAATTACACGATGGATTGCAGGAGACTTTAGAATCACACAGCTTCATTACCTAATTCTTCTATTTTTACTAAGACACCTCTGGTATGAAGGGAAAGTGTTGATAAATTTGGAGTAGAGAAACACTTGTGGTTCATAGGGTGGACATTAATGTAAACCACATGTAAACAAAGATGCTGGAGCGCGGCAGTTTAGGGAGAGCCAGGCAGTTCTCAGTGCTGTGCACAATGGAAAAAATTTTTTTCCTCATTAAGTGATTTTCTGGAAGCCATCTTTTAATTCCTCTACACGTTAGTCTTTCAAATGGTAGAACATTCATTTGTAGCCTTCTCTGTAAAGTGAAGTTCTGTAAAACTATCCCTTTCTTGTTTGGTTTCCAAGTTCCTTATTTTTTTTTTTTTTTTTTTTTTTTTTTGGTAAGCAACTTTCTATGTCTGGGTTTCCTTGCTTTACTGCATCACAAGAGGATGCCAAGCAGGAGTCTTTGGAGAGTTTGTGGAAGGAGGTTCTCTTAAGAAAGAGGAAGAAATACTTTTGTAAGCATACTGCTCCAAGGGAGTAGGTCATTTTAGTAGTTCACTTTCATTTTTAAACACAAATCCACATTTCACAATTTTAAAATAAATAAAAATTAATAGAAGGTCTGTTACTTCCTACATCCTGCCCAATAATGTTCCTAATTGTTTCCCAGAAAACAGGGAACTACTCAGTGATTCTCAATGATTTGTAGATTGCTTTTTCTGAATTTGTTTTTTGTTTGGGTAGTTCACTGGTCCTATTTTTCCGAAGTCTGAAACCTAACAGCATATTTTAAATAGATAAAAAGCAAAGGAGAAATAAATTAATGGTCCATCTTAATTTTTGTCAGTATTATAAGGACATTCATTTTTCAAACTAGTCTACACATGGAAAATATTTCACATGGGCCCTCCCTGGTTTCCTTGCCAACCAGAAGCATACTTTTAGGAAAGCAAATCTCATTTGTGGTTGGCTGCCCCTGTAGTATATACATCTAACTTTGCAAGAAGCAAATATTTGAAATGCATGTGTATTTGGAATAGATGTGCCTAATTTAAAAGACTGCTACTAATTAAGGGGCTGAAAACATATTTCAAGGCCTTTATGCAGCATTCATTGGAGAGTATTTCACAAAGCAAAGTTAATCTCTGCCTAATACTTCAGAATATGAAAAACAAGAAGGCTGAGGAGAGAAGATCTGAGGTCTTCCAGCTCATGAAAATCAGATATCTTAAGGCCTGATGAAAACTTTCAGGGCTATTTCCTTTTCAATGAGAAATGCCCAGAGTTGGCACCAAGATTCTAGTTTTACAATTCTGTTTTGAATGTAAGAAGTACGTTGCTTAGCAGTCAGACGCCTAGCCATCAAATCCATGTTTTGATGGGCTCTGAGTCCTGTTCAAATTTAGGTCCAGATGTCTTCTCCTAAATTGCTTGTTTTTCAGGCATGAAGCGAATGTGTGAGGATATGTTTTCTACCTCTGTTTACTAGCTGAGGCCACCTTGAATGTTGTATCTGGAAGTCAGTAGAATAGTGCTGGTAATTCATTTATCAAATGAACACACTTCACTGTCAGGACTGTACCCAGCACTCCAGTACTATTCTAATTAGAAGGAGTTAACACCAGTCAATTTTCTGGCATAGAAGCCGTTTTCATTCCGAAATGGCACTAATGCTGGAATTCACACCACTTCTGCCATCAAACAGCAGAAATCCAATCTCCCCAGGATTTAATTTTGCTTTCCAGAATCCTTTCCTTGTTCCGGACGTCCTCTTTTGTTTTAAAATAATTTCTTTAAAGACAAATTCTTACAGTCATTTTTTTAGACCATTCACTCTTTAGAAATAAAAGCCTACCTGCTGGATAACAAAATAGGAAATTGTTTAACATTCCTCCATCCCTGCATGACAGCAGGAAAAGCCTTACTCTTTCATAGATTGAAAACATTGAATTGAAATCAAACCAACTAAGAGATTGTGCAATATAAAAACCTAATTCCCTTTCACTAACTAGCAATATGCCAGTTGATAGATCACTGTTTCAGCTAAAGCTCTTTACATGCCGCTCTACAATGCTGGGGCCGGATCCCCACACATGGTACTTCTCCTTTACCAAGTGGCTCCTGGCTTGGTTCTGACGACAGGGGGCACTAGAGGAAGACCAGAAGTTTGAAAGAGGGAGAGGGACGTGCTTTTTTCTTACCGGCTTGCTGCCTAAACTGACCAGTTCAGTCACGCATTTGAGTTTAAATCTCATTTAAAGTCAAAAGTGAACCCTTGTCAAGGAATCAGCCTATAGGTCAATCCTAATCAATAAAAGGATGAATAACTCAGAAATGGGGAAACGGGTAGCAGAGTAAGCAGCTCTAGTTAACATTTTTACGATAAGCTGTGAGGGATGTTAGGTAAAATCTATTCAGTACCTGCCTATATGCACCTCCTATGTGTAGACTCATGTAGACAGTTTAAGGTAGCAAGATGGAAAATATCTGGTCCCAGCACACTAGGCGTTTTACCAGCAGAGAGGAAACAGATATATCTGTCAATCACTCTAATGTTAGGAAAACTCTGATAAATGCCATATTAAGATATAAACAAAAGTCTGTGAAAGGAAAAGGAAAGTAACAGTTAATTTTGCTTATGGACCTTTATATAGGTCTCATTGCAAATGTAGAATTGAATTGGTCCTCAAAGGATGGACAGATTGGATTTGGATTCAACCAGCTGTTACTGAGCATTTCTTATGTACTATCCATGGCCACAAACTATTTTATAATTAATCCTTTCAACAATCTGCAACCATTGTATAATTATTTTGACAGACAAGGAATTCATATGAAGAGAAACAGAGGTAATCTTCTTAGAGTAACAGCTAACAAATGGCAGACAGAGAAGACAGTCCTGTCTACTGCTCTCTAAACTAAAGTATTATCACTAATTTATTCAAATATGTAATATGCTCCTCATAGGCAGTGAGGGATTCAGAGGTTTAAAAAGTGGGCCCTTTCTTAAGAATCTGTTCCTGGAAACAGACAAAGAAATGGTAATTGCTGTACAGCATGATGACTCTTACAATAGATGTATTTGTAAGGTATCATGGAAGTGCATTAGAAGGTTGCTGACCCCATCTGAGTTCAATTTTTAGGAGAGTGGGAGTTAACCAGATACATAAGGAGGATATAGGCATTGCAGACATTACCAAACCATCATGTTCAATGGGGAATGGTAATAGATCGGTCTGGAGAATATAATAACAACCATTTATTTAATAAAAAAAAAAAAAAACAACTATACACTGTATCTATTGGTCTGCTCTGACCACCATAACAGAATACTGTAAAATGGGTGGCATTAACAACAGAAGTATATCTTCTCACACTTCTGAAGGCTGGAAAGTCTAAGATCAAGATTCTAGCCAGTCTGATTTCTAGTGAAGTCTCTCTTCCTGCATTGTAAATGGCCACCCTCTCATTGTGTACTCACATAGCCTTTCCACTGCCTGCACATACAAACAGAACACTGGTGGGTATCACTTCTTCTAAGAACACTAATCCTATCTGATCAGAGTCCTATCCCCATGACCTTATTTAACCTCATTTACCTCCCTATAGGCTGTATCTCCAAATATGTGAGTTTGGAGAGGACACAATTCAGTCTATTGCACCGTGCTGAGGAGCCTTCATTATAAATTAAGTGCAATGGCAATCAATGAAAAGAACATTAGTAGGAAGACATCAATGATCAGAGGTGTGTTTTGAAATAAGCCCTCTGGTCTAAGTAGTCAACTAGATCCTGGGTGAGCAGGCTGTTTCAAAAATCTTCAAGAGGAGGCTCAAGGTGGTCTAAACTAAAGCAGTAGCATTAGGAATTGAGAGGCATAGACTGGGTCAAGAAATTTTAGGAAGAGGTGGATGTGAGTAAAAATTATTTGTAGCAGAGGGAATGTCTTGGGCAGAAGTTCAGAGGCCAAAATGTTCCTGAGATATGCACAAAATAGTGGACAGAATGGAACAGGAAGGTACAGTGGAGGCAGACAGAAAGACTGAAACCGTATTGTGCAAGGTTTTGAATGCCAGGCTAAGGCTGATGTGAAGGACTGGAGGAATCTAATAAGATCTGTGCTCTAAGAAGGTAATTGACTACGGCATCTAGATAGGGAAGTTACAGGAGGAAAAGGGTCCAGTTAGAAGTCTCAGATGATAATTCGGGCAGGAAGCAATAATGGAAAAAATGAGAAATAGAGGAGCACTACAGTGACTTACAGTGGCTAATTATACGTGATGGGTGAGAGAAGGAGGCGAGTTAATGATGTCACAAGTTTTCTTATTCAGTACTTCCATTTTCTTGTTTTCTGGAATATCTTTCATGGTGTATTTTATATATTTAGTATACCTCTAAATTATCAAGTTTTTTCCAACATAGCATAGAGATAAATCCAGGCTATTCTTTATTTGCTGCAAAAAAGAAATTTGCTTGACCATAAGATTAATGTCAAGAATAACATAAGTGATGATTTAGCAAAACCATGGTGAAGTAAGTTCAGGATTCTGGGTGTTTAGATATAGGTTTGAATTTCAGCTTCAGTATGCAAAAGCTTGAGATTTTGGGCATTTAAGGCCCCAGAGCTTTTGTTTCATTATAAATTGGAATGCTTTTAGTTAATAACAAGATGTGTGTAGTTGGAACAAACCCTAAAGATCACCCGGACCAAACTCCTTATGTTAATGATGAAGGAACTTTGTCTCAAAGCATGTAAATGATTTACACAGTGCTTTTTACTAACAGCATCGAATTAAAAACAATCTACTTTCCATTCATTGTCTCTAACCAGCCTCCAATTCTGTTTACCAAAATGACTCAGTCAAGCATCTACTCCCCTACCCCCAGACTCCAATTTTCTCCATCTCTTCTTCCCTTTCTTACCTCATATTTGTCAGAGAAAACTTCCTGACTTAGAGCCCTGGGCCCAGACCCTTTCCAGCTTCCCTGTTAACCCTTGACTCAGCAGATCCTGTGTTCCAGCCACAACAAACCTTCTGTCATTCCTAAAAAAGACTCTGCCTTTTACCATTCCATTATTTTTCCACTAGTCTTTCCTTGCCAGAATATTCTTCCTCCCAGGCTATCAAATCCACTCACTTACGTGGAGACACCTTTATTGATTCCCTCAAGGAGAGTTCATCAATGCGTCTTCTGTTCTCCCTCAAAGATCTGTTCATAATGGCAGTCACAGTTTGCTTTGTTCTTGATATATCTGTTTAGCTTCTTAGATCATGATGTTCCTTAAAGCTCAGGTTCAGATCTTATTTCATCTATTTACCACAGTGTCAGCACTTCACACAATGTCTGGCAGACTGTAGGCACACGATAATTGTTTTAGGAATAAATATTCCTGGAGCCCTGGGCCCCTAACCTATTGGGCTCTGTGTGTTTGGTATCCCATAGTTATATCAAGAGAGAAGGATAGAGATTGTATAAAATGGGTCATTGTAATGGTTGGCCTAACAATTCCAATTAATGTAGTCTCTGCTGACGTCTAAAATTAAAACTGCTATTATTGGGGATTGCTGGATAGGTAGCCAGAAAGGCAAATGACTCCTTAAGAACGAGATTCACAGAACAAATGTGCCTCTGTGTGTGTGTGTGTGCACGTGTGTGTGTAGGTAGTACTTATGACTAAAATATGTACCACACCAGATTAATTCTTCTATCACTAATCTCTCTTCACTAAGAATTGTGTAGGCAGATGGGTAGATATCTGAAACCTAGTTAAACTCTCTTTTATGCTCTTCCCTTGTGCTCTATGCTTGCCCATACCAAGAGGTAAAATCTATAGAAAGAGAAGTTGCTGTTATTTTACTCCTATATAAGGTATTCTTTCTTGATTTCAGCTGTTGTTGCTGCAGCTGTGATGGTATCTACCTGTGTCAGCATTCATGTTCTGAGCATCTGCTTCTCAAAGCAGTATGCTTTGCTGGCTCTCTAACCCCCATCCCATCCCCAGAAAGTACCCAGTAGATCTTGGGTGTTATTACAGCTTCAAAATTCTATGATAAATCACAAGCTTGGCCATATTTATAGCCTTCTAAAAGTCATACCTGGTGAATGGTCACAGTATCAATGACCTTTCTATCAAATCTCTGTCGGTGGTGCCGACCATCATGAATACACATCTGAGTTAGACACAATGTCTCAGTCTTGTATCCTGGCCAAAACCATACCACAAAACCACTGGATAAATCTCTGCATACTCTTGCAACCTTGATATTTTACTAAATCTTCTATTGCCTTACTCTCCACAAAATGGTGATATCGATTCTTCATAAAACAATCCTTCTTTGATATGACAAAGATATGATTTACTTTCAGATCTACACTGAACAAACAAATAAGCTTTCATCAGTACTTTTAATGCATTTACCTCTTACATGTTATTGTATGTGATTCATATCTCTCCAGTATCTTCTGCCTCCCAACCTAGATTTATATATGTATATGTATATGTATATATATATATACACACACACATATATATATAGTATGTACATATATATACACACACATATATATACACATATATATACATATATATGTGTGTATAGCATATATATGTATTTCATATATGTATATGTGTATATATATATATAATAGCATGTGCATATTTATGTATACATATATGTATACATATGCTATTGCCTCAATATATTTATCCTTGCTCAGAATTTAATAATTTAAGAAAGTATTCTATAAACTTCAAATAAAGTTTATACCTATAAATGTTAGAAATCATCACCAGAAAGTAGACATGAATGTGATACACTGTATTCTTAACAATTTGATGCACATTAGTTTTAATTCATTGAAATTAACGTTGTTCACAAGGAAATTCAGATGTTCATTATAAATCTTGAGGCTGAAAGTGTAACTGTACTGCCAAGATTTGAAATTGTGTGAGTGAAATAGAAAGGTTACCAGTTTACATAATTATAGCTACAGAAATATATAGTGTGGCTGAGTAGTCAAGGAGTTTAATCAGTGTGGTTAAAAAAATAACAAGTGCTTCTGTTCATAATTTTGTCACATTTCTGTGGCAATAGGCCAAATGCATTTAATCCAATTCAAGGATGACAAGGAGGGTTGATGGCCTCTAATGAGCAATTGATTAGCAGTAAACAGAGAGATATTAAGGATCTAGTTTAATCTTTATCCAGAACAGGAGAGCCATTTCCCTTTGCTGTGGCTCTTCATCCAAGCTTATTCATAAAGAGTAAAAAGGGAATATGTAATCGTTGGATTTTATTACTTAAAGATAATAACCCCAAATTGTGATATTATAAACGTAAATCTTGTTTTTAAAAATTGTGTACAGATATAACCTACAGTGTCTAGCAGCTCCCTTAAGTCATGATGACCTAGGTTTTTGGTCCTGGAGATACTGAAATGATTGTGGGGGAGGGGGTTAAAAATGTATTGTACTATATTATTATCTCAAAGACTGATTATTATGCAAAAGTGTGTTCCAATTTCAATTTGAAAACCTACTAATTTGTTCGCAACAGCTGTAATTTGGTATCCCACAGGATGACATGTGAGGATACACAGGAAACTTTGGAAGGCTGTTGGTTTTGTGACATGATTAACCAAGCCTACTCGTCTGAGATTTCCACTGTCTAAAGCTACGGTAACATGGTGGCCACACTGTAACTTATCTTAGCTAAGAACTCATAATAAACAGAACACAGTAAGGACCTGAGAACATAGTAAGAGGAGAAAATACCACTGAGCTTTTAAATGCTTTTCACCTTGGTTGGATTTTTATGTAGCAAAATAAGAAAGGGTTAGAAGAATATGTTGCCATTGAGTATGTAGCATTGGTTATGTAGTCACATTGCCTTATTCTGGTTGTCTGGAGCCTGTTGACATTCTGCTAGCATACAGCATATTAAAGATGTGAGAGCACTATAATGCATATGGCTGTAGGTCACAATTCAACTCAATTAAGCAAACGTTTGTTGAATTCCTACTGTATAAGCTGGAGAGTATGGAAATTAGGCATACAAAGATGATTGCTGTATAATAAGAAACATTTATTATTTTAACTAATAAACTTTGTTTATTTTATAAAATATAATAAACATTCATTATTTTAATTAATAAATGTCTTTTGAAATAATATATTTTTAAAACTATTCCTTTTGAAGTTATTATCTATGGCTTACTAGAAACAAGATCTTGCTCTTTGGGGATATAAATGTGCACATTGTTAGTAAATTTTCATAGAAAATTGTGGTCAACCACAAGAAACGTTAATGTCTATTAATACTCAAATGGCATTTAAAGGGAAAGTTTATCATTATGAATATGTCATGTCAAAAAGTTATGGCTTATGTTTTCTCTTTATGTTTCATATCTTACGAGGCTTGTTGAGGTTCCTTTCATCTAAATTGATCATTTTTAACCATTAGCGGGTGGGGTAATGTTCCTATCTGAGAATCTCTTAAAAGATTATATGACATCTATGAAAAGCTATGACTTTTTACCAGAAAAAATGTATATACTCATGTACACACAACTTATATATGGCATATATTTTCTGCAGATTTGTCAGGTGGAGAAATGCTATATTAAATGTTTGAGTAAAAATGCAGATTTCAGTAGACACAATTTATACAATTACAGCTCATTTTGGGAGTAAAAGATGACCCTTCAAAGAATTAAGGAATAAAATTTACTTTTCTACCCAAATTCCTAATAAATTTATACTCTGTGGCAGATGTCTGGTTGCAGTTTGCCCCTGTAATAGAAAACAAATTACGATGCCAGATTTTGATAAATTTAGCATGAATTTCCATCAGAATTTTAGGACTTTCCTAAGCATGACCATATGGGAAAGTGATCTGAGACGTACATGCATTACAGCTTTGTTAAGGCTGTGGGTGCTATTGTAATAGACAAGCTACAATCCTAAGACATCTTTTTAACTGTAATTGAGTTCCTTTATCCTTCTGTGTTTCTGGGTTCCAGCGTACTTTAGAGGAGTCTCTGCCTTGAGTTTGCTTTTGGAATCTTTCCAGAGAGGAACAGGTGATACCGTAAACATATCCCCGTCTTGCCATTTGGGGTAAGCAAGGGGCTGTATGTGGTGGCTCCTTCTGGATGTAAATTGATTTTAATGATTTCTTTTTTTCTCCCGGGCAGGATTTATGTGGGCATCATTCATGTGACACCCTGGGAATGGCAGACGTTGGGACCATATGTTCTCCAGAGCGCAGCTGTGCTGTGATTGAAGATGATGGCCTCCACGCGGCTTTCACTGTGGCTCACGAAATCGGTATGCAGCGCCTTTTCTTTTCCCTCACCAAATCAAACACTTGTAACAGCTGCAACAGGAACCAAAATACTGCGCAATTAATTCCAGATTTATCCTGGTTCACATGTACCATTGAGGATTTAATTTGTTTATATTTGCACTTTTAGGGTTAACTAACATGAGAGAGAGAAGGCAAAGTCAGCAACACAGTGGTTGTTTTCTTCTTACGGTGTCATTTAAAAGTTCACAAGAAATATGCTACCATTACTGTCTTTTTACTGTCTTTTTAAGCATCCCTAAATGACCCCTGGATGAAATTGTCACAGGCAACTTTGGTATGCAGAGATGTCCCTCTTAGAAGTTACTGGAAACAGTATTGACTCATCCAGGGCTAATCAGTTTGCACAGAAATTTAACATGTTTTATTTCATTGTCAGTGATAATTGTAGGCTCCCGTCAAAGGTCATCAATGGCTTATGGCAAATATTTCTGTCTGGTTCTTAATAGCAAGGCAAATGAAACCAAGCCTGACACTCAACAGGGTTTGCCTTAAAATTTTACTTACCTAATTTGTTTGTTCTAAGGAACACATCTAAATTCTACATCTATAAATATAGGACTGAGTTGATTGCTAAAAAATATTTACAAATTAAAGAATATGTGCTTCCTAATTATTGACTTAGTTTACTACGTGTATGAGAAATTGGCTTAGTACACTTAGGACTAGATGTTGGAATTAGACACAATGTTTGTGTCTAATTTTTTCTGTCTAATTCCAACATGTAGTCCTAAATGAGCTCAATTTTTGCTAAAATACTTTCTACCTATGTCACACTGGTCTAATTATTTAAACTCTGAGCTCCAGTTTTCATATCTGAAACATAGGGATACTAGTGCCTATTTCAGGGAGGTGTTTTGGGGAACAAATTGGATAGAGTTAAGATAATAGGTGTTATTTATATCCACATGTACTTATATTTTGCTTTTTAGTTAAATAATTTATTTACTTTTTAAATGTATGTATCAACTCAGCATCACCCTTTTGGGAGGAAAGCATGGTTTGATCATTATTGTACTTTTTGCCATATATAGCAAAAAAGATTTTGATTTAAACAGATTTTGATTTTTTTAAGGTTACAATTATAACTTTTAAATGGGAATTAAAACTACTTTTTTATATTCCTAATAGGCAGAGAATATTCTCACAAAGCATCCATTTCTAACTGCTATGTTTTCTTTGGGGAGTTAAATAACTTCTAATCCAAGGTACAGTATAATTGCATAATTCACAATATTGCCCCAGTAAAACAGAATTCAGTAAATGTCAATTTTTAAGCATGACATTAATGTTTGTGACATCTTTCTTACCTCCTAAGCAGAAAACCACAAACATAAAACCTAAATGTAAATAACTATCCAACAGCATCGATGAGAATAATTCAGTGTTTTATTAATCGGGCATCTCTGGCTTCAGTAGTCAAAGGTGTGAGTGGAGTCCCAGCTCTGTCTCTGGGTTCTCTGTTTTATCTCAGACAAGTGATTTAGTTACTTTGAGTCTTCATTTCTTCCCTATAAGGTGGGCTAATGAGGAGGCATGACTCTGCTGCACTAGAAGAGCTGGTCTGCCTGAAAGTGTTTTTATAACACATGCCATTTAAGCTCCAGAGTAGGGATTATGTCTCTCGTTTATGCCTATTAATCCTTACTGATAAAAACACAGCCTAATACAGAACCTTAATCAATATTTATTACATATCTATTATGTGTTTGAGTGAGTAAGCAGGAGAAACATGAGACTTGCTCAAGGCAACATTCCGATCCGCAGCGGAAACTAAGAGGAATTAGTCCAAATACTCAAGAGGACGTAATTAAATAGAGGAGACTTTTAAAGTTCACTAGTAATTAATCACCATCATTCAGAGTGAGAGGAGTCCCATAAGAAAGGTTCTAAATCCCTGAAGCTGATTCGTCACAGGTTAAGGGGAGAAATCATGGGGAATAAGCAGCAGAGTTGAATGTTGGCATCATCCATCCACAGGATTATGGGCTTTAAATCCTGCTCTTCAAAAGAAAAGATTCCACATTCCTTAAAGGAAGGGCAATTTCTTTCCTTTCTCCTGCTTTCTTGTAGTGATTGGTTTTCACACATTGACTGCATCTGGGAGATTTCCCTGTAAGACAAACACTGTGGCAATAAATGTAGCTTCTTCAGGACTGCTTTGACCTCAAGTTAAGTAGGCTGAAATGAAGAGCCCTGCAGGGTCACCTTTACAAGCTTTCCTGAATTCCTAAGCCAAGGATCTTGGGTTACCGGGCTGATGCAGAGTCTGAGAGGCAGAAGGCGAGATGCTGATAGGAACAAACATTATATTAAAACTAAATATATACGTGTGTGTGTATACACACAGTAAAAACGTTTCTCAATAGTACAGGAATATTAGACATAGTTATACAAGAAAGCAGTGTTGAGAAATGTGGCCTTCTATATGGAAAATTCAAACCTAAGTCTTTGATATATGATTGTGCCCTGGTGTCCACTTAAATTTTTTGGTTGAGTCATCTTTATTTCATTGGAATTCCCTGTGATTCATTGTCCAATCAGACACTTTCTACTTAACGTCCTTTTTGTATTACATATGGGCTAATCTGAGGTATTTAAGATCTGGAAGTAGGGAAATATGGATTCAATTCTCCTTTCATAAAGGAATCTGGCTTTCATTCAGTTTATTTTCTAATCTCTTTATTATTCTTTAATTTCACTTTTTGCCTAAATATTATGAACATGTGTTATAAAAAATAAGCCTTCAACATTTAGGAAAGATAGCCTGACAAAAGATTTCCTGATCATCTGTGTATTATTACAGAGTCTTGCCCCTCCAGCCAGTGAGATCTTGGGTAGCACAGTTTGCTGGTCTGTTTCCCGTGCTGTGCTTTTTGGATTGCCTTGAGAAGCTCTCAGTCTGAGCTGACCATGCTCTCAATTCTAATTCTCCTCAATTCCTGCATTCTTCCCTCTTCCTTTTCTTTTAAATTATAGTTTACATTCTAGGTACATGTACAGAATGTGCAGGTTTGTTACATAGATATACATGTGCCATGGTGGTTTGCTGCACCTATCAACCCGTCATCTACATTAGGTGTTTCTCCTAATGCTATCCCTCCCCTAGCCCCCCACTTCCTGACAGACCCCGGTGTGTGATGTTCCCCTCCCTGTGTCCATGTGTTCTCATTGTTCAACTCTCACTTATGAGAACATGCGGTATTTGGTTTTCTGTTCTTTTGTTAGTTTGCCGAGAATGATGGTTTCCAGCTTCATCCATGTCCCTGCAAAGAACATGAACTCATCCATTTTTATGGCTGCATAGTATTCCATGGTGTATTTGTGCCACATTTTATTTATCCAGTCTCTCATTTATGGGCATTTGGGTTGGTTCCAAGTCTTTGTTATTGTGAACAGTGCCTCAATAAACATATGGGTGCATGTGTCTTCATAGAATAATTCATATTTCTTTGGGTATATGCCCAGTAATGGGATTGCTGGGTCAAATGCTATTTCTAGTTCTAGATCCTTTAGGAATCACCACACTGTCTTCCACAATGGCTGAACTAATTTACACTCCCACCAACAGTGTAAAAGAGTTCCTATTTCTCTACATCCTCTCCAGCATCTGTTGTTTCCTGACTTTTTAATGATTGCCATTCTAACTGGCGTGAGATGGTATCTCAATGTGGTATTGATTTGTGTTTCTCTAATGACCAGTAATAATGAGCTTTTCTTCATATGCTTGTTGGCTGCATAAATGTCTTCTTTTGAGAAGCGTTCATTCATACGCTTCACCCACTTTTTGATGGGGTTGTTTTTTTCTTGTAAATTGGTTTAAGTTCTTTGTAGATTCTGGATATTAGCTCTTTGTCAGACGGGTAGATTGCAAAAATTTTCTCCCATTCTGTAGGTTGCCTGTTTACTCTGATGATGGTCTCTTTTGCTGTGCAGAAGCTCTTTAATTTAATTAGATCCCATTTGTCTATTCTGGCTATGTTGCCATTGCTTTTGGTGTTTT
This sequence comes from Cebus imitator, assembly GCF_001604975.1. NCBI lineage: Eukaryota > Metazoa > Chordata > Mammalia > Primates > Cebidae > Cebus > Cebus imitator. The sequence goes on along the minus strand of NW_016107453.1, from coordinate 1,526,776 downwards.
AGTCATGAAGTCTTTGCCCATATCTATGTCTTGAATGGTCCTTTTTTTTTCTTGAGGCAGACTTTCGCTCTTGTTGCCCAGGCTGGAGTGCAATGGTGCTGTCTTGGGTTACTGCAACCTCTATCTCCAGGGTTTAAGAGATTCTCTTACCTCAACCTCCCAAGTAGCTGGGATTACAGGCACCCACCAACATGCCTGGCTAATTTTTGTATTTTTAGTAGAGATGGGGTATCACCATCCCCTTTTCTTTTTGCTAGACATTTGCAACTTTCTAGATTTGGAAGTTGTGTATGTGGCCAAAGTATGGTGATGAAAATGATGTTTTGAATGCTGTTTTCCAGTGTTTTTAATTTGCTTGCGCCTCATTCCAAAATGTGTAATTTCCTTTATGCAAACAGTGTGAATGTGTTGCTATGCTCAAAACACAAGCTGGGAGAGGATTCCCAAGCTGTTCTCATAATTTTTCTACTTTATTTTTTCTATAAGCTGTAAAAGGATATATTTGAGCAAGGAGAACACTTTCATTAACCTACCTACAGGTTCTCATGGAAGTGCCCAACTGTTTCCTATTTCTCTTCACAGTGATTTAAAATAGAAAGTCATGTATATTTTGTACACAAATAAACAGAATTGAAATTTTCTTTGAAAATGAACAGCTTGGGCAACATAGGGAAACCCTGCCTCTACAAATTTTTTTTAAAAAAGTAACTGGGCATAGTGGTGCATGCCTGTAGTCCCAGCTACTCAGGAGGCTGAGGTGGGAGGATTGATTGAGGCCAGGAGACAGAGAGTAAAATGAGTGATGATCACACCACTGCACTCCAGCTTGAGTGACAGAGTGAGCTTCCCACCTAAAAAAAAAAAAATCCTACCTTGAGAATTAACACATAAGGTAAATAGAGGCAGAGTTAAAGTCTCTATCTGGCACCATTTCTATCCATGGCATTAGATTACTTACAGTCAAAATGACGTAAGTTAAAAATGAACTATGAAAAGTTACTTTTATCACGTACCATTTGATAACTAGAACACTTCGTTTTTCCTGCTAATTTTTTCAAAAAAGCAGCTAGATTATGAAGGTAACTAATCAACTGATCCCAATATGGACTTCTGGAAGATGGATATTGATTGACATTGACTCTGGATAGGCAGTCGCAAATTGCTTTTCTTCTTGTGTTATATGCAAGTGAATGTTATAAATTGTTAAGGCATTTCAGGAAGTCACTTCAAACTATCAAAAACACAGTCCCCGTCCATGTTCCTTGAGTGGAGGCAGGAATGTGTTTACAGCCACTTTACAGTCCAAATGTGAACTGCAGAAAGTTTTCAAGTTAATGTAAGTTTACATTTTGAGTTTATATTTTAACTTGTCAAACTTTTATTATTGACTTGTAATAATAAAGATTTCACCTGCTGCACACATGGTTCTTAAAAACAATAATTTTATTGATGTTGGGCCAGCTTCTAATATGCTAGGAGGAACAATCTGATTTTATTTAGACTAATGAAATCCATAATTTGCAAACATGCTGAAGCTCTGCTTTATAGTAGTTAATTATAAAATGCACTAAGTGAATCTCTCCACTGTGAAAGACCCCAGTGTGCTTCCTAAGCTAAACTCAGGCAACTTAAAAAGCCAAGACCAAATATTCAGCTGAGACTTAGGAAGTGGTTGAGACACAACAGCAAAGCTGCCTGTGTTTTGGTGTGGTTAAAAGGTGTTCTCTGGTTGTGCTGATCTGTGTGTGACTCTGTTCCTGTAGATGATTAGATTAAACACGGCCGTATTTTGAGAAGCTGCAGAGGTTCTTGAAACACCACAGGCCAAAGCCAAATACACAGAATCAGATGTCCAGACTGCGTGTAAGATATGAAGTGAGAAGGAAACTAGAATTAAACTTGATATTTACCTGCAAACCCATTGCTTTAATCAACAAGCAGTTTGGAGCAAAGCCACACTATATCTTTCTTGGCCCCCAGGTGACATGTGAGAATATGTTTTTGCTATATGTTTGAGCGATATTGAGAGATTTTGTGTCTATCATCAGTTTTTTAAAAACTTAATTCCAATTCATGTTTCTCTAGGGGGAAACCTATAGTTTATCTGCCACATGTGTGGAAACCAGCAAATTCAAGGCGGCATAAAAAGTAAATCTATCACACGCTTGCTGAGTGATGTTTTTTTCTTTCATGTTTAGGAAATTTCCTCTTCCCTCCCAAATAAATAGTGTCTAGTAATATCAAAGTTTGTTGGCCGGTGTGGTGGCTCATGCTTGTAATCCCAATAGTTTGAGACTATCCCTGGCATCATAGTGAGATTCTGTCTCTACAAAAAATAAAAAATAAATAAATAAAATTAGCCAAAGGTGGTGGTGTGCTGTAGTCCCAGCTAGTCAGAAGACTGAGGTATGAGTATCACTTGAACCCAGGAGATGGAGGTTACAGTGGACTTTGATAGCACCACTGCACCCCAGCACTCCAGCCTGGGTGTTAGAGTAAGACTCTCTCTCTCTCTCTCTCTCTCTCTCTCTCTCCATATGTATATGCTCTATATATATATCTCTCTCTCTATATATATATATATACTCTCTCTCTCTCTCTCTCTCTCTCTATATATATATATATATATATGTTATATACTTTTACTTATGAGTATTCTTGTTCTCAGTGGTTATATATACATACCACTGAGAACAAGAATACTCATAAGTAAAAGTATATAACATATATATATATGTACAGAGAGAGAGAATATTTATATTCTGGGATTGTTATATATATATGTGTGTGTGTTTTATATATATATGTGTGATAAATATACACACACACACACACCACTGAGAACAAGAATACTCATAAGTAAAAGTATAGAACAATCCCAGAATATAAATGAGGACAATAAAGTTAGCTAACAATCAGTGGTTCTTTGATATATGTCAAGCACATATTCTAACCATTTTTTTGCATGTTTTATATAATTTAATTCTTACAAAATGCCATGAGGTAAGTACTATTAGTGGGTCACCAGAGAGAGATTGAAACCAACACACAGGGCAGTTTCTAAACCTAAGATCAAAATCTAATATACTGCTAACGTGAGATTCAAACCCAATCCATCTGGCTCCAGAGCTCAATATGTTTCTACCCTTCCAGAAAGTTTTCTTGGACAGTTTTTACTTTAAAGGATATAATTCTGAAATGGATTCAAAAGGATATTGACACAGCTAGTTATAAGGTGAAAAAGTCAGAGTTTCTTCCTTCCAAATTACATAATTGATACCACATTTACCATTCATGTTTAACGTTTTGAAATGGAAGTTCAAGAGTTTTATCACATTTATGTAAAGATTCGTGTTTGAATAAACACGTATGATCCAATTATTGGATCTTGTGGTTCCCTTCTTCAAGAATTCTAGGTTCTGATCCCATGTGAGCTGTTGACTAACTTTTAAACCCCTGGCAAGACCTTGCACCTCCATAATCCCAGCTGGAAAATTAGGTAAAATAAAAACATGACCTCATTAAGAAACAGATGCTTCATCTGAGCAGTGCTTTCCCAAGTAAACACATTACAGAGCTTCTTGTGACATTTTTTTAGGATGTGGTACTGTGTCCCCTTGACCATTGGTCAGTTTGGGATCAGGAGACAAGAGCTTGAAATTCTGTTTAATTTGCAGACCAAAGTTTAAAAAAACAACCAATTTCCTTCCTGAGGTTAATGTTGTAAGTCAGCCCTAGTTGTACAGTAATACCTGAGTTGAATAAGAAGCTGAACCAACAGTTTCCTTTTAAGCAATGTGTCTTCATCTAGCTGCACATTATCACAGATTTTCTAACACCATATTCTCTTGTGAATTTAAGAAAGCAAGGTGTTCTTTAAATTTGTACTGGGAATATCAAAAATAAAATTTATTTTGTAAAATGTTATCCCTTTGCCAATTCAAAAAGAGGATTTTCATGCCAGAAAAGTTGCTTTGCTATTTCTGAGCTAACAATGTAACTCAAACTCTCAGCCCTATAGACTTTGCTCTGACATAATTTATAATTATACTTATTTTCTTAGATTAATTCAAATAAACTCCTTTCTGATGTTACTTGCTGACAGACACTCAGCATGATTGTTGTATTTAAGATACGATTTAACATCTATTAAGAATAGATCAACAATATCTGACACAATTTACACCTTAGTTTTTACTAATTATTTCAAACAGTAAAATACAATTCTGGCCGGGCACAGTGGTTCATGCTTGTAATCCCAGAACTCTGGGAGGCCAAGGCGGGTAGATCAACTGAGGTCAGGAGTTCAAGACCAGCCCAGCCAACATGATGAAATCCTGTCTCTACTAAAAATACAAAAAATTAGCCGGGTGTGGTGGTGGGTGCCTGTAATGCCAGTTTCTCAGGAGGCTGAGGCAGGAGAATTGCTTGAACCTGGGAGGCGGAGATTGCAGTGAGCCGAGATCTTGCCATTGCACTTCAGCTTGGGCAACAAGAAACTCGGTCTCAAAAAAAGAAAAGAAATACAATTCTGAGATATCTATCACTTGGAAAATATTCATGGATTAGACAGGTGCATTATTCTCTGAACTTCATTCTGGCTTCTGTCTCCCCTTTCCAGTTAAAATCTTATTAAACATATAAATACAGAGGCAATTAACAAGTACTTCTATTACTCAAGTGTGCTTGGTCCTTAATTGCCTCAGGATTTTAGGTGACAAGCTTCCAATTACATCATCAAGTATTAAAGATAGCTGAGAAAGATAGTATTGTAAACAAAATTGCTCAAGCAAACTGCTTTTAGATCTTTTGGATGTCTGCTGATTATAAGTGGTCCTAAACACAAATCTTAATTCTTCCCTGAAGCAAGACCTTACTATCTCTGCTTTAAATCCTCTGCCTTTTCTCTAGCTAGGAGTTTTACGTCCTATTTTACTGAGGGAGCTTTCTCAAATCTCTGTCAAAATGGCTTTGAGTCTTCCCCACCCTTCTCTTGCAACACTGACTCTCCAAAAAAATCTTTCTCCTTCCAAGGGTAAGGATTGCTATATGGATTTCTGGATTCCATCCCCCTGCCTCCTCTAAAACCTCACCCTCAGCTAACTCTGTTGCTCTGTATTGCTCTAAAAACTCATCATAAAATACAATTTGATGTAAGCAACAAATTAATTTTGGCATTGTACACATTGTCTCCACACTCTTTTATATTCTTCATGTGTTGTTTTAGTCCCTGGGACAGGGATATCTAATCCTATCTGCTGCTAATGCTCCTGAGGTCTGCTTGTCCAAGAAATGCTTCATCTATAAGCCACACCATTCATTTTAAACATCTCTGTGAATGATTTATGAACAAACTCTTTCTGAAAAGGCAGATGTTTTCAAAGCTATTAGCTTTTCCAATTCGCCTTCACAATTCTTACTTGAAATACGCAGTTGTCTGCTGTGACATTGTATTTTAAATTCCCAGGATTCTGGATTTTCTCTGGTGGCTAGCTTTCAGTATCATAGTATGCTGTCTTTACTGTGAGCACTCCTTTAAAAGTGCTTATACTTTTGTAGACTTTTGCTATTTCAAGGCTGATTTCAACTAAGAGTCAATGTCTTAGCATAATTGCTTGGGGGCTCAAATTAGAAAATACCACTCCTTTTGCTGTTTACAGCCTTTAGAATGTGTGTCACGTCTTTCCTGAAGAGCATCCAAACATCCCTCACATTGATCTTCCCTTTCATATCCTGTCCAGCTCCTGAAGGGAAGTCACGTGGGTCTCTCGCCATGCCCTGATTCCAGCTACTCTGGAACTGGCTGCCTGTTACTTTGGGTGCTTAAGTGTTCTTCACATTGCCCGGGACTCTCACTGCCTATGAGACAGCATGCTTCTCCCAGACAGCTGTCAGGCTTTCTTCATGGAGGACGGAATGTTCATTCACCCTCCAAAGAGTTGATCTCTTTCAGTTGGCTCTAAGCAGCCTGTTTCTGTCTGACTTTTGGAGATCTTACAAAATTCGTATCCCCTTGCTGAGGTGAAACTAAGATTTGTTCATGCTTGAATGACAGTCTTTTCCAGTGGAATTTCTTCTATTCATCTTCAGTGGCAATTAAGCTATGGTGGAAAATGAATAAATTTTGGGAGCATAAAAGTCATAATAGTATATTAAATAGCATTCCAAAAGATTCATAAATGATGCCAAAATATTTAAAAATTAAATTGACTTGCTTGCATAATTGAAACCTTTAAAAGTTCATGCTTCACCTCTCTGTTTGAAAGAAAAAATTGAGGTATTTCCTCAGGCTCCTCAAAGTGAATTTGGTGTCTAGTGTGTGGCCTATATTTTAAATCAGAATTCTAAAATCTACCCTCCAAATGAAGTGAAAACCTCTTGATATAATAATAAAAAAAATTTGGAAAGTGCTCTGTATTTATATAGATTTGGAGGAAAAAACTATTACTCCATTAAATAAGTATAAATATCCTATGAAGTATATTGCAAAGGTCACATTTGTTAAGTATAAAACCTGTATTCAAATACATATTATGTTGCAGAGGTCACTTGGGGACACTTTTCTTCTCTCTCTTCTATGTCAGAGGAAAAAACTCAAGTGTGAAATTTCCACACATGTCCCTCAGAGTTAGTTGATAAATCTTCTATCTTGGAAAAGTTCAGGGAGTGCAGAGTGCATTATCAACATGTATTTCATGTACTAAGTAATTTTAAGTCATTTTTAATAGTACATGAATAAAAGATTCTATTTTTATTTCTGTGAGCAATGAGTTCCTTGAAAAACTCAACTAACCACTGAAAACTCAGATGAGTCCTTGCTAACTTCCTTTGCATGTTAATTAGGACATCTTTATACATAGACTATCATGCACATTTATGCTACTGACCAAACAAAATGTTAAGTGGTGGTGTTAAGTTTTCTCTAACAGAGAAAACTTGTTAGCCTAGTAAATATTGTTGAAGTAAATATCTGAATAAATGACATAAAAATGTGGAGACTTGGAAGGTCACTGAGCCCTAGCCACTTAATTTCAGGCATTACAGCAGTCAGTTGCTCAGTGGACAATTTTTTATGAGGTGTTGGTGATTTAACAAGTTGGCCCAAAGTAGTCAGAATCTAAAGTGAAAGATTTCATCTCTGTTGGGTTTTATGGGTGCACAGTGGACTCTTTTGCGAGGATGGCCAAAGTTTTCTGCATTTGGCATTCAAGAACCCAAGGAGAATGTAGTCATCTGTTTGCTATAGTGTTTTCTACATTTGTTTCAGTGGTTTGTGTATGATTCTAGAAAGCTTTGTTAAAAACACTACTAGGATGATTTGCTGTCTATTTTTTAGAGTTTGTAACTGCTCAAACTACTGTCCCATATGTTTTAAATAGCATTTTAAGTTTGTTGGGAGAATATCACTTTATCCTTAGACTGTGTGAAAATTGATCTTATATAATAAAAAGCAATTTACTTGGATTATAAGAATGAGATTATGGGCTCTGTGAAACAATATCTAGCTTGACTGGGATTGCAGAGAACATGGTTGATAGGCTTAAGCACAAATATCACCTGGCTGAGTGGTTTTGAACAGTCACAACAATCACTTGGGAAACCAAGGTGTTCTCTCTTCAGGCTCTCGAACTCCATGTTATTGGTATTTTAGACATTTTAAAATGTAAATGGGTATTTTGTCAAAATGAGCTATATGTTTGTGAGAATAGGAAACATTCATAACTCAGTAAATCACTAAAAGAAATAAACAGATGAAGCAAGCTTAGTTTTGCATGAAACTGGAAAGTTCCTCATTTCACCTCTCTTCTTTGTCTCCCCTAGTCCTCCTTTATATTAGCCACCTATTTCTTTGACTAATAAAATAAGTCACTGACATTCAAAAACCATCTATTAATTGTTTGCAACTTGCACAGCACTAAGCTCAATACAGAGGCTTCAACAGTACATGGGAGCAAGTAAACTTCGATCTCATGGGGCTTGATCAGAGGAGGCAGAAAATCAGACAATCAGAATGATACATGGTGAGGGCTATGACATAATCCCACAATTGTCTCGCAAATGCTAGATTCTAAATAAGGCTTTGTTTCCACATGTCATTAAGCATATGTGATCCAGATGAATTATGGGAACATCTACTCTTTAGTTTTTCAGTTTCCATCGAAATGTTCACCCAAAGTAATTGCTATACTAACTACATGAAACTTTATTTCCCTGGAGGTTCAGTCTTCAGGTGAGAAGTCAGTTAAAGTGAACTCATCTACAACTGGGGGTGAAAAATCAAGCCCTAGCATAATGATCATGGAAAAATAGAAATACACAGTCATGGGTTATTTATATTTCCTTTCTTCTCTCCCTTAGGACATCTACTTGGCCTCTCCCATGACGATTCCAAATTCTGTGAAGAGACCTTTGGTTCCACAGAAGATAAGCGCTTAATGTCTTCCATCCTTACCAGCATTGATGCATCTAAGCCCTGGTCCAAATGCACTTCAGCCACCATCACAGAATTCCTGGATGATGGCCATGGTATGTATCATTAAGGACAACATTGGCTGAGAAACAAAATTTGGGATTCTTAGGAGTTTGACTTCATTATATCCTCAAAATATTCATCTTGCCCTCTAAGACAATAGTTGTTTGCATAGTGTCAGAAGAAAGACCAAGGAAATTGATCATATGTGGGTATGTGCTGCCAACATCCTTGGTGGCATTTTAGCTATGGTATTTTGGCTTTTGAATTGAAAAAGTTCAAAGCAGAGGCAGTGTGGAAGACCACACAGAATGCCTCACTAGTGCCCTGAAAGCCTGGCTTTTATTCCTTCTTTCACCACTAGCTTCCTGTGAGAAGTTTGGCAGACATCTTGGTTTCCTTGCTATTAATATGACTTGCAGAAGTATTTGTTACAGGCCTATTATAGGGGTGCGGTTAAGGTGTAGGTGACAATTCTACTGGATACTTTTTATGGCAACCTAAAGCCAGAAGAGGAAGCTTTCTAGATTTGCACTGACTAGAAGAATTTGGTTTCATCCTGATAGCAGATTCTCCTGAAAGTGGAGTAAAAACTGCAGAACAGAAATAGAAAAGAATCTGAATGATGGGAAAACACTTTAAGAACTTCAAAAGAAAATTTTGGCTTCATCCTTCAAATACAGTTCGAGAGAACAGTGTACTTTATTAAATTCTGTAAGACTAGGATTAGTGCTGTAAATTATATGAACATACTGAGGAAGTTACAATTTTTAGAAATAATAAATCCCAACCCCTAAGTAATCTTGGAAACAAGCTGTTGCAAATTTCCTAGCATTCTTTAGTACTTTAAAGTAATAAAAACACAGGAGGGTAAATGCCTTGGCCTTGGAAAGAATCTTCAGAGATCAGGTAGCCAAAATTTCCTCTTTTATAGAAATGGACATATTCTCATTTCTTTTATGTTCTCTTAAGATTCATCTTTCTAAAACTAGCAGTTAAATGAAATATGACAGAAATTATTAATCATAACAATTTTCTATAAAATTATCTAATGATGTATGGTCCAAAGTTGAATAAAGAGTATCTATGAAAACTGTCTTTTTCCCAGTTCCACAAAGCTTATGATTTAATATTCCCCTAATTTTTAGTATGTTGTCTTTTTTGAACTGTGGCTACATAATACCAGAAAAAATAGCAAATTCAAATTATTTCAGACACAAATAAATTCAGCTGCACAGTTCTCTGATACCACGGAGCCAAAAATCTGTTCATTAACTCATTTTTACTCCATTAGTGGTGAACAGGTAAGGCTTTAGCTGCCTGTTACTACATATTTATATGTCTCATTTCCAGCTTGGTTTAAAATATATCTCACTACAAAAAAAATGTTCTTTTTTAGTTGAAAGAATATCTCAATAATTTAAAGACTTGGAAACAACACTAAGAATTAATGTATGAAGCTTTCCTTTAGACCAATAATACAATGGTAATTTTATGTTTAGCTCAGTTTACATTGTGGATTAAATGTGGATAAAGTCCTAAAATAAATATTCCTTATAGTCATCCTATCTACATTGATCAGATCAGTATCTCATAAAGTCCTTCTTGGGTGGAATCTTAAGTCTCCACTCATAATATTGCTTTTCTGTTTTACTTCTTTTCAGGTTTTCTGAAAATAAAATAACATTAATATTTTATTTCAAAATCACATGTTACACATTCCAAGAAGTTGAGCTAAACCTTGAATCACTAAATGAATGGATTTAGTTGCTAAGGCAGCAAATACTTATGGCTAAAATGGGACCAAATTTTTTTCCCTGTGCAAGTATTAGGTCAGCTAATTACAATGCTGTGGAGAATTTTGTTCCTAATTTTGAAATGATTCATTTATTTCATGTTTATGGAATTTGTGATCTTAATTTCTATGCAGTAAATAATGCTTTTGGCATTGTCTTCATTTTTTTAATATTAATTCTATATTTTAAAAAGTCCATGCTCTGAATTTTTAAAGATTTCATAACAAATTTACATATTTTTATCTCTCTGTTTCTGTTCCAAAGAACTCATGATAGAAAACAACTAAGAAAACAATTTTAATAGAAATAGATCTTATTCATTTGCACTAATAAAAAAGTATCTGAATTCTCATATGTATATTAAATAAATAAATTCAATTATTACCAAAATTCCTTTAACAGAAGATGCTTATAGTTTACTTATTTACTTTATTTCATCCAATCTAGATTTTTTCACTTTTGAATATGTTGGTTTGGTTAGACAGTCTTTTATTTCAATAAAAATCCTATTTTATCAGTAGCTTATAATATGAATAAAGTAAGTTCAGAATAACAAAAAACAAAGAAAAGCAGGTGGCACAATGACAAAGCTCAGTTATGTCTTACTTCCTTTCAAAAGAGCATACTCAGATACAGAATTGAAACAGTGGTACTCCCTGTAGTGCTATTACTTAAAGATGAATTGAAATAACTTAATAACTTTTAAATTGTAACCAGAAAGCTGAATTAAGTCAATGTAAGTGAAAGTGTGGCCAAAGAAACTACTAAACCCACTGTAGAGATTATTGAGATTCTAACATTTCAGCCACAGAGCATGGGAGAGAATAAGAAGACAGTCAAAGCCCAGGATGATAGAATAACAAACAGATGTGTCTTTGTTAGAAGACTAAATGATATCAGAAAACCATATTATAAAACCTTTTAACTTTACTCATAGGAAGCTACATAGGCTTCTACTCAGAAGTAGAATTCATATTTTACAGTTCTACCATTTTTCTGTTCTAATTTTCTAGGCCACTCAACATTTTAAGCAATAAAATAGTCATAAGGGGTGAGGATGCAGAGACTTTAGACAGGTAATCTGAGAGCAAGAAATGATATTATTTGACAATAAGAGAAGAGCTGTAAATATCAGCTGTAAAACATGAAAGGCACAGTGGTCTGGTACCATTTTCTAAAGGTCAAAATCCCTATCTCAAGCACGGTCCCTCAAGTCAGTGCTATATTTCAGCACGATACAATAATTGACACACAGGAAAAAAATGATTTTCAGTTATTTAGGAAAGTTAAACTGTGACTACTATAAAGGCAGAAAAGCAATTGCTAGTTTTAATCAGGTAATCTCGTAACACATATACCATTTTCCAATGGTACCTAAAGAGCACATTATAAACGGGAAATCCATTTACATCTAATATCTCATCCCTCCTCCTCCCACCTCCATCAATACTGGAGAAATGAGATCGGAGAGTAAAATTAAATTCAAAGCATTTGATTTATTTTCAAAATTATTAGCCATAAGTAGCTGGACATTTGTAGCACTTGTCTACTGCCAAATTTAAATTCATTAGTACTGAGTGTTTCCTGATTTAGTTCCAACAAGAAATATGCAGCAATTAGGTTATGGTTGAAAAACCAGTGTGCTCAATCTAAAGTCACTGTGTCTGCAGATCTGTGATTCAGAAAAGGAGAAGTCATGTCTCAAGAGACCCCCTCCTCCCAATCTTGGCCAAGATACTTGTAGACACTCTTCAGTGTTTTTACAAGCTGGCTCTAGGCAAGCTGGCTAGGAGTATGAGCCCCAAAAATAAAGGTAAGCACTGGCAAAGAAATTGTGCAGTGAAAGCAGGTTATTGAATTTCCTTTCTCAAATGCTTCCTAACCTTGAGTCCAAAAAAAGATAGCTGTGTCTGCTGTGTCCCTGAGTTCACAGTGCCAGACGATGAGAAAGGCCACCACTTATGTAGATAAAGCCCAAGAACACTCACAACACAGGTTGCTAAGGAAAATCTATAGACGGTTTTGAAAATTTGACATGTAATATAAAGAGCTAAGTTTATAGCTACTTACTGAACACAGAACTTTGTACATAAAATGATATTGGAAAACCAGTTCTCTGTATCTTTTGTTAAGTATAGACTGTAAAGCTGGCCAGGGGAGCTTAACATCAGCTTTTAAGGTGGTGGTAATAAAATTCAAAGCCAACACTATGGTTGCATCTTGATTTTCATAATAAATATGCTCTTTAATAGAGTGTGCAAATAAGACATATAGTTTAAGGCTACGATGACTTCCTTACTTACTTAATTTATTTATATATTTATTTATTTTTGAGACAGAGTTTCACTATTCTTGCCCAGGCTGGAGTGCAGTGGCACTATCTTGGCTCACCACAACCTCGACCTCCCGGGTTCAAGTGATTCTCCTGCCTCAGTTTCTGAGTAGCCAGGATTATAGGCATGCACCATCATGCCTGGCTCATTTTGTATTTTTAGTAGATATGGGGTATCTCCATGTTGGTCAGGCTGGACTTGAACTCCGAATCTCAGGTGATCCACCTGCCTCGGCCTCCCAAAGTGCTTGGATTACAGGGGTGACTTATATTTTTAAAACATTCCTTTCTCCTTTGTCACAGAGAATCTTTAACTTAATTTCCCTGCCATTACATCTGCTAAACAGTGTACTTATTGCATCTAACAGCTTCACACCCAGACCCATTGAGTTGCTTTTGAACAAAAAATGTCTGTCTTTTTGAAGTGCCCTTGTTCATTCATCTATCACTGGGTCCAAAATGAGTGATCAAAGAGCAGACAAATGCACCCATTTTTCTTTTAACATTAGACATTCAAGTAAAGACCTAAAAGCAGAGGGGCAAGGGTAGGCAGATGAAGAGAGGAAGCAAACGGTGATTGTAAGCAGTGGACTTAGGCTTCTTTGGATGAGTTTCATTAGGAACATTAAGTGATTTCTCCTAGATCATGAATATTTGGGTCAATGCTTAATTTCATACCTGAGCATTGAAAAGGAAGGAAAGACAGAAATAACTTTAGTGTTAGAAATAGGAAAGAAAATATTGAAAATAATAAAGAACAATAACTTTGAGCCTGGGCATGGTGGCTCACGCCCTGTAATCCCAGCACTTTGGGAGGCCAAGGTGGGCAGATCACCTGAGGTCAGGGGTTTGAGATCAGCCTGGTCAACATGGCGAAACCCTGTCTCTAGTAAAAAGACAAAAATTATCTGGGCATGGTGTTGTGCACCTGTAGTCTCAGCTACTCAGGAGGCTAAGGCAGGAGAATCACGTGAACTCGGGAGGTGGAGGTTGCAGTGAGCGGAGATCACGCCACTGTACTCCAGCCTGCTGGGCAACAGAGCTAGACTCCATCTCAGAAAAGCAAAAAGAAAAACAAAAAGAACAACAACTTTGATAATTTTGATTAATCATTAATACAAGAGACAAATAGTACTATAAGTCAGATATATAAAACTACAGATTTTTCTGTTCCATTTCCTGGAGGCATAACATTCCTTCCATCACATATTAGTGGACTTCTGCCACCATGGAAAGACTAACACATTTTCTTACAGTTTCGTCTCAAATCACAGCATTTTACTTTTTAATTTTTTGTCTTATTTTAGCCATTTGGTTCAACATGAATGGTAAAAACATGTATGCAGTATGCACACATTAATATTGACTTTCTTTTCTTTTCCTTTTTTTTTTTTTTTTTTTTTTTTTTTTTTTTTTTTTTTTTTTTTTTTGAGATAGAGTTTTGCTCTTTGTCCCCCAGGCTGGTGTGTAATGGCTTGATCTCAACTCACTGCAACCTCTGCCTCACAGGTTTAAGCAATTCTCCTGCCTCAGCCTCCCGAGTAGCTGAGATTACAGGTGCCCACCACAATACCAAGCTAATTTTTGTATTTTTAGTAGACGAGGTTTCACCATGATAGTTGTTAGGCTGGTTGTGAGCTCCTGACCTCTGGTGATCCACCCACCTTGGCCTCCTATACTGCTGGAATTTCAGGCGTGAGCCACCACGCCTGGTCTTTCTTTTATAATCTATCCATTTATATATACACAATGTTAAAACAAAATTTAAAAAGGAAGAAGGAAGGAAAGGAGAGAGAGAGTGAGGGAGGAAGAAACTTGCCAATTTGTGGAACAGAACAAACACAAAATCTTGGCAGCAAGGCCCAGATCAAATTTCAGACTGCGATGAATTGAAAAATATGTGAAGTAGATGTGAAGAACTGATTGAAAATAAAAGTAAAACAGATTAAGAAAAAAATCAGCAGTAGGTTGGATGCCTCCAGAGGTCATTAGAAATGATACCAAAAGGTTGACCCATTTCCCCTTATGCCCCTCCCCCAAACTGTATACATTTTTTAAAAATAGAAAAGGTATATCTAATCTCTTATTACTTAGATTTTAAATATTTTATACTATGAGATTCAGACTTAGGCTCATATTGATGTGTTATTGTTTCTTGTACTGATTTTTGTTATTGATTCATGGCATCATTCTAACATTTGATAGAGATGCTTGTACCTATTTTGTTGCAAAAGTACATAATTCAATGTAAAAATGAAATAATATATACTTTGGCATAAACAAAAATTGATGCAGCTACAAATCCTAGTACTGAGAATGCTGGAGTAACACAGTAATTGCAATTCTGAAATAAATTATTTTAAGCAAGAAAAGGTCATTGCCATATGTACTACCTCTAAGGGAAAATTATAGAGCTGATGTATCTTATTTTTAATAGAAAGTAAATGTGTCATTTATTTTTAAAAGTTGTACTTCTAAATTAAGGGTTGTAAAGAGATGCCACATCTTGAAGTCTGCTGGAAGCCAATTTCAAATTGTTTGCATTATGCTTTTTTCACTTGTCATCTACGAGTGAGATAGAACAGGTGTCAGTGACTGTGTATGCGTAGTCAGGTGGTGAGTTATTTTGGCTCCAGCAAAATGAGGGTAAACCCATGCCACGTGCATGCATACATGGTAAAGACTTCCTAGCTAATATTTAGTTACCCAGGCTTACGGTCTGTGCTTTTTAGTAAAATAAAAAAGAAGTTTCTTAAAACAGCACTTTTGAAGAATTGGAAAACATTCTTGCAGACTCAGAGATTTGTTGACAGTCTTCTAACATCAGCAATCTGCCAAGCAACCCCTGGTTCACACAGTGCTCCTTTTTTTATTCTGGAAAGAAGATAACGCTTTTCATGGAATTCTGAAGCCCGAATCACATTCTATCTTATAAACAAAGCCTAGTGAGCTTTTACTATCATTCTTTCATATTGACTTGATGTTGATGTTTTTCTTTTAACTTGATGTTTTTCTCCCAGAGTTCTCTTTGGCTGGATACTTATTTTTAATGCTTTTTCTGGCTTGCCTTAAGAAGCTTTACCTCTTCAAACATTCTGGCTCAGAGGCTAAATAGGAACTTTGCTCTTTATTCATTTTCATATAATGTCCCCAACACAGATTGACAAATTCTAAGATATTCACTTGGAAGAAATTTGAATGTACCCTTAAAAATTTATAATATACTTAAAATGTGCTGAATATTCTGTTTCTCAGTGGAACATAAGATTTTGAATATGACTGTTTTTGTTGAATAAAAAGAGTAACTAAGACATCTAAAAGGTTGTTAAATATTTCATTGTTTTGTATTTTTCTGGTCACCCTTAATTCTCTGTTAGCTAATTTCACATTTACAGTAACACAGTGAGAAGAGAAACATTATGCGGATCTTGAAAATAAATTATGGAGAGGCTAGCTAACTTAGCCAGGAGCACTCAACCATTTAGTATTTCACCGGAGTAAGACTGCAGATTGGGTGTTTCTTCCATTAAGCTCAATATCCACCGTTTAAAGGATCCTTACACATGGTTGCCCTTCAGCAATACAATCAGGCAGCTACTCACATGCTAACAGAAGCCATATGGCATCTGAAGAGGGGGGCAGGCTCTGAGCATAAAACCGCAACAGCTGTGTGACCTTGGGTAACTGGTCTGCTGGTCTACCTCTTTTGTGCCTCAGTTTTCTTATCTGTAGGATAAATAAAATGTGTACTATAATCTGCCTGATGGGGTTGTGGTGGTGAGCGTTAAATAAGCTAATACATGTAAAGAACGGAGAATAGTGTGTGTAACTAATATTTGTTATTTTTATTGCTATTGTAATCATTGTGTAAATCCTAAAATCAAGTAAACAGAAAAATACAGAAACAGATGGGCAATGCTTATGCACGTGTGTGACAAAAGAAAATTAATGATGTTAACTCACTGGACAGGGACTCTTAGGGAAGCTTTTATGGGGACGGAAAAGAGAGAGCAAAGCACATTTAATGTTCTGGATTCTCATTGTCCATGTTTCAGCTTCTATAGAACTCCCATCTCACCCCGATGCCTATATACCTTCATATATGATGCAGTGAGACACGTACATGGTTTTAGCAGGTACACTCCAAATACCCAACAAACACCAATTCTATTAAATAGACACGAAGAGGAAAAGAATATAAAGACTAGACTAATCCTAAATTATCAAAGATTTTTTTTTCTTTTTTCACTGCTCCTTTGTTCTGCAAATCTTGACAGCTTTTTATTAAAATTTTTATCAGTCTGGGAGAAACACTTTATCTCTTTGACTTAATTGGAAGGCCTTGAGGGGTAGATCTGAGTCATTTTTCGGTATTTCCAATGCCTAGTGTGTTTTCTAGAACATTGTAGGTGCTGAGCAAATGCCTGTCGAATGTGCAAGAATGAATGAGGAGCCAGCTTGGCTATTATTTATGGAATCCGTGGAAAGGAGACATGTGATAGGCACATGGGGAAGGGGTGAGTTAGAAATGGAGAATGGGTTATACAAATAGAGTGCCAAGGACAAACTCTGTTTCTCAAAGTGGTAGAGTAAATGTGTCATTACCATTATCACTATTACAGTTATACTAAAATTCCTCATCCAATTTCCTCTAGGCCTATCCCAATTTTGTTTAGTGCCTTAGCACAAAGGCTAAGTTCACAACTAATCACTAAAAAACCATTTTATTTCATCACACCCCTGCCAACCCCATTGTTATAGACACTCCGGAGCGTATCACTCCTGAGAACCCTGGAGGGTATCATGGGCCCAGTGAGGTGCCTGGCCTTGTCCCCACGGAGTCCCTCTCCAGAGCATTACACTGTGGATTCGTGGGTGCCTCATGCTCCAACACCAGCCGGGACATTTTGTTTTCGGATCCATGATTTTAGCTGTTTGAAACCTAAACACAGAGCAGTGGTCAATCTCAGTTATTCTTGTAGGTAACTGTTTGCTGGATCTACCGCGAAAGCAGATCCTGGGCCCCGAAGAACTCCCGGGACAGACCTACGACGCCGCCCAGCAGTGCAACCTGACCTTCGGGCCCGAGTACTCGGTGTGTCCCGGCATGGACGTCTGTGCTCGCCTGTGGTGTGCCGTGGTGCGCCAGGGCCAGATGGTCTGTCTGACCAAGAAGCTGCCTGCCGTGGAAGGGACGCCTTGTGGAAAGGGGAGAATCTGCTTGCAGGGCAAGTGTGTGGACAAAACCAAGAAAAAATATTATTCAGTAAGTGATTTTTCTCATCAGCCAAGGCCTGGAAGTGAAGTACATTCTTGTGATGGGTATGGGCACTGTCCTCAGAAGCATTTATTTTCTAATTGAAAAGCTTTTTCTGGATGGGGGCAGTGGCTCATGCCTGTAATCCCAGCACTTTCGGAGGCCGAGGTAGGCGGATCACAAGGTCAGGTGTTCGAGACCAGCCTGGACAACATGGTGAAACCTTGTCTCTACTAAAAAACCTCAAAAATTAGCCGGGCGTGGTGGTGCATGCCTGTAATCCCAGCTATTCAGGAGGCTGAGGCATGAGAATTGCTTGAACCCGGGGGCGGAGGTTGCAGTAAGTCGAGATGGCACCATTGCACTCCAGCCTGGGCAACAAGAGCAAAACTCGGTCTCCAAAAAAAAAAAAAAAAAAAAAAAAAAAAAAAAAAAAAAAAAAAAAAAAAAAAGAAAGAAAGAAAGAAAAGAAAAGAAATAAGAAATGAAAAACTTTTCCTTTCAAGACCTATTTACACCTGCTTCTTTCACCTGCAGTGGTCATTCTCAGTGATCAAATAAGGGGAAAATGCAGATACTAGGGATTTCTTTGCAGATTACATCTTTTAACAAACACTTGTGTAACTCAGATTCTGTCCAATTGAGACCCCATGTAGGACCCTATTAATTGCTTTTGAGAAGTTTACTTTCAAACTTGCCTTGCTAACGTTATCAGAATATAGGTATTTAAATTCAGTAAGAAGGTCATAACAGAGCTGACACATGTGGTCCTTGTACATATTTGGTGAGCTCCAGATGTCACTTTCTTCCTCTGGACAATAAGTTAATCTAAATTTAGGAGCTAAAGTAACTTATGGCTGCTCCAGGGAAACACCTCTGCCACCACATACACAGTCCAACTTCAGGTCAGTGACTGCCCTATTAATTTTCAAGGCCTAAGTAAAATATGTGCTCCCTCTCAACCCACAAGATTTGCGAAGTTCCTGAAAGAGAATTTTCATGTGCTCATTGCCTGTGTCTTTCAGGGTATCACCCAACCATGCATGGTCAGATAGCCTGACTGAGTCAGTCAGAGCTGGTACATATACCCTCTCAGCAAAGCAGTTGATCATATTCTTCCTTTCAGAATCTCTAAGCTCCCTCCAAGAATGTGTCCAGAGAAATAGACTTAGGTTGCCATAAAAGGGCTTTTTTTTTTAAGGGGTGTGTCTGCATGCATGGCCTGAGTGTAGTTCAGAATCTGTCACATCTAATTAGGAATTAAGCCAAGTTGGGTCCGTCCGATACATTTATGTACGTCATAGAGTCAGTCACAGACAGAATGTGGGATATCAACAGAGGGACTACAGAGTTTTACTGCTAAAGAGAGAAAGACATGCAAACACAATTAAATAATGCCCAGTGTCACATAGATCCTTCAGCATTACACATTTCAATAAAGATCCAAGATCAGAGTGGACAAAAAGTTATGATGGTTCAGTGATTTTAACAGAGTTGGACCATATCAGAAGACATAATTTAAAATGACCCATAGAAACCAGGAGGTAATCTTTGTGGTGTGCTCAGTACTTAGAATGACGCTTTCAGATCCTCTAGCACTGGAGTGGGGAGGGTGGAAAAGATGAACTGCTTAGAATTGGAAATGTGTTGCATTTCCAAAGCATGATCATGCTAAATTCAGTGAAAATATAACTGTATCTGTGACAAAGTTTCCACTCTGTCATTAAATGCAAGTGATTTCCAAATGCACATTTTGAATGTTTTTCTCTCATCTGAGTTAAAATATCTTCTATTTTCTATTTCAGACATCAAGCCATGGCAACTGGGGATCTTGGGGATCCTGGGGCCAGTGTTCTCGCTCATGTGGGGGAGGAGTGCAGTTTGCCTATCGCCACTGCAATAACCCTGCTCCCAGAAACAACGGACGTTACTGCACAGGGAAGAGGGCCATCTACCGCTCCTGCAGTCTCACACCCTGCCCACCCAATGGTACGCTGCCCCCCAGTGCCAGCAACCATCACAGGCTACATGTCATTTGTATTCTAGCAATAATAAACAGGGGAAGCTGGGAAACTAACATTAATCTTATACTACACAATTCCACCCATATGCAGATCAATTACAAACACGTATGTGATTTTTAAGCTATTATTATAAGCAATAGAGTATTCAGAGATGGAATGAATAATCACCATTTTGAACTCTATGTCTAGATAAAATCCATCAACATTGGTGAGTAAAGACTATGGGGAAAAAAAAAAAACTCAATGTTTGCATCTTTCCCTTATAATTAATTTAATCACACAAGAATATACCTAGGTTGCAGAACTGATAAGGTAATACTGTAACATGTTTGTTTTCTAGGTAAATCATTTCGTCATGAGCAGTGTGAGGCCAAAAATGGCTATCAGTCGGATGCAAAGGGAGTCAAAACTTTTGTGGAGTGGGTTCCCAAATATGCCGGCGTCCTGCCAGGGGACGTGTGTAAGCTGACCTGCAGAGCCAAGGGCACTGGCTATTATGTGGTGTTTTCTCCAAAGGTAACTACACACCAACTGTTCAGAAGCAGTAGGCCTATTGGTGGAAATTATTTGGTTGAAGGAAGCCTGCAGATGCCAAATGTAAACAGTTATTAGTTTGGGGTCAGTTAGACTTTTGAAGGTTTTTATTTTCATCTCTATAACTTCTATATTTTCAAGCTTTATACAATGAATAAAAATTATTTCCTAAACAGAACAAGTAAATGTTTTAAAAGCTATATTTAAAAGGTGTAACTCCCTGTCAAGGAAGGCAAAGTGTGACCTTAACTTTAAAGTAACCATGAAAATAACTAGTATTTCCTAAGCGCCATTGTAAAGGAGATTGTAAGGCAAGAAAACTTTCTCTGTTTTTCTATTATTTACTTAAGAATTCCTCTTTTGAGCCATGAGGATGGGTTTCAAGATCATATACCTCCAACTCAGGGTTTTGAATAAGTCTTAAACCCTTAATATGAATCAATGTCCCTCTAGGTATCTATATTACAATATTTGTGTATGGAATATGCCTTATTTTTGCAGTTGAGCGTTTTCTAAATCTATAGCAGAGTTTTATTCTTATGATCAGTATTATACAGCAATTTATAAATTTGTAAATAGTTGCTACATTTAAAGTCACCTCTGAAATTTGGTCTTCAGAGATTTATAGCATGTTATTGAGAAACAAGCTAGTGTCCAACTTATATAATTTTTTAAATATCATGGTTTTATTAGAAAATAATACATTTTTATTTAAAAGTACTACACAGAAATAAAAACATGAAAATACCACCATCTACAGAGCTATTAACCTGATGAAGTATATTCTACTTCAATTCACACACACACACGCACATGCATAAAAAGAGTTTTCTATGTACATAAATATAAAATGTATAGGCTTATTTATATATATATATATATATGTGTGTGTGTGTGTGTGTGTATATATTATATATACTCACATGCACAAGCCAGAATCTATATACACTGTTTTATAACTAGCTTTTTACCTATACACTAATCCCTTTACTAAAAATATATACAGTCTCTTCCAGAATTATGTTCCTGTAACTTCCCCAGACTCGTTCGTCTACACTAATTTGGTTGTCTCTATTTCAGTGTCTGACAGTTCAACACACAGTAGGGAATGCTCTCCAACCATGACATAGCTTTGAATGTCAAGTTCAGATTTTCAAATTTATCATTATAATAACAATTATGCAACAAAGAAGGATCTTTGCGTTCTCAAGGCTGCTCATATTCACTTTTATACAGATAGTCCAAAACGCTAAGTGAAAAGACTACTTCTATCACTGTAAAAAGCCACAATTGTACCCTGAGAATGTAGTATACATACAAAAACGTAGATGCATACTTTGTGTCTCCTAACACATTCAGAGGTATGCTCAAGAGAATATGTGTAACCTAGGCTTATCCGAGAATGCTTTCTGCCAATATGTCAAGGATTTTTCAGCTAGATACTTCTGGAAACTATGTTTTTTGGCTTTTATTCTTAATGTATTGTCTATGCCAATCAAACCCAAAAAATCGCAAATAAGAACTTACTAGTTGACCAAAAGAGCAAATATCGACACACACATTTCCTTCTGCCGATGTGTTTGCATGCTTCAGGTGACCGATGGAACTGAATGTAGGCCGTACAGTAATTCCGTCTGTGTCCGAGGGAAGTGTGTCAGAACTGGTTGTGACGGCATCATCGGCTCAAAGCTGCAGTATGACAAGTGCGGAGCATGTGGAGGAGACAACTCCAGCTGTACAAAGATTGTTGGGACCTTTACTAAGAAAAGGTAATGTGATAGAACCTTTGCCTTCATGTGAATTGAACAAAGCTGTAGGCTCTTACAAAATTGAGAAGAGGGACTCATATTACATCTTAAGTTATCTGTAGGAGGAGGACTAAGGTGGCTCTGGTAACACATTTTGAATATGAGAAGGAAGAGAGAGGAGATGAGTAAAATTCTGGTTGCTCAGGGAAAACTCATGGTGCTTCTGGAAGCAGATAAACTGCAGTAGCCATGGGCATCAACAGCTTGCAGAGTCAGAAAACTGAAAAGAAAAAGCGGGTGACATTCTACTTTAGGGCTATCTTGCAGATCTATTGTTGTTCCTAAAACAATTTAGAGAAAATTGGCTGGTTTCTATCTTAACTATATTTTTCAAAACAAATTCTCCGTACACTGTGTTTTTTTTTTTTTTTTTTAAGAAAACATTTCTTCTTGCAAAATGTAAGTTCACTGCAGTGGTGTGGGCAACAATCCTATTTTATAGTGAAGTATCCTGGTTTATATCCACTCTCTAAAGAAATGTATACAGCAATGTCTGTCTCCTGCTTCCTCTTGTGGTACTAGATTACACTTTAAATATTCAAGTTTATAAAGTACCAATTTCTAGCATAAAATATGCTATTAGCTAGGATGGCTGAGTTGGCTACAGTCTGATAAAATACAGGCTTACTCCTCCTCCTCTCCAAATCACTCTTAGGCTGAGCGTTATTCATTGAATGTATCTGTGTTGTCTGTAAGTTGAAAGTAATATACAAACCAAATTAACAATAGGATTTGTTAAAATAATTAAACATGTTAATGTAAAAAAACTATAAGTTATTTCTGATGTGATTTGAAAATATATGGCTGAAAAAAATTTTTTGAGTTAAAATATGCATTACTAATTCTATTTGCTAATGAAATGACAATTATTCACCTAATTGTGTTAGAACTTCTATGTCAAAAACCCTGCATATCCAATTATATCCTACATTTTTATATGTTTAAAAGGTATAAAACACCTTAGAGATGATCACTTCAACCTTTTGTTTTAAAAATGAGATGGACTGAAAATTTAGGAGTTAGCCAATCCTCCATGGCTGATGAAAACCAGAGAAGAGCAGACACCATAACCGAAACCCTAGACTGCACAGGTCATTTTGAGAAAAAGAAAAAGAAGAAAGGAAAGAGAAAAAGAAAGAAGGGAAGAAAGAAAGGTAGAAAGAAATAACAAAAGAGAGAAAAAGAAAGAAAGAAAAAAGAAAAGAAAAGAAAAAAAAGAGAGAGCGAGGGAGGGAGGAAGGGAAAATAAAGAAAGAGAAGGAGACAGAGAAAATTCAGGAATTATATTAGAAACAAAAATATTTTTAAAAAGTAATACCTTATATACTATGTGGTATATTTTCTCTCCTATATAGTTATAAATCCCTTTTCAAAATGCTAAATTTAGCATTTTATGTTTTTGCGTTGACAACTAATATCTGCACATTTTTTCACAAGAAAAGATGAAGAAACTCATTATAGCAACAAGTGGTATGCAATGTAATCACTTGCAAATTGGTTTGACCAAAATAATATTATGGTGCAAACGATCTGTTTGAGTCATTAAAATTAATTACCTATGGAGGCCATAGTAACTTATATGATTTATAAAAAAAGAACATTGATCTCAGGCTGGAAGATTTGTAATCAAGCTTTGGCTGATTCCCTGGCCATGTCCTTGGATTGCTACCTAATTTCTTTACCATGAGAGTTACTCAAAAGTAAGGTGGAAAAAAAAAGTAAAGTGGGAATACTAGTAATTATTATCATACAGTTAATAAAACTGTTGTGAAGATGAAATGGGTTAATACATATTAAAATATTTCATCAAGTTTAAGCCTATTCACAAGATGACATTAATCTTAACTCACCCCTCCCTCAGTTTTCCTCATCTTAGTAAATGGCAACTCAGTCTTTTCACTATTGGAGCCAAAACTTTGCAGTCATAGTTCGCATCTCATTTTCTCTCACACTCCACATCCATCCATCGGCAGATCCTGTCAGTTCTATTTCCACATCTCCAGAATCCGGGTGCCCCTCACCACCATGACCACTCCCACTGCAATCCAAGTGTTTATCAGATCTTGCCTAGACTAACACTGTAGGCTTCTCGTTGGCCTCTGGACCCTCTGCCTCTCAATCTCATCTTACCAAGCAAGGGAAGCCATGGCCATTACCTAAATCAGATCATTGCATTCCTTTGATCAATACCCTCCAATGGCTTCCATCTTACTTAGAGTCAATGCCCAAGACTGTATTGTGGTTTCCCAGGTCCTGAAAAATCCGACCCCTTCCCTCCTCTGTGTCTTTTCTACATTGTCCCTTTCTCTGGCTCCGCTCTGACCACAATGGACTTTCTGGCACCTCAAAAACATGACACCAGGTATGTGAACGCTATTTCCTCTGCCTGGAACACTTTTCACTATTAATAAGCAATACACCTTCCAGATTCTCTTTAGGTCTCTGTCACATGTCACCTTCCCAGATAGCAGCTACCATAAATGAACACGATACCTCCTCCATTCCCACCACTACTGTCTAACTTCTTCCTTACTCTGTTTCTTCACAGCTCTTATCAGTTGATATCACCACATACTTTGTTCGCTGGGAGTTGATTAAAACATCCCTTCCCTGACAACATGCTTGAGTATAAACGAATATATTTCTTCATGACAGACATTGTTCTTAGCACTGTGCAGATAGCCCTGAACAAAACAAGATTCCCTTGCCCTGCCAGCCATACTTTATCAGAGTTATATGAAAATCACATGCATTTATGGTAGTCAGGGAAGCTAGTCAGTGTCTGGAGTGTAAATGATACCAAGCAGGGTGTAAAGAAAAGGAATCAGTAATGCCAAGAGAATCATCTTTACTAAGTCGCTAAAAAATCAGGGCACTAATACTCAGGCTTACTAGTGCTTGGGAAACTCAGTTTGAAGACCTGCAGCAATACTGCCCATCACACTGATTCTCATCAAGATGAGACAAGCTTTAAGGAACAAGGATAACCACCAAAAATAGGTTTCCTTATCCTTTATCCTTTATTTTCCTTACTCCTTACTGGGCATCATTTAAACTCTGGACATACCCAGAATTTAATTTCATTTAACTGCTGTAACATGATTGGCAGGGGTCAGGGTTTTATGCCTTGGGACATAGTGAAAAAGAGCACTAATTGGGAGTCAGGAAGCTGGCTTTTCTTTCTTTCTTTCTTTCTTTCTTTCTTTCTTTCTTTCTTTCTTTCTTTCTTTCTTTCTTTTCTCTCTTTCTTTCCTTTCTCTCTCTCTTTCTTTCCTTCCTTCCTTCCTTCCTTCCTTCCTTCCTTCCTTCTTTCTCTCTCTCTCTCTCTCTTTCTTCTTTCTTTCTTTCTTTCTTTTTTCTTTCTTTCTTTCTTCTTTCTTTTTTGACCGAGTCTCACTCTGTTGTCCAGGCTGGAGTGCAGTGGCATGATCTTGACTGACTGCAACCTCCACTTCCCAGGTTCAAGTGATTTTCCTGCCTCAGCCTCTGGAATAGCTGGGATTTAAGGCATGGGCCACCACACCCAGCTCCTTTTTGTATTTTTAGTAGAGAAGGGGTGTCACCATGTTTGCCAGGCTGGTCTCAAACTCCTGTCCTCAGCTGATGCCCCTGCCTCGGCCTCCCAAAGTGCTGGGATTACAGGCCTGAGCCACTGCGCCCAGTTGAGCCTGGCGTTTAAGCCTAATACTGCCACTAATTAGCTCTGGAATGAACTTGTTCAAATACTTTCATATATCCCCATTTCATACCCTTTTTGTGTAAGATAATATATTTATCTCCAGCATCACCTCCTTTAAGACAGGGTCTCATTCTGTTACTCAGGCTAGAGTGCAGTGGTGCAATCATAGCTCACTGCAACCTCAAAGACCTGGGTTAAAGTGATTCTCCCACCTCAGCCCTCCAAGTAACTAGGAGCATAAGCATGCACCACCATCCCTGGCTAACTTTTTCATTTTTTGTAGAGACAAGGTCTGCCCTATGTTTCTGAGGCTGCTCTTGAACTCTTGGTCTCAAGGAATTCTCCAACATCCTTTTGACTTTGTTTGAAGCCACCATAGTTTCACGGATTCTTTATTAATATTAGGTACTACAAAAAACATCTGTAACAAAGTCTAATCTGTAATATACTACAAAAATGAAAATAATGAATAGAATTATACAGAATAAGCAATGCTCTGCCCATTGCATCATCTCTCTTCAACAGAGTAGAAAGCTTTAACAGCTGTCTGGCTGTCACTGTAGAATAGATTGGCCTGTAGACAAGGGGCTTCCTTGGCGATAAGCTTCCTCTCCAATTCAGAGGAAATTCTGGAGTAAGGGAAACACACTTGGAATTTTAGCATGTGAATCAGAACTGGAAATGAGACAGTGCAGGTCTGCAAGTCAGTCAAACTGAGCAAACAATAGTATTCCTGTTTAAATAACTAGGAAAGTGGAATATATACGGACTTTATTATGAAATTACTTAAAAAGGCAAAAATTGGGGCAAAAGTTGACCCCTCACTTCATCCTCATTGCTTAATTAGCATCTCCATCCAAGCATTCATCACAGGTTTATGGGTGGGTATTAAAGATATTTGTGCCTTTGTCCATTTTCCTGAGCAGATGATTGCTCTTTGAAGACTTATGTGTCATTCATCATAAAGTCTTTCTCAATCTATCATGTCTTATGGGCACTAAGAATTCAGAAAAATTTGCTAAGTTATTTTTAAAAATCCCCTTTTATGATGGTATTAGTAATATCATTACCCAATTTCAGAATTGTATGCTT
The DNA here is from genome assembly GCF_001604975.1 of Cebus imitator. Taxonomy (NCBI): domain Eukaryota; kingdom Metazoa; phylum Chordata; class Mammalia; order Primates; family Cebidae; genus Cebus; species Cebus imitator. The sequence continues at coordinate 1,499,784 of NW_016107453.1, read as the reverse complement.
CATTTAGTGGCCTGTCCTACAAAACCCAGAGTTCTAGTAGAAAGGGATACAGAGACTCTACTCATCTCCAGTCCAAAATCTAATTAAATCTGTGATCCCAAGTTAGTGTGCACATTGGAACAATGTGAGGAGTTTCAAAAAGTACTCTTGCCTGTGCCCCATCCTGGAAGATGGGGATTTAATTGGTCTGGGGTGTGGGTAGGCTCTGGAAGATTTAAAATATTCCCACCTAATTCTAATGTGCAAGCAAATTTGAGAAGCATTACAGAATTATATGAGATTAAGTGAAGGCATATCTTTGTCAGTTTATGTTTAAATATATCCCATTTTGTGCCAGAAAAAAATGTAAAGTAGATTTGTAAAGATGATAGGATTTGATAAGGATGAAAATGGTTGTATAAATCTTGAAAATTAGTATAATATATATATATATATTTTTTTGGAGATGGAGTCTAGCTCTGTTGCCCAGGCTGGAGTGTAGTGGTGCAATCTTGGTTCACTGCAACCTCCGCCTCCTGAGTTCAAGCGATTCTCCAGTGCCAGCCTCCCCAGTAGCTGGGATTACAGATGTGCATCACCACACCCAGCTAATTTTGTATTTGTAGTAGAGACGGGGTTTCACCGTATTGGCCAGGCTGGTCTTGAACTCCCGACCTCAGGTGATCCACCTGCCTCGGCCTCCCAAAGTGCTAGGATTACAGGCATGAGCCACCGCGCCCAGTCATAAATTTTTTTAAATAAAGGCAGGTCACTAGCATCATCCTAATTCTGAACAGCTCAATTAAAGTGTATACAATATTGTAGTCTAAATGCAATTTTGTCATAAAAAATAATTTTTAAACCCAATTTTAATCTCTTAAATACATTAAAACTGTGTGTTAAGAAAAGACTTTCAGAGAATTTGTTTATTCATTTGTTAAGTGTTTACTTATTTTTTCTGCTTTTTTTTACCTACCACCCCCACTTCCTGTGAACATTTCTACTTCCAGTAAGGGTTACACTGACGTGGTGAGGATCCCTGAAGGAGCAACCCACATAAAAGTTCGACAGTTCAAAGCCAAAGATCAGACTAGATTCACTGCCTATTTAGCCCTGAAAAAGAAAAACGGTGAGTACCTAATCAATGGAAAGTACATGATCTCCACTTCGGAGACTATCATTGACATCAATGGAACAGTCATGAACTATAGCGGTTGGAGCCACAGGGATGACTTCTTGCATGGCATGGGCTACTCTGCCACGAAGGAAATTCTAATAGTGCAGATTCTTGCAACAGACCCCACTAAACCATTAGATGTCCGTTACAGCTTTTTTGTTCCCAATAAGTCTGCTCCAAAAGTAAACTCTGTCAGTGGTCATGGCAGCAATAAAGTGGGATCACACACTTCGCAGCTGCAGTGGGTCACAGGCCCATGGCTTGCCTGCTCTAGGACCTGTGACACAGGCTGGCACACCAGGACAGTGCAGTGCCAGGATGGAAACCGGAAGTTAGCGAAAGGATGTCCTCTCTCCCAAAGGCCTTCTGCATTTAAGCAATGCTTGCTGAAGAAATGTTAGCCTGTGGTTATGATCTTATGCACAAAGGTAACTGGAGGATTCAGCACTGATGCAGCGGTGGTGAACAAGAGGTCTACAGAACGCACAGAAAGTCATGCTTCAGTGACACTGTCAACAGGAGTCCAATTATGGGCAGAATCTGCTCTCTGTGACCAAAAGAGGATGTGCACTGCTTCACGTGACAGTGGTGACTTTGCAATATAGAAAAACTTGGGAGTTATCAAACGCCCCCTGAGCTTACAAGAAAGAAAGAAACACTGATGAATGTAGAATCAGGGGACATTTGAAGATGGCAGAACAGTCTCCCCTTTGTCACCTACCTCTTTAGAATGTCTTTAATGGCATCATAATCATTTTTCACCCATAATACAGTAGTTTCTTTTACTGTTTGTAAGTACATTCTCCCTTGGTATGTCACTTTATATCCCTTGGTTCTATTAAAATATACATATATATATTTCTATAAAAAAAAAGTGTTTGACCAAAGTAGGTCTGCAGCTATTTCAACTTCCTTCAGTTTCCAGAAAGAGCTGTGGATATTTTACTGGAAATTAAGAACTTGCTGCTGTTTTAATAAGATTTAGTGTATTTTGTGACTACAGGAGACAAAATTTCAGTCAAACAACCATTTTGACAGCAAGTATCTTCTGAGAAATTTTGAAAAGTAAATAGATCTCAGTGTATCTAGTCATTTGAATACATACACGGGTTCATTTACTTAAACCTTTGACTGCCTGTATTTTTTTCAGGTAGCTAGCCAAATTAATGCATAATTTCAGATGTAGAAGTAGGGTGTGTGTGTGTGTGTGTGTGTGTGTGTGTGTGTGTGTGATCAGTACTCAAGAGTCTAAAAACTAGTTTCCTTGTGTTGGAAATTTAAAAGGAAAAGAAATCATATTTCACTGTGTTTTCAATTTGTATTTTCACAACTATTTTCTCTTTCCAGCATCTGATATCTCACAATGTATAATATACATACAAAACACACAGCAAGTTTTCTATCATGTCCAATACCTTCAACATTGGTATACCTCTTACCAGCAAGCCTTTAAAATGCATTTGTGTTTGCTTACTTGTTTTGTTCAAGGGTTTGGTAAGACCTACAATATTTTGTACTTCTTGACTTAGTTTATTACAAACATTAACGATCACTTGGTAGTTAGCCACGTTGAGAAATGGTTATCATTATTAATGTGGTTAATGTAGAAAAGTGGTTAATATTAATAAGACTGTTTCCACACCACAGGCAATAATTACTTAATTTTTTAAATCTAAGTATATTCTGACTGTACTAAAGGTTTTTCCCAACTGGAAAGCGCTTGGTTGTACCAGTAAGTGTTTGAGTGATGAAATGTGATGATTTTCAGGAAGTTGTTGTTTTTGTTTCCATAGCCTGTTTAGGTAGGTTGTAAGTAGGTTGTAAATTTGAATAGTTAGACATGGAAATTATTTTATAAGCACACACCTAAAAATATATTTTTAGATGTTAAAATGTACACCTCCTCATCACCAACCTCACAGCTTAGAAAAATCTAAGGTGTTTCATTTCATTGAGATTGCTTTTTTTGTGAAATACTGCAAGGCCGATTTTTTTACAAAAATTCATAGTAATCATACCAAATGTGCCTGTTAAAGATTTTCATATAAAGATGCTAGGGAACGATTGTTAGAGGTCCGCAAGCTCATGAGAATTTATTTTTATTATAAGATACTTTTAATACAAAAGAATTATGTAACTGATCACTATATCACATCATTTCAGTAGGCCAGGAAAATAGATGTCTCACTGTTTTAAGTATTTTCTTAAGAAATTGCTTTTTAAACAAATAATTGTTTTACAAAACCAATAATCATCCTTTGGATTTTCATAGACTGACTTTGCTTTAGATGTGGTCGTTTTTTTTCTTAACAAATTATCAGTTTGAGAAATGAAGCCTGTACAAGGCTGATAACCTATACCTGTTGGAGATCACCCAATGCCAAGGGCAGAAAGCCAACCTAGTCAAACAAGTCAGAAAATAATAATAATAATAATCCCACTGCCATTTGTCTGTGCAAAGAGAATTAGGAGAGAGGTTAATGTTACTTTTTTCCATTTTGGAAATAATTTTAATCAAGTAACTCAAATGTGACCAAATTTATTTTTATTTTTGTGGTTATATTCCCAACATTAAAAAATAATTGAGTGATAAATGTAGTTGTCTCCTACTCTGCTTCTCTTACTATACTCATAAATTTTTAATATGATATCAATGATTCATGTTTCCCCCAAATAGTGATGGTTTACACCTCTCATGGAAACAATCCTAGAGAGCTTAGAGCAAATAAACCACTATTCCATGCTTTTAAGCAGTTTTCTCTACCTTTTCCTTATGAATCTCTCTAGATTGACTGAGGAATGTATGTTTAAATTCCTGGAGAAGATGATATGGATTGGAAACTGAAATTCAAAGAAATGGAGTGTTCAACTGATACCAAGAATTATGAACAAAGGGAAAATTCTATACAACTCAATCTAATTCAGACAGACTTTGTACTGTCTTTCAACTTTCCATTGATGCATCTTGAATTTTTAAAAAAATGTCTAGAATTCAGGATGCTAGGGGCTACTTCTTAAAAAAAAAATTGCCTGAAAATGCTCAGGTTTGTAAGAATCTAATCTCACTTACATAACTAAGCACTTCGTAATAAGTTTTATTAAGTGCAAAGGGAGCCAGAAAAAAAATGACATTCATTTCCTCTAGAACAAAAAAAATTAAATTAAGCCCTGCCTTGCAAGTTAGAAATATAACTTGCATTGTTATAATATATTCAATAAAGTTAGCTTCCTTTGCCTTCCTGTGGAAACAGTTTTATCCCACTAAACTAGGAATTAGGGATGAATCACAAAGAAAAAGTTGCAGCACTGAAAAAAGGTAATTTATTGTTTTTGCAACTGGTATGTGAATTTGTGTGATAAAATTATTTATTCTTATTTAACAAAAAATGTGCAAATTTTTCTATATTTAAAATGTTTTGCTGTTCTACTTTTTAATTTATGCTTCATGTTTGTGTATAAAGTACACATTTACACTTTGTGAGTTTACATAATATACAGCACTGGTTGCTTTTGTATTTTTTTACAGAAAGCTTTCTGTGTGAAACAGGTGTATATGTATATATTCCTCGTGTATTCTTATTCTGATACTATCGTTTTTCTTTCCAAGGAAATTTTAATCTTTCATGACTAATAGTGTTCATTACTTGTAGCTATGATAATAAGTCTTTTACATCACAATAACACTAATTTTTCCCAGTCACAAATAAGAGAAATACTCAATGAAACAAGGTGCAAGTTTTAAATTTGGGTTCACAGATAGCCTAAAAGCTTCCTGTAGATGCTAAGACACAGTCAAAAATCAGATCCTTTCACTTCATCAAGGAACTTGGACAAGTTGATGTTGATATATTAGATGAAAGTTGTATACACTCAACTTCTGAAGGATACAAATGATAATAAAACCATGTGTTGTCCTTTTCTGCTTCAGAAATGCCCCCTAAAATTAACATCATTTAGTCTCTAGTGTCTGTAGGATTCTACAGACAAGCACAAATAAATTGGATTTGTATAACAGATGCTAGTAGTTATAACTGTTTCTACAAATATGGGGTGTCGATTAAGAGAATGTGATGTTTTTCTACTACTGTTGAACCCTATGGAGTGATTATAGGACTTGAAATAGGCAAAGTCACCTCTGATGACATCAGCTTGCCTCTGTGATTTCAAAGCCTGATCCTGGCAATAAGACAAAGCACCCTGGGACACACAGCCAATCTCTGTTTGTGATATTTCCTCATTGATTCCATCCTTGTTAACAAGGTCATTGTAATGATTCAGGTGAGGACAGCAGCCAGATTCAAAGTCCAGAACTTATGCTGTTACTTAGAGTTAATACTTTGTAAAATGAGATTGAATTTAATAATGATCAAATTTTTCTAATAGTCTCTGGCAGACCGTATAATCTTGTTGGCATGATGGGTGAATATTACGAATGTCTTTATAATGAAATGATGCTATACAAATATATTTGCTAACATTTCAAAACTACTAAATAAATGAAATAGCCATGTGTACAGAAATGCTCATCTAAAGCTTTAATAGAACCAAATTCAAGACAATGTATCATTTAGACACACAGAAAAGGAACTTGTATGCTTTCTCTATTGTTTTCTCATTTGCCGACAATCGGTAGTTTTAGATTATCAAACAGGTAGATTAACTTAACTGGCTAGTACATGGAAAAAAATCTTCCTAATAACCATCTATTAGCATAATCTATGGGGATGATTTCTCAAATTATAGCATCGTGATGCCTATCAACTCTATAATGCGTAATTGTGTTCCATTTATTTAATCTATGAGAACATATTGAAATATAAAACCATGTATTAGTCAAAAAAAATGGAATACAGGTGGTGTTCAGATCAGCAAAACATTCATTTTGGCAAATGCCTGCCAGGGGCCATGATATCATTCTTAATGCAGATTTTATGGGAAACTAAAGGAATATGTTATTAGATGACGTCAGTTTTGAAAAAAGTAAGACATTAACATATACATTAGTTAGCCCAGTTAATTGCATCCTACTAACATACTTGCACTTTAGCAATAATGTTGCTGTCTCTGGTCCTTATTTTGTGGCTCCAACTAACTAGACCATGTGGACTGTAAAGGCCAGATGAAAAAATAAGTAATGGCCCATCATCCTATAATGTACTGCCACATCAGTGTGACCCAAAAGTCTAACACTGTGAGGAAAACTGTGATTTGTAGGAAGAAAAAACAAAAAAACAGGGCATGCTTTTTAACTTTTTTTCACTTTCCTTTGGCACATCCAATGAAAAATTGTAATTTTTACTGAGGTGCTAACATCTTTTGTGACCAGATGTCAAATGTGGTATTTCTGAGTTACTATTTTTCTACATGACTTTCCAGTTTGCAAGGAAGACCCCTAAGCTTTTTGTCAGGGTAGGGCACAACTTGATACTCAAAGTTTGGAAAATAAGCCCATCCAATGATTGTTTTGACCAACAGCGGTCAGTGACAGAAACTGTATGTGCATCTGAGGACATTTAAGGGGTCATTAAAACTTGAAGAGCATCAGGCCAGAGTAGCAGACTTTTAGATGAGTCATATTTCAGCATTCACTAAGTCCTCAGCCTTTGACGTAAACTTTCATGTATATTTGGCCTGATTTTTTTACAAGCTTTGCAATAGTTTAGGTTAATAGTAAACACTTGGTGACTATCTCAGCCTTTTCTTTAACAACTCACAATATATTAGAAACATGTCTACCTATACTAAGAATATATTTACAGTAGAAGACCACACTGTGTGACTTTGTAAAGCTAGACTTTTGATTAAGAAATATATAGTCTCTGGATTGTATTTTTGCATTACACACTCAGGCATGACATAAACATTGATGGTTCATCTTGCTGCAATTAGGAGTTGACAAACACTACTTACACATTTGTATGACCTATTAGTCAGAGGAAATCAAACACATGCTTTGTAAATAGACTTTGCAGATAACTAAATAGATTAAAATATGTTGCATTTGATAGAAGCAATGGCACAAATATTTGGTTTCCATATTAGGATCTGTGAGTAAGTTCAAGTAATAAACCTAAGTAGGTATAACTGAGATTTTTAAACCTTGAAACTTGTTTTGATGGTAGAGAAAATCATTGAAGATTTACATACTGTATATAAGATGTAAATTAGAAGCTGCTTATTACCCTCAATTTTCCAGAAGCAATGGCATACACTGCAGTTGAAAAACCAAAAATCTTGGAAAACTAAGACGGGTCTTGTGTAAAGTGTCTCTCAGCTATGGCAACCTTCAAATCTTAATCAACTATTTAAAGCATTACTGTGTCTTGTAGCCTGCATTCCACAACAGCTCTGTTATTCAGGTAAACCACTTGAACTGAGCCGTTTGGGACCTATACTGTAATATTTTTCATTGAGGAGCAATATCCTATTTTGTAAAGCATTTCCCTATGTGTGACTTTAAACTGTAAAATTAAACATTGCTTTTGTGGTTTCAGTGGGCTTAATAAATATAAATTGTAAACTAGGTTAAAGTATGTACTGCATATAATATGTGTTAGAGTTGGAAACGATTGTCCATTTATTTTTAATTTTCTCCTAATGGTGGTAGCACCCAGCCGGGTCTCAGGGAAGCCCTGGGCTCTTTGTAATTTCTGTCATTGCTCACCCTCTTTGTCATAGATAATTAATACTTTACCTTAGTTAAAGTTCTATGAAACTATTGCTTCAAGTTCTTTTTACCAGATTATCAACCCCTGAAGACTGTGTACTATTAAAATTCTGGTGTTAAATTAGAAACAGCAACAACATAACCTACCACTTCATTTTTATTTTTTATATCTAAACTTAGTCCAGATATAAACAGTTTAGATAATAATGCATGCATAGAAATGCTTTTTACAAAACCTGAAATTGACTAGCAAAAGTCTATCTTATAACATTTATAACATTAAGCTTCCAAAGAGCTTTAATTTCCTTTAAAGCTGAAATCATTACTTTTTAGCATACATTTCAAACACTGACTTTCCTTCTCATATCAAATAGTATTTTAGAATTGTGGTACTTGAAATTTTCTCCTTAGGAGGATGTATACTTTTGACAAAATGATTTAAAACATCTATATTTTTTAAAAGATGGTAATGCAAACCCACACACACACACACACACACACACACTCACTAGCTATCAAAATATAGCTAAGATTTATTCAACATCTCATTGAGTTAGGGCCTGTGGTAATCACCCCACAAACTTTCTACTACAAATTTCTCCCCATGCTCTTTGGCCCTGGTGAGACTGGTATTAAGATTCCACATTACAGATAACAGTCTCAATATAGTAGCCATTAATTATTATCTAGTCTGTTGGCGCAAAAGTAATTCCTGTTTTGCCATTCCTTTTATGGCAAAAACTGCAATTCCTTTTACACCAACTGAATAGGTTTCACCAAGTGCCAATCACTGTTGTAAGCTCCTTAGATGGTTGTTATCAGTTGTTGGTTTCTGCAAGCACTGAGTCTTAAATCCTTTTGGACTGTCAATCTGAGGGAGGGATTGCAGGGTGGCTGGAGGACTGACTGTGCAAGATTAGAGAAATGGAGGGAAGCGTTTAGGTGCCCTTATGTGTCAGCCCCCTGAGTAAAAGCAAGAGCAATCCAAAAATTCCGAAGAAAATGGTAAGGAAACTATGGAGAATTAGGCAAGCAGTAAGGACAGAATCAGGAGCTGAGGTAGCATGGAGGATTGTGGTTTAAGGAGACAGGACAGATAATTTGATTTAGAAAACTAAGAAATTGCTGGTAAGAGGGTTTTTTTTATTTGTGTGGGGTTTTTTGGTTTGTTTTGTTGTTGTTTTTAAGTTCGCCATTTTACCTTACAGATTGGTAATGAGTTTGGTCAGACAAGGTCAAAAGCATAAAAGTGGTCATGGGGAAAGCTTTTAGATTAGGGGTAGAATGAACAAAGGGGATGCTTAGAAATGAAATTCTAGATGTTTGTGAAGTCGAAATCATCTCCAAGTCTCACATTCTGTTGGGTCTTTTTTGATATATTATTATTTTATCTGTACAATTAAATTCATATTTTTCCACAAAATAAATGATTATATATTATTCTGTAGACACAGGTGAGGGAGCATAGTGGAATAGCCTGCTTTTTCTAATTCCCTTCCATGTCTGTCACATAAGGAGACTCAAATCTCAGAATGATTAACCATCTGGGGCAGTGTCTAGCCCAAGACCACACTCCAATGTACATTCACAAGATTTTCTGCAATGTAGGTTTCTCCTTCTACTTCCAGCTGCCTACAATGCTTTGTCTCCCTATTTAAGCCTCCATTGGGATTTGCCTTGAACTGGAATTACAGACATTTTATTGTTGTTCTTTATTATGAGAAGCATCTAAATTTTGGAAAGCATGGAAGAATATTTCTTCATCACTTATAAGTAGAGTGCTTTCAAAAATAGTGGCTGAGCCACGTTTTAGATTTAAAAAGAGTATTTTATCTCCAAATATGTTGAGAAGCATTAACTTCTTCATCTTCCAGATATATCTGGTACCTACTAGACATGTCTGGTACCTAGATCGTTTCCTTACTGTCAAGCTCCTTTACCATCCCTCTGCCTGTTCAAAGATGTTGCTTTGAACACTCAAAGATATTCAAAGCAAGATCTTGCTCCTAGGACCTTAGTTGTATTTTTAGGTAGTTTCAAGATGGGAGCTCAGAGACTGGAGATGAATAGATTGAGGCAGAAGATACAGAAGACACAAGAGCCTATATAGGTAGGATACTAGGGAAGTGCCTGACTATGACCAGCTGTAGGAATGCCAGACAGAATATTAGTATATGAGAACAAGAAATAGATGTCTCTTTTTAAAAGATTATCATAAGACCAGCTAGTTCATAGATCCTCCACTGCTACCACATGAGTAGAATCCTTCAATCATTTCTGTCCTAAACAACAGCAAATGCTTCTGTATGGGACTTCCTGCTGCCTTCACAGCCAAACTAATCATGAAAAACATTAAGTGAGATCATTGAACTCCTCTGCCAAATATTCTCCAACACCTTCCTATCTTACTGAAAGTAGGAAACAATCTTCTTTCCACGAACTTCAAGGTCCCACGGAATCTGATACCACCGACTTGTCTGATTTCCTTTCCTTTACTCACGACTTGGTTCACTCTCCAGCTATTTTGCCTCTCTGCTATTCTTTATAGCAACAAGTTTAAACCCTGTCCAGAATCATTTGCCTAAAACACTCTTCTCCAGGTATACACTGGTTTCCTGGCTTCCTTCAAGTCTCCACTTAAATGTTATCCCTCGGGGAAGTCATCGCTGACCACCCTAAATTAAATAGATACATCCTTCCTTCGTTTCTGTTCATGTCACTTTTAAGTTCCTGAAACTTCGTAATATCCTCATTTGCATAAGTCTGTTATCCCTATCATACACCCAGGTGTAGAAAGGTATGTACTTTGAGAGCATGCTGTTTATTTTTTATCATTGCCGTGTTACCAGCTCCTAAGAAGATACCTGGCATATATTCAGTGTTCAAGAAGTACTTGTTGAATAAATGACTGAATCAATGAATTGATGGCAATCGAGGCAAATAATAATTATTAATGGGTTCAAGAAATGGTTGATGATGTCTCCACAAAATGGGAAAGATGTGGGTATGTAAATATTTTAATAAGTAATGCTATTAAAAAAAATTCTTCAGAAAAAAATCAAGCCAAGGTTAGTCCCAAGAAGTAGAGGAGCCATGGTAGATGGGTAGTAGCAAGAACCTGGCTACTTGATTGTAAGACAGATCCTCAGTTCCTGGTATGACACCAATGTGGGAGACAAAATTCTAAAGATGTGCCCTCATAGTTCCTGTCCCTTGGTCATTCAATCAAAAACAAATTGAGGTACTGCTGTGCAAGTATCGTGCATATGAAATTAATGTTAATAACCAACAAACTTTACAATAGGAAGATTAGTCTAATTTGAGGGCCCAGTTTAATCACATGAATTCTTAAAAACAGAAGAGAAAGGTAGAAGGGGAAATTAGAAGAATTCCAAGCCTAAGAATGAGTCTGTGCACCACTGCTGGCTAGGAAGATAAAGAAAAGGATCAACAGGCTAAAGGATTCAGGCAGCGTCTAGAAATCTGAGAATGACACATGGCCAACAGGACGGCCAGCAGGGAAATGGGAACCTCAGTTCTACAACTTCCAAAGAAAAATGAATTCTAGCTAAAACATGAAGGAGTTTATTGGAATCAGATTCATCCTCAGAGCTTCTAGAAATAAATGCATCCCTGCTGATACCTTGGTTCCAGCCTTGTAAACCCAGAGCAGAGAGCCAGCTGAGCTCTGCTGAGCTTGGATGTCTATGAACTGTGAGATTATAAATGGATTGGTAAAGCTGTTGAATGTTTGATATTTGTTATGGTATTAATAGAAAATGAATATACACATGAAAACAAGGAAGAATCTCAAGCTAGAGTGGATTATTAGAAAAGCTATCATGTTAGACCCATAAGAAGAATGAACAAGGTTACAATCCAGTTATTGGGGTCGATGCAGGATTTTTTGTCTGCTCCTTAGCTCAGCTAGGTCCGGATTCTTGCCTCATGATCAGGAAGAATTAGGCAGGCAGACACCAGAGAGTGAACAGAGTAGAATGTATTAAATAAAAGGAAAGCTCTCAGCAAAGAGAAAACGTAGAGGGTGCTTCCCTTTCCCAAAAGCATGAAAGTCCCCTAATATGACTGAACCTGGGTCTTTGCAGGTTTTTCAGGCTTCCTCTCCCTCTTCAGGTATTTTAAGGGCCTTTCTATGTGGCCTCTTCAGCAGAGTATTCTTACAAAGTGGCTCAGGATTCTAAGAACAAGCATTTCCAGAAAACCGGGTGGAATCTACAAGGATTTTATGATTAAGCCTTGGAAGTCCCAGAGCATTCCTTTGTAACACAACTAATTAAAAATTAAAATTAAAAATTTCATAATGCCATGAATCAATAAGATTCAATGGTACTTCCCTGATTCTTCTAGAAGTTGAAAAATTATAAAATATGCCACTTTCCACTTTGGTTACCAACCTTTTAAAGTAAATTTTTCTTTGTTAACATGTCTTTTCTAAACACTCAAAAAGGAGGCTTTTATTTCAGAAATGACAATGTTTAGAATAACAAAGTCATAATCAGTGAGTAATAAGTTATCAATGAGGAGGAAATTACTACCCTTTATATTCATTCAAGTATAAAATACTACACTTGCTCTTAGCCAAAAAGCCGAGGAGCAATCAAGTGCAAAATAAGCAAACTGCAGACAAGAAGTCACAGCCTTATAATTAACTTAGTGTAGCAGCTCTGACTGGAAAAGCTTCTTGGTTGAGGATGAATTGATTTTTATTTGTTTGTTTGTCTCCCAGTCTGAATGCCCACCCCTGCAGAAATGGTTTCAACATTTCTGAGAGGTGGTGTTACTTTGTGAACCAGAGGTGTCCAGATGGAATGTGGACAGGAAGTACCCAGGGACCATTCTGTGGATCAGGATATAAGCAGGCCCCAAATATAAGACTGGAAAGAATGTTTTTATCTGTTGTATGTGTAAAGTTGGACAAGACATCTTCATTTTACAAAAATAGATTAAGCCAGTTGTGTACAAGACTATAATGAATTGTTCAGGCATTTGCTGGTTCATTTCCTGAGCAACTGAAACCCCTCTAATGAGGAAAATGAAGACTTGAGAAATATGATATCTAGAAAATGTAGATAGCCTTAATTTGGATCCATTTAATGAAGCTACAGTTAAGTCCCAGCTCCATTCAAGTGATAGAGCTCACTACTAAGTCCTATGTGCTCCTCTGCCATTGCTCCACTGAGGGCTGATCAGAAACATGCATTAATTAGTATAAATCCATCAACACAGACTTTAAAAGGCACCTACTGCTGAAAATTGGTCAGGAAACTACAGAAAGCACAGCTTGTATGTTGCACCCTCCTCATACTGAAATAATGAAACAATTTTAATGTCCTTTGAGTATTTCTAGAGTCATTATTGTTACAATTTATTAGAATCAGACTCCCAAGCAATTTCTGAAATCTTTGCATTGATTAGTCCCCATTATGTAAGCTCAAGTGACAAAATTAGACATAAAATCCGGAATTGTCACTGTATTTTTTTTTTACTTTGGCGTCATGGGAGGAAACAGAAATCTCTCCAAAATAGGCCCCGGTTTGCTGTTACGGCTTCTTGAAAATAAGTGTTCTCTCAAAATCCTTTTACTTTGATCTTTCATTTATCCTTTTCCAAAAAGTCTGTATTGTATAAGAAAACATTTGATGGAGGGGAACAAATGCTTCTTCAAGAACCCTATTAAAGCTGTAGGTTACTTAATAAATGAGCATGCATACAAAATATTAGGTACAACTTTGAGCTAATTCATATATCTCCAGAAGCTAAATAAGATAATCCAATGTAACATAAACAGAAAGAAATGTGCTGAAAATGGAAATTTTCTAGGAAGTAACTTCTTGCAAGTGAAAATTTTCCTCCTAAGATTAGAATATATTTGATATTCATTGATCCTTTAAACAATTCTTGAGCACATATGTAATATGACCCAGAATAATACAGGGATGTGATAACAAATAAGACTCGGTTTTGGTATTCCACAAACAAAAGCCAACGGGGTGAATATGTAGAAAATTACATTGCAGTGTAATAGCTCCTAAGATTACAACGTATTTGGTATTCACTGAATCTTTAAACAATTCTTGAGCACATATGTAATATGATCCAGAATAATACAAAGATGTGATCACAAGTAAGACTCCGTTTCAGTATTCAACGACCAAAAGCCAAGGGGGTGCATATATAGAAAATTACATTGTAGTGGAATAGCTTCTATGATACAGGGAAATATAGTATCTATCATGTAATACAGTAGCCATAGAAGCAATAAGGCTCTCAAAGTACATTAATACACTTATAGATGGTGACGCTCTTCCTAGTCTGCATTGATAAGGTATGTTGCAGATTCTGACAATGTTAACTTCAATTCAACCTGCTTTTTTGCTCCATACTAACATCTGCTCAGCTAGAGATTAGGTCTTTGAGTATTTGAACCAATATCAACAATTAACCATCCCTGGAATTCTTGTTATGTGAGAACTTTTTTTGTTAAAGGATTAAATCACTGCTGGATGTTCTAAATTTTGCAGACAAAAGCATTTCTAACTGATTCAGTTTCTCATGGGAATTAGGATTCTCAACCTTGGGAATCTTAATAATCATATAAACAGATTGAAGCTCTGTTTGGAGAAAGGCTAGAAAGATGGAGGATCTTTTTTTTTCTATATATATATTTTTTCCCATTTATTTTACTGCATTTTAGGTTTTGGGGTACATGTGAAGGACATGCAAAATTGTTGCATAGGTACACACGTGGCAGTGTGATTTGCTGCCTTCCTCCCCATCACCCACATCTGGCATCTCTCCCCTTGCTATCTCTCCCCAGCTCCCCACCCCTCACTGTCCCTCCCCTATTTCCCCCCAACTGACCCTAGTGTGTATGATGTCCCATTTTCTATGACAAAATAAAGTTTGGAAAATGGACTTTAGAACAAAACAGTATGTGCTTTCAAATAGTTGAAGAGCTATCATGGAAAAGAAAAGTTATGATTATTTTACATAACCCGAAGGGTACAATGAAAACCAATGAGTTGGTCAAAGTAAGAACCAGTGTAGAAGAATGTTTCTACCATTCTCACATTTCATTTTTTCTTCCAAACATAGTTGTTTCAGAAGTGTCATAACTGTAGAGGTTTATTTTTACCACTCCCTTTCTTCCATGAAAAGTTTTCCAAATGTCAGTGTATGCTTTGTGTTTATCTACATTAAGTTAGTTTTATGAACATTTGTCCTATTATTTTTTCACTATAAAGACTGCCTATACTTCATGCATTCAGCATATAATGCTGACTGATTATAAATTCCCAGTTTTAGTTTTCCCTTAGTACAGTGGTTCTAAATCAGGAAAAGTTTTCTCCCCATGGGGTATTTGTGATGTCTGGAGATGATGCCATGGTGGGAGGGATTCTATTGACATCTAGTGGAAAGAATCCAGGGAAGCCAAAATGCACAGAACAGCCCCCACCCTCACCAACACAAAGAATGATCCTGTATAGAATGATCCTATCCAGAGATTGAGAAACCCTCCTTGAATAGGCCACTCCTGTCCTATTGTGCCTGGGTCATAAACATGCTCAAGGGAATACTTCCTACCTTCTAATTAGATGTAATCAATATGCCTGTTACTCTTTTCTCCTTGCTGTGATAGAAGTTGGAGCAGCAGAAGCTGGGAACCAGAGCTTCATTCTTGGAACATTGGCACTT
The DNA here is from genome assembly GCF_001604975.1 of Cebus imitator. Classification (NCBI taxonomy): domain Eukaryota; kingdom Metazoa; phylum Chordata; class Mammalia; order Primates; family Cebidae; genus Cebus; species Cebus imitator. The sequence goes on along the minus strand of NW_016107453.1, from coordinate 1,484,245 downwards.
GGTGTGTGTTTCCTGAGACTAAAATAACCTCAGGTAGGTTATGAGCTCTAGGCATTGTTGGGACAATTGATGGATTATGCAGGTGAGCATGGCATAGACTGATGACAGGCAATTACCATAAATCATTGTTAGTTCTACTTCCAGCCATATGCAACTGATTGCAAGAAATCTACGGAAAACAGTCCTGGCCCATCCATTTTAGAAAATTAGTGTTGTGCCCAAAGCCAGTTTTGCACATTTTCTGAATGAGCTAAATGGAATGTTTTCCATATAGTCAAATGAAAAGAATTGAGAAGAATGAAAGTTTTGTTCCCTCAATGGCATTTTTAAATAATATTTTATTTTAGGTGCAAATAGCACGTATTTTAAAATAGTAAGTCCTGTAAGTGAGCATGTTCTAGTTTTTAGGGAATTCTAGGAAGTACAAAAACATACTACAACAGACAGTTTCCAGTGTGCATTTCTCAATATAGATTTTTTTAAATAATCTTTTTGTTTAAAAATTCTTAAACTTTTTCTTGAGAGTAAGAGTTATTTGAAAGCTTGTTCATGAAGATTTATGCCAAAATGTACTTTCTTAAACTTGGTCATTAAACTTGGCCCTAATGTTATTCTAATTGACTAAAGAAATAAAAATTTGGGGGGCAAGCGGAGGTTTTTCTTTCTGTTTTTCCAAATACAATTTCCTAATTTATTTAGAAAGGAAGTCACCATTAATACAATAGCCAGCAATTTGGTTAATACCAAAAAGGAACCACAATAAACAATATCTTAGAGGTCAAGAAGAGAAAGACAGATAGAGAGGAGGCGGAGGAGGAGGAGGAAAAAGAGAAGGAAGAGGAGAAGGGAGGGAGGAAGAGGGAAAAGGAGAGAAAGAGAGAAGGCCACAAGCACTATGGCTAAGATCAGGTAAGATCAGGGGAGAAAACACTACGAAATTCTGCTTACATTTTCATGAGGTTATTACTCATTTTTAGATATATACAGTGTACTTGCCACTGGATTCCATCATGTCAAGCCAGAAGGATTCCTGAGGTTCTTGTTTATTTCTGCTGTCTAAAGCCATTACCTTCCACCTCCTTAAGGACTCAACACCACAGCTTTCAAGTCAAGGCCAAAGATGCTACATCTCCAGAAGCAAGTGTACAATTTGAAAAATGACTGCAGTTTGATGTGCTTTGCTTTTTTACTCATGGAAATGATCTCAATTAAGAGCCAATCTTGACTCAGTTCAAAGCCTGATATACACAGGGACTAGTATCTTAAAGTATTCAAGCCAGCAGAAAGAAGGGTAGTCACTAAAAACATATATTTGTTTGATTCACTGTGCATGTGGTATAGATGAGGCAGTGAATAATTCCTTTTCTCAGTTCAAAGCTAAATTTTGGAGGCAACATGTTTTCCTGAATGTTTAACCAAATCTTGGCTAACTTTACAAGTTCAGAGCAACAAAATTCCAAAATACTATTGCATTTAGAAATGCAGTTCATTCTCACTTGTGAGAATTTCACACTTTAAAGAATTTGCAGCTCAATGTTTTACCCCATAGTGCCTGCCTGCCTCTGGAATCTAGCAGATGATAGGTGCCTATCTAAATTCCAACCAACTTTTCCAGCCACATGTGCAACTGTTATACATACTCAAACACGCTGATGATTCTGATACAAAGGCCAGGTTTCCTCTAAATGCTCATGTCTCTGGGTCTTTGCCATATAATTCTTTGGCCAGGTTGCCTTTCCATCATCCTTCCTAACAAAACCCTATGCAGCTAAAAGCTCTCATTTGTCGTGCAGATGGCAATTCTTTGCTGTTACTACTAATTATGCTATACACACACACACACACACACACACACACACACACACACACATTTCTGATAAAAACCAATTATCCATAGTATGGATATCTATATTATTATATATTTCTATTTTTGCCTTGACTTTTAAAAAATTGCAGAAGTCTGTTTCTTCCCTACCCTGATAACTTTACTACCCCACATTATATTATAAGTCCTGGAAGGGCAAAGGTCATGTTTTAAACATCCTTATATTTGCAATAACTACAAGTTTAAAGCGTGAATGATTACATGCATATGTATTATAATATTAGCTGGAACAAACATTGTAGATGCTAATTTATAATACTAAACATTTAATTTTAAAATGCAATCTGTCTTTATTTAGAAATGTTGATGCTTTACCCATCATGGATTATTGTGCAGTAATTTAAATTTTAAATAATATAACACTAAAGTATTATTTTTCTTGATAACACAGTCTACTAAACCTCCTCCCTGCTCAGATGTGGTGCTGGAAGCAAGTCCTTCTTATCTTATCATAGACTCAGTACTAGAATATTTATTACACCTGACATAGCTGATGAAATGTTAGTAGAGCATGCTTTTTAATTTGTTGTCATCAATACTGATGAAATTCTGTTACTGAATAATAATAATGTAATGCATAGATTAGAGAATTAAGGAAGCTTCTAAATCCTATCATCCACTCCCCCCACTTTAAAGATAAAGCAAGCACCTAAGGGCCAGGAGTTTAAGAGAAAATAGTCTAGGAACATATTTTTTTCTTCTTTTTTGTCAGTAACGTGAGGTCTTCATCAGGTTAGGGGTCTGTGGCCATGAATAGAGCCCAATAAGCTTTCCTATGCATTGGCACCAATTCAAGATCTTCGCTTTGTTAGTACTGTTCTCTATCATTCTGAAGTCAATGTATCTTAGGTGACAATACATTTTAAAATTTAAAAAGCACAAAGAAGTAATCTTAGATCCGTTGTAATTTTGGCTTATTCCATTTGCCAATTGGCTCTCAGATTTTGGCATGGATGTGTATTTCCTTGAAGGATTTTATAATAAAAACATTAAAGAAACAGCACTTTCAAAAAAGTCAGAGAAAAACAATAATCTATCACCTTATTGAAAGTTTCTCTTCCACCAGATAAGGAAACTAAGACTAAGTGAGAGAAAATGTTTGCTGACAGATGTTCTTGCTCTAAGTCTGTGGTTTCTGAATCTTGGCTGCACTGAAGTTGTTTGTGAAACTTTTTTAAAATACCTGTGGAACAAAAGGAACTCTTACTCATTGCTGGTAAGAATGCAAAATAATACAGCCACTTTGGAAGACATTTTGGCAGATTCCTACAAAGGTAAATATACTATTACCATATAATCCAGCAATCGTACTCCTTGGTATTTACCCAGAGAGACAGAAAACTTCTGTCCACACAAAGATGTTTATAGCAGCTTTATTCATAATTGCCAAAACCTGGAAACAAACAAGAAGTCCTTCAGCAGGTGAATGGATAAATAAGGTGTGGTACATCCAGACAATGGGATATTATCAAGTGCTAAAGTAAATGAGCTATAAAACCATAAAAAAGGCAAGGCAGAAACTGAAATGCATGATACTAAGTGAAATAAGCCAATATTAAATGGCTGCATACTGTGTGATTCCAAATGTTTGACATTCTGGAAAGGGCAAAACTATGGAGTAGTGAAAAGTTTACTAGTTTCCAGGGGTTAGGGAGGGACAAATATGCAGAGCACAGATTTTTAGAGCAGTGTATTAGTCCGTTTTCATGCTGCTCATAAAGACATATCTGAGACTGGGCAATTTACCAAAAAAAAAAAGGTTTAATTGGACTCACAGTTCCATGTGGCCAGGGAGGCCTCACAATCATGGTGGAAGGCAAGGAGAAGCAAGTCACATCTTACATGGGTGGTGGGAGGCAAAAAGAACTTGTGCAGGGCAACTTCCATTTTTAAAACCACCAAATCTCGTGAGACCCATTCACTATCACAAGAACAGCAAGGATAAGACCCACCCCCATAATTCAATTACCTCCTACCAGGTCCCTCCCACAACACATGGGAATTATGGGAGCTACAACATGAGATTTGGTTGGGGACACAGAACCAAACCATATTAGATAGTAAAACTACTCTATATGACACCATAAGGGTGGTATATGTCATTATACATTTGTCCAAATTCACAGAATGTACAACATCAAGAGTGAGCCCTAAAGTATGAACTTAGGGTGATAATAATGTGTCAGTGAAGGGTCATCAATTGTAACAAATGTACCACTCTCGTGGGAGATGCTGGGAACAGGGGAGGCTGTGCATATGTGGGGGAAGTGTGTAGATGGGAAATCTCTCTACTTTCCTTTCAATGTTGCTATGAACCCGTAAATGCTCTAAAAAACAAATCTATTAAAAACAAACAAACAAAAAGCAACGTCCGGGCCTCACTCCAGACCAATTAAATCAGAAGCTCTGGGTTGAGGCACGGGTGTGGGGTTTTTTTGTTTGTTTGTTTTTTTCATCTCCTCAGTGGATTTCCAAAGTGAAACAGTGAAACACATTATTTCTGTATATCTTTATGACAATGTTCTCATTCCTTGCTCTAGATTTTTTTATAGGCTGTATGCTTTGCTTTGGTGTTCAGTTACTCATCTTTGAGTGGAAAAAATTGTCAATCCAGACGATGATCTTTGCAATAAAGAGAGGAGCTAGCCTCCATCAAGTTTTACTTGATTTAGGAGTTTCCCAGTCTTGATCTAAAAGTCAAATGAAGGTGCGCCACCACACCTGGCTAACTTTTTGTATTTTGGGGGGGGAGACAGGGTTTCACCATGTTACCCAGGCTGGTCTCAAACTGCTGAGCTCAGGCCATCCACCAGCCTGAGCCTCCCAAAGAGCTGAGATTACAGGCGTGAGCTACCGTGCCCCACTCCCAGGTCCCAGTTTGTTGGCTTCTTTCTCGTCCAAACTCAGAGATTAGAATCTAAAATGTAAAACCCAAGTATATGCTTTTCAAATCTGTCACACCAAAGATGCAACTAGGGAAAATTCTGCCCTTGTTCGCCTCTTGTATTTAATTTATAGTGCTGCTGCCACTGTCTGTTATTATTATGGCAATTTTAACAGGAAGTTAAGAGGAGGTATATTATTAAGCATGCCTAGTATTCTAACTCAGAAATTCCATATAATTTTTTGTTATTTTGAGACACAGTTTCATTCTGTCACCCAGGCTGGATTGCAGTGGCACGACCTCAGCTCACTGCAACCTCCGCCTCCCAGATTCAAGCAATTCTCCTGCCTCAACCTCCCAAGTAGCTGGGATTACAAGTGCCTGCCACCGCATGCCCAGATAATTTTTGTATTTTTAGTAGAAATGGGGTTTTACCACGTTGGCCAGGATGGTCTCGAACTCCTGACCTCAGGTGATCCACCTGCCTCAACCTCCCAAAGTGCTGATATTGCAGGAATGAGTCACCATGCCTGGCCTCCTATATACTTTTACAACCAGAAAAAAATAATAATAAAAATAATAATAATAATAATTTTTTTTAAAAAACTAGAAATTCTGGTGCTTTGTCCTATGTTCTGGGACATTAGATATAGTTTACAAGTTTCACCTGGATGCAGGCTAAAGGCTCACATCTAGAATCCCTGTTCTCAGTATCTTTTGCCTAAGGCCACATCTCCCATCTTGAAACCTCTCTTGAATCCTGTCATTCTTGAAGTTTAGGTTTCGTTCAATCAATAAACATGGATCAAAATTCTCAATCTATAAATCTTGGCAAGTTTTTAAACACTTCTGAGCTTTAGTTACCCTACCTGAATGATAGGGGATATAGCATAACTATGTAATGCATAGCACAGAGGAAAAGCTCCATAAATATTTGATTTTTTTTCGTTGATTTTTTTCTCTCTTACCCATTTTTTCATGGAACCCTACTTAAAGTTGTTAAAAGCTACTAGGTGCCAATTATTAAAATAAAGCTCCAAATCCTAACATTTGTGTGCAAGCCTAACTTTCCTTCTTTACCTTCCACTTTGCCTGTGTCCTGTACCATGAGGTTACTCTCATCACCTGACGAGAGCTGGCTCTCACCCACATCCTTGCATTCTAGGAGCCCATCCCCTCTGTATGGGCTCTCTACCCAGTCCTTTTGTTACTGAAATTGTACCCTTTCTCTAAGGGCCAATTTAATCGTTGCTTCCTCCAGGAAGCTAAGAGGGCCTCACTTCAAAAAACTTCTTCCAAATTTAGAGACTTAAATTCATCCCTTGCCTTTTTAAATCAAAAGTCAAATAAACCAAGAACATGCCAAGAACTTATTTAAGTTCACGGTGAAGTCAACAAATGAAAGAAGAAAATAAATATACCTGAAAAAAGAAACATTCTAAAATATGTTTTTAATAAAAAATCTAATGTTTCATTTATATTTTTTCTTCTAATTTTAAAAAGATAAGCTAAATGCAATTCGTTCCATTTTAGCTTAACCTTTTTTCACTATAAAAGGGCGAGTGTTTATACTAATCCTCTATGTAGATGAAATACTTAGATTGTTAAGGGGTCATCCTGTTTGCAAACTAAAATTTCTTTTCGAATGAAGAAAAAATTGTGCATGTGCAGAACTAAAACAAAAACCTCACTTTGGGTCTTTGCTATTAATTCCAATCTTCATAATCTGCATCTCTAAAATGTTCCACTTCACAAAGTACAAAGCTGTTTTCATAGTTTCCTCATAACTTGTTTTCCTAATGCACTCCAATAAGTTTTATGCCAGTGAGTGTCTGTTGTGTTTATTATATTTTACATTTTCTCCACCCAGGCCCCCACCTCAAATCCCACATTGTGAGCAAGTCTTTTGAGTATCCAAGCTTGTTAGCAAATTTTCCAGCAAATATAATTTTTTGGAATTTTTTCCAACTTTGGTTGATGAGCTTACCCAGAAATAAACCAGTCATGTTTGTACTAAACTTCTAATGGAACTTCACTTCCACTCACATTTAATGAATGAATGACAAACTGAATATACCAACAAAATCAAGTCATGAAAAAAAATAGAGACAGAGAGTCACTGAGTAAAACAGAAAGAATGTGAAAAGAAAACTTTGGGAGAGAGAATAAATGTTTTTTTCCTGTGGCTACTGTAACAAAAACTTAGCAAATATATTTTCCCTAGGCTAAATATGAATATCTGAACATCTGAGAGAATCAACTAAAGAAGTTCAACTCTTATATTATTTCCATTAGATCTACTCAATAATTATTGGTCTCCTCTACTGGGATCAAAGTGTTGATAAGCCTATTACTAACGTAAGTGTTAAAAGTCACAAAGTAAACGTGAGTTCACTTTCATTTAATTTAAATTAAATCTGTAAATTTTAGCATTGAATTTAAATACTAACTAGACCTATCCAGATGAGTCAAGAAGCAAACATTGACAAAGCCTTATCTGAAACATCAAACCAAATGGAATCTAGACTTTTTTGCTTCTGAGAAGTCCTTCGGCCTCAATATAGTCACTCCTTTAGTTTTTGGTACCACACTATATCCTTTCATTTTTCTTTTCTTAATTCCTCCACATTTAAAAAAAATTTTATTCTTTTTTAAAATTCTTATGGGCATACAGTAGGCATACATATTTAGGGGATACATGAGATGTCTTGATACAGGCATGGAATGTAAAATAAGCACATCATGAATAATGGGGTATCCATCCCCTCAAGGGTTTATTTTTTGAGTTAAAAACAATCCAATTACATTCTTTAAGTTATTTAAAAATATACTATTAAATTAATATTGGCTATAGTCACCCAACTATGCTATCAAATAGCAGGTCTTATTCATCTTTTCTCTCTTTTTTTTTTTTTGTACCCATTAAGCATCCCCACCTTCCTCTCAACCTTCCACTAGCCTCCAATCCTCTGGTAACAATTCCTCTACTCTCTATGTCCTTTTCCTAATGTGCCAAAGTCTTAGCTTTGAACTAAAATGAATAACTGAACTACCAAAAGGAAAATGAGGGGGGAAAACCTCAACTAAACGGAAATAAAGTATTCAAAGCATAAACACTTTGAAAAATGGTTACATCCTCCTCCTCTAAATAAGTTTCACATCATGGCTTAACCTATAACCATCTATTGTTCACTTCACTAAATTTAGTCTCAAGAATCTTAGGAGACTTGAGAAGATGATCACAGTGTACGCCCTGACCTCAGATAATGCTAACAAAATGTTATCAATCACCCAAGATACACACTTCTAAAATCTCAAATCCCCAGAGAAATGATAATCCTTTCTTATACATAAGATAGTAGTATATATTTTTATAAATGTATTCAAATACTGCATTATATTTTGTCTGACTAACTCCAAGTAGGTGCTGATTCAATGTTTGCTTTATTGGATAAAAAATATATTGAAATCACATGAGAAACTTCCATGTGTAACACGGACCTAGAAAATGGGAAGTCAAAATAAGTGTTAGTTCGAGACAGTGCTTGGTTTGTATGCAGCCAAATCAGAGCTAGGCATCAGGCTTATTGGAAGAGTTGACATGCCAGACAGCTGGAGTCAGTTTATTTACCTGTGGGAGAAAACGCTTACACAAAGAGATGACCAGAAGCTGATGATGCCAAAACTAATTTAAAAATGAAAACACTTACATAAAGAGATGACTAGAAGCTGATGATGCCAAAGATAATAAAAATATGTGGTCACCTGCCCCGTTGCATTTTTATGGGGTGAGATCAACAATTCATGACTAGAAGCCAAATTACCTTCCAATGCTGTCAACAGCATGCTTTCATCTATTGGTTCAAAGAGACCAAGTTCACATTGATATGCTCACATTTCACATTTCCATGTGACACTTCTCCATGCCTTACCATGGCAAGCATGGTACCATGCCCAACATCTCCTTTTCACCTCAAACACTGACTAAAATTAATCCCTCTCTGAGCTTCAGGGATTCAGTGAGCACACAGGACTGCTAGTGCTCAGTAGGAAACTTGGGATTGTTCCACCCACAAATCCCTGTGCTGCCTTTGTGATATGTGGTCTGATTTAGGGCAGGAGCAGACACAACTTAAGGAGTGAGAGATCAGACAAAGGGAACAAAATGAGATTATGGCCAAAATTAGAAGCATTGACTCTACATGACTGTGAATGAAAAGGGATCTCTTTAAAGTCCTGTTTCAGGACTGAACATTATTTAAATCTTCCAAAGAGAAGCATTGAAATTCATCTTTATACACTATATGCCAGGGGATATGTGGTTGCCTCTTTTGTGTACATTTGTTTGTATGGAAAAATAATGCAAGAAAAAAGAGCAAAGGAGTTTAAACACTGATTTTTTTGTTGTTGTTGTTGATGTTCTATTTTTTTCCTGTCTTTTTGTATATTTGCTTTTGAATTAGATGCAAGAGTATGATTCTAGTATGTAAAATAAGAAAAAGGAATGAGAATACCTACTACTACAAATATACTCTAAAGAATATAAATTTTACTCTGAAAACTATAAATGAAAAACTGGAACAAACACCTTTGGCTGATTTGATGAATATGGAAGACTTCATTATTCTGATTTGGGGGATTTATTTGGTAAACTGTTTTATTTTTTTGATGTCACTATAAAAAATTAAAGCCATATTATTATTCTGACAGTTAGAGGTATCTAGGCATTCCCAAAATAAAATGCAAGATTACTAATTTCACTTAAGACCAACATATTTGATGACCGTATGGATTTTGAAAGTATAATATTACCAATTATTATTTTGACACCATTTTAAATTTCAAGGCAGAGATTTAAAAGTTAAGAAAGGACAGCTATTTTGGCTTATGACACAGTCACAGAAACTGAACTTGCCTTCCCACTAAAAACAATTAAAAATTGACAAAATATGTAAAACAGCTATTTTCAGGCATTAGACAACTGGGAGTACAGGACTGCATTGCTTTAAAAAAGGGAAACAAAAGAAGTCAACTATATAATCACTGTACTTTCTTCCTGGAAACACCTTTCTAAATTTCAGAGCCAATAAAAGGAGACCAAGCCAAGCATGACATTCTCACATAGTTGATGGGGCAGTAATTAGAGTTCAGAGAGGTAGAAGCAGCAGAATAATTCCCAAAGATCACACAGGAGTGAGTGACAACTTTGCACTGACCAACCCAAAAGGGAATAACTTTTTGAACGTCTGAGGCATTTAAAAGAAAACCCAGAGAGTACTTCATAATAGGGCTACTGTATGCCACCCTTAAAAAGATGAAAGATAAAGTTCAAAATAATCCACAAGTGATTACATTTTCTGCCAAAATATACTTCAATACTCTTTACATGAAGACAGCAAGGATCACACACTTCTCACCATAATATTCACAATGTCCAATATCATATAAAAACAACTGAACATGAAGCAGGAAAATATGGCTCATAATCATGAGAAACATAATAGAAACAAACAGAAATTACAGAGATAATGGGACTAGCAGACAAGTACATTTAAACAATACTATAAATAATCTTAAGGATGTAAAAGAAAACAAGATATTAGAGCAGTGGAAGACTTGAGAAAATAAATGTACATTACAGAGTTGATAAGCATAATATCTGGGAGAAAAAAATTAAATGGATGAACTTAGTAGTAGATGAGACTGTATAATAAAAGGCCAATGAACTTGAAACACAGCAATGAAAGTATGCAAATGAAAGCGCTGAAAGGAAAAATCTTGAAAAATAAATACAGTCTCAGTCACCTGTGGGACAACTGGACTTCCAGAGTAAGAGGAGTAAAAGTCAGATTAAAGCAATAATAGTCAATTTTTCTCCAACTTTGATGAAAACTATTGACATAGTTAGGCTTTATGATCTGGAATTGTAATCCCCAGAATCTCCATGTGTCAAGGGAGAGTCCACATGGAGGTAATTGAATCATGGGGGTGGTTTCCCCCACGCTATTCTGTGACAGCGAGTTCTCATGAGATCTGATGGTTTTCTAAGGGATTCTTCCATTTTCAGCTCAGCACTTCTTTCTTCAGCCTGTGAAGAAAGTGTCTGACTCCCTTTTACCTTCCACCAGATTGTAAGTTTCCTCAGGCCTGCTCAGCCATGCCCCACTGTGAGTCAATTAAACCTCTTTCCTTTGTAAATTACCCTGTCTCCTGTATTTCCTTATAGCAATGTGAAAATGGACTAATACAACTATAAATCCTCAGTTCTGGGAAGCTCAACAAAGAGGATAAAAACAAAGAAAACCACAGAAGGCATATTTTAATCATATTGTCGAATATTAGTGGAAAAGAGAAGCATTGGGCAGGAAGAATGTCTTTTGCTGCTTAATTCTATTAAACACTGAAGAAAGAAAACCATAGTTTTACATGAAGTCATTAATTAGAATTAGAGAGGGAAATAATTTCCAACTCATTTTATGAGATTGGCTTTGCTGAAACACCAAAAACAGAAAGAGAGATTATAAGAAAACTGCCAATATACCTTATAAATATAAACAGAAAATTCTTTACCAAAGATTAGCAAGTAAAATCCAGCAGAAAAAAAAAAGTTAATGCCACATGACTAATTTGGGCATATCACAGGATTTCAAGGTTGGTTAACAGTTGAATAGCAAATCAAGGTAATCTGTCATATTAACAGAGGAGAGAAAGAAATAATATATTATTTCACTAAATGGAGAAGAAATTAGTTGACAACATTCAATAATTATTCATGATAAATGCTTTTAGCAAATTGGGAATAAAATAAGACTTTTTTTTTACTGGAAGACAGTATGACAGTGTGCATAAAAAAAGTATCTACAAAATACCTTCTCAGAATATCCTATAAATTTAAAATAACAATAGGATATAGGATAGAAGATCAATATTTTTAAAATTAATTATAATTCTATATATTAGCAACTAACAATGGCATATTGAAATGTTTAAAATACCATTTCAATAGCATAAAATATTTAGTTATGGATATAAATAATCCATGACTTCTATTGTAAAAATTATAAAACATTACTGAGTGAAATTAGAAAAAATTAAATGAAGACATATATTATGTTCATTAGAACACAACATTAAAAAGTCAATTTCCCCGAGTTGATATATTGATCATTCTGATGGTAATTTCAGCAGTGGTTTTCCTTTCTAACTAACAAGCTGATTCAAAAATTTATTTTGAAATTCAAATGATCAGAATAGGCAAAACAAAAAAATTTTTAAGAACAAAGTTGGAGAGAGTGTACTAACGCAATTTAAGACTCACCACAAAGCTTCAGTAATCAAGAAGATGATAATTTCAACTGTATCAACATATCACTCAATGGAACAGAATAGAAACTTTAGATGTATATCCGCACATATATGGTCATTTTATTTTTGTATTTTAATTTTATTCTTAACTGACACGTAACAATTGTACATATTTGTGGGGTACAGTTTGATGTTTGAATAAATGTGTTACAGGTTTACAATGGGAAAAGGAGAGTTTTTTTTTTCAAATAGCAGTGGAAAAACTGGATATCTATGTGGAAAAAAATTAAACTTCAATATTTACTTCATACTGTTAAATATACAGAAATTTTTCTCAGACTAGATTGTAAACCTAGATGTATGTTAAAGCTAAAGCTAGTAAGTTTTCAAAAGGGGAAAAAAAGTTTTGAAAACTCAATGAAGGCAAGGATGTACTAGGATATAAACAACCTGTTGTGTCCCTATACAATGCAATACTACTCAGCAATAGAAAATGATGAATTTGCATAACACATGCAACAATTTAGCTGAATCTCAAAAACATTATCCTAAGTTTCAAAGTGGACACACTGCTCTGGTGTCCTGTGTAGGACACAAGGCAGCATGGCCTTGGCTTGTCTAATCACAAATATCTACCAATCTTTAAATTTGGAGCTTGAGAGGTAGAACAAACAGAGTCCATAGGGAATTCATTCTAACATCAGCTGCAGCTACACTGATTATCCAGGGCACCAGTAGCTGAGATGCCTATCTACGACAGCATCCAAGAATCAGACCTAGAAGCGGAGAGTATATAAGCTGAGATACTCAGTTGTGTCGTGGTGGCAGCAGCAGTGTCCTCTCTGGATAGAATCTGTACCATTATCATGGCCTGTGCAGATCTGACTCTTACCAGCCTTCTTTGTTCCTGACAACTCCCTGAGCTATCCTGGCAATTGTTTGAGTGGCCCAACATCAATTCAATATTCTTTTCTTCTTGAGATGAACGCTTTTAGTGTTGTTTACTAGTAATAACTCTGATTAATACAAACTGTCTTAAATACCATGTAAAGAGGGATGATTTTGAAAATCTATTGTTCTACCTTTGACCCCATCTGAAGATATATAAATTTGCCATAAAATCATGCTCAGATACAAACTAAATATCTGTGAGACAGAATTCTTGATCTCCTTCTTCCCCGTAAACTGGCAATCGACTAACCAAAGCATGGTGTTTTCTTTCTGTAGTACATCAATTAGCAGCCACCAAACAATGCCATCCTTCTTATAATTACTACTGTATTACAAAAGTATTAAATTTCATAGCTGTTATGCAGTCCAGTGCATCCCTTTTCACTTGTATACCATCAACTTGCCACGGGTAAAAATGTCAACAACTTAATGCTACATCAGGCCAGAAAATATAATCCCTTCACTCACCACAAACACAACTGCTTCTCTGTTGCCATCTGGGCATTGAGTGATTGAATTCTGAGTCTTATCCTAAGAGTTGGCCTCCTAGAAACAATTCCAGTACCTAAAATTACTGACATAGGGTTGGATTCCCCAGAAGCACCACACTGAGAAGAGGATTTGGTGGTGAAAGTAACTTACTGGAAATATTCCTAGGACAGAAGTAAAGGAGGAAGGAGTTTGGACCAGAAAAGGAAGGAGACCAAGGAAGGCTGTGACAGCAAACATAGTCCAGCAGAATGTACATTAGGTTAAATAATCCAGATGCAGTTTGCATTCTATACTGTTCTTAGCTTAGAGGTGTCCTGATTAGGGGATGGAGTATTTCTACTGTCACCCCTGTATCAGTTATTAGCCAAGAGCTGTTCTCAGGGAGAGCTAAATGCCCAGCTACTTCTCCTCTCTGAGCTACAGGAAAGGCAGGTTCTATAAGCCTGGAAAAGAAACACACATGTTTATGTCTCCCCCACTAGACTGTGGGTCACTTGAGGCCAGAAGCCATGTCTTCCTATGGAGCTATAGCACGTAGAATAGTGTAAAATTTCAACAACACTTTTGCATCCAGCTTTGTACTATTCTGTGTTCCAACAATCAAGGTGAAGAATTGAGAGGATATTACTTAGAAAGCAGAATGCTGGGCCAGGCATGGTGGCTCACGCCTGTAATCCAAGCACTTTGGAGGCAAGGCGGGCGGATCACCTGAGGTCGGGAGTTCAAGGCCAGCCTGATCAACATGGTGAAACCCCGTCTTTATATTAAAAAAAAAAAAAAAAAAAGCAGAATTATGAGAAAAGACATGGGAAGTAATTTAGATCAAGATCAACAGGTACATGTGAGATGAGACAAGAAGTTTAAGGTCAAGAATATCAGAGATCCAGAGGAAGCAATATACTAGCAGGACTAAAGCAGATAAAATTAAGATATCCTGGAGGTATTATTGAATCAAGACTATGAACAAAAATAATTTTTAATGCCATGCCTATGACTATTGAGTAGGTTAGTCTTGAGAATTAAAGGGGGCTAAGGGAATAAGACATAATGAAGCATTAGGTGACGATGACTATTTGATAATAGTGAATTTGTTCTCAGAGGAAAATAAGATATTCTCAGAGTAATTAGGTGATTGGGTGAAAGAATCAGAGTCATTTCTTCTGAAACCAGCTATTAAATCAATTAACAAAAACAGGTATATACCATCACTCTACACATGGAAAAAGGAAGACAGATTATGCATCTGAGTAAATCAGACATCTCTGAGTCACCAACAAGTACAAGACAGAGCTGGCCTAACAGAAATATAAGTCATATATGTAATTCTAAATTTTGTGGTGGTCACATTAACAAAAAAGTATAAAGTAGCAGGTAAGATTATTAATAGTAATACATATTACTTAACCCAATATATTCAAAATACTACCATTTTAACATATGATCAATATAAAAATATTAATGATATATGTTATATTCAAGTTCTTAATTGGAGTAAAATTTTTTAAAAATTAAAAATTCTGTTTCTCAGTCTCACTAGTTACATACATTTCAAATGCACAATTGTCACATGTGGCTCATGGCTGCTATATTGGACAAAGTCATGCTAGAACCAAAGAATAATGATGATGTGAGACTTTCTGAGAAACATTCTGAATTTAATGCATAATGCTTTCATGGTCTAATGTTTACAGTTAATGACATTCTTACCCTCCTTTCAGAAGGGCAAGTTTTTGAAAAATTTGCTTGTTGAAAGCTTCTTAATGGCAGATCATCAATGAGGCTACTGCACAAGCCAAAACAATCACCACTTACTGAAGAACATTCTGAGTTAAGCTGCTTCGATTTAGAATGTTTGGCCTCCCTGGAATGTTCCATGACTTTCACCTGACCTTGCCACCCAGTTTTCATATGTGCTGCCATATATTAATGATGTTCTCACTGTGGCATGAATAGATAAATGATGAGCCCATGAGAAGAATTTAGAGAGTCCTAAAGGGTTTTGATATGTATCTGAATGAAAAATCCCGTATAAACTTCCCAGACTCCAAGTAGTATCATTGGCATTTTCCTGCCCAAATCCAAACACAGTAGCACAGGAACTGTGAATGCTAAAAAGAAGGCATGATTTTAACACTTCCTTATGGTTACTTATTACAATTCCTTTTTCTGCTCCCTCTCCTTTCCCTGAAATAATAAAAATCATGCAAGGTCATTGTATTAGTCAGGGTTCTCTAAAGGGACAGAACTAATAGAATATATTTATACATGAAAGGTAGCTTATTAAAAAGAATTGACTCACACAATCACAAGGTAAAGTCCCACAATAGGCCATCTGCAAGTTGGGGAGAAAGGAAGTAAGTGATGGACCCATCAGTCCATGTCCCAAAAACTCAAAAGTAGGGAACCTGGCAGTGCAACCTTCAGTCTGTGGCCAAGGCTCGAGAGCCACTGGCAAACCAATGGTATAACTCCAAGAGTCCAAAAGCTGAAGCACTTGGAGTCCCATGTTCGAAGTAAGGAAGCATTCAGCTTAGGAGAAAGATGAAAGCCAAAGACTCAGCAAGCCTTCTCTTCCATCTCTTGCCTGCTTTATTCTAGCCATACTGGCAGCTGATTAGATGGTGCCCACCCAAACTGAGGATGAGTATGGCTCGCCAAGTTCATTGACTCAAAGGTTAATCTCCTTTGGCAACACTTTCACAGATACACCCAGGAACAATACTTTGCATCCTCCAATCTAATCAAGTTGACAGTCAATATTTACCATGACAGTCTTCATATTGAAAACTGGAATAAAGCTGGAAATGACATTTTATAGTTGGGGAATTTCTTCTTCTCTTGTAAAACCCAAGGACATCTACTTTCCATGAAAATTTATCAGAAAATATAATCAGCAAGGCAGTGTAATTTTATATCCATTTCTCAGGAAATACAATTTCTTAATTTGATAAGTAACTCAAAATGGCTTCAGAGCCAGTAAGCTTCATTTCAAACATCTCCTGAAATAATACAAAAAACACTCAAAGAGCCATACAATATTATTGCCAATAGCAGTCTGATTAATTCAGTTCAAAGAATTTCTCGAAGTTATCACACACCCTTCATCATCTTCAACAAATGTCAGGCTAGAAGGAAGGTAGAGACTACTAAAGAAATGCTAAAACAAATCTTTGTAAAACTCTGAATTACTAACCATTCATCACCAACATGCCGTTCCATATTCCATATCAGCAGTCAGTCTTGATGGCAGTTATAAGGCTGCATCTCAACACTGACCTCCATCGTAAATAAGGGTCAGTCTTGGGTTCTGTTGGATTCTACCTGCCTAATTTCAACTCTACTACAAAAAGTAATAATGCTAGGAAAAGCAGTTAGAATAAAATGGTTTAAATCTGCTTCAACTGTATTCCATGTGACATGGGTTGGAGTAGCAACATTATGATACTCAACTGAGATTTTCCTCTCAGGATAGCTGGATAATATCATGACTATTCACTCAATTCATTAAAACTGTCATCTTTATTTTAAAAATATTTATACAAAAGTTAGCCAGGTATGGTGACACACACCTACAGTCTCAGCTACTGGGGAGGCTGAGGCTACTTAGGAGGTTGATCTGAGCCTGGGGAGGTCAAGGCTGCAGTGACCCATGATCAGACCACTGCACTCCAGCTTGGGCACCAGAGTGAGACTCTGTCATACACACACACACACACACACACACACACACACACACACACACAAGATACATCCATAAAATACAGTAAATAAATATTTCCACTTACACATATATACATGCACTTACATAGATATGTAAGCACATACATATGCACTCACACTCATACTTCTCCTCAGAACCATCAAATGAAAGAGCAACTAATAAAATTTCCAGATTTTTCTTTATCAACTAGTATTTATATAGCTCTGCAAAGACCAGGCTTTTTATTTATTTATTTTGCATTTTTTGCAATTTATGAATGGCAGCTGATTCCATAGGTGAGAGCCAGCATGCGAACCAGGCAGTTTGGCTCACATCCTTGACTACATCCCTGGCCACAATAATAACATAGAAACTCATTTTGGGAAAGAATTTAAGAAGTTGTCTTGCCTAACTCACAAGCAAATATTTAATGTGTTCAGTATTCCTGACAGTGTATCAATTCTTCTGGCAGTAAGGACAGAAAAACATTTCCAATGCAAAAGGAATATGCCAGATCTTTTTTCTGTGTCACAAATTAAAATAGTTTAGTTATTCCTTAAGCAGCTCCACTATCTGATTTCCAATTTGAGTTCCAATTTGAGGAATTACTCCTTCCTATCTTTTATTCCTTAATCATCTTTTCTACATAGAGAAATATAAACTCACACTCATGAAAAGTGAAATAATAAAGGTTAGTAAAACAGCTATAATTCACCATTTTATTTTCTAGGGTATCTGTCTAGCTTGGGAAAAGAAAAACTAAGAAATTCTAAGGTAAACTGTAAACATCAGCTGTATAGGTTTATAAAGCCATCCTATAACATGTCTAATACTTGTAATAATAGAATCAGATTGCTCACAGAAAATACTAATTCGGTTTTCAAAAAGTACTTTTCACCCATTATGTCTAATGACTCATCTCTATTTTATCCTGCACAGGAATGTGGACTTTCTCAAGGTTGAGCTCTTCTTTGAAACACACACACACACACACACACACACACACACACACACACATACACACACACACACACAGAGAGAGAGAGAGAAATTGTTATCTAGGAAAAAATATTAGAAATGAAAGAAAATAGAAAAATCATCAAAATTGTGGTTTTAAATAGAGACCAACTTAAACCCTTCCATAGTTTTTACAATCAATCATAAAAGCAGTTATTTTACTTATTTTCTCAAAAGGATTGGAATAGGGAGCCTTCTCAAGAATCTAAGCAAACTTCAAGCAGGATTATAGTCCTGTTTCCCACATTTGCATAAACATCCTTCACAATGATTTGACTTCGCAGCATCAGGATTGTCTGGCAGAGCAAACAAAGCCAGAGTTGGCACAGGTATCTCCCTAGCTCTGGAATGAGATTAGAGATGGAAGAAATATCAACATCTACTAAAGCCAGTGAAAGCAAATTTAAACCTTCTCCTACCACCAAACAAACAACCACAGCCACATCTTAAAAACTACCATCGGATGGCTGATTCGGCCCCACGCTCCTGAAGTGGCTTCTTGTATATCTTAGTCCTGTAATTAGTGGCGGGTGTTCCCTCCGGATGTTCAATAGTTAGATTTGGTTTGAATGTTGCTCAGAAGCTTATCCAAATAATGCTGGATTTTTCTTCTGTGTGTGTTCCTCCTTTTACTCATATGTTTTCTTCCCCGACCCCACCTATTCAATTTTTTTTCTGCAGAACCTAAATAATATTTATTTCCAAGTGTCAAATTTTCTATTATATCTCATTAGTTCAGTGCCTATGTCTTACTCTTTTAAAAACTATTGATTTTACTTTCTAGAAGCTGCAGAATATATATATTTTTTTTGTCAAAAGAGTAGCTTAATTGAAAAATTTCCAACTTCTTTTTAACCAGAAAATAAATGTCTCGGGCCCATATTCCATAAGGCTTCAATTTTGCTTTTAAGAATCTTTCTAAACAGAAAACAATAAAAGCTAGAATCAGCTGGCAGTAGACATTTGTAATTATTTGGCTGGCTAGCATAATTTTTCTCTTCCTAAGTGCACCATGATTTCTAAATATTTGAGGAGTTACCTCCTTCCCTTCTTTCAGGGCTATAATTTTGGGCCCAACCCTCTTGTAGACTAAGCAGTGAAAGTGTTCCTTAAGATAGGTGATAATTCAGAGCTCTCTGAATTTGATTCTTGAGCAGAGGGACAAAGAGACTAAAAGTTGTGGTTTTTCCATTTCTACAGTGGTTTTCTGACTGGATCCTTCATGTTACAGGAGACTTTCTGTGGTTCTTGACTGGTTTGCTGCATGTACTTTTCTGCTTGCCTATTTCCAAGCCTATTTCTCCAGACTGTATGTCAGGTCTGAGAATTCCCAACAACTCACCACAATTTTCTTTGGTTCCTGTTAGTCAGAGTCAGTTTCTTTTGCACACAACCAAAGAATACTAATGAGTTAAGAGTTAAGACCTGTCACTCATTCTTAAATAGTTAACAACCTGGGCCAGATTCATTGAATTGACTACAATTCAATGAACATAACTGTAGCATTCTTAGTGCTAGAAAAATAATATGAGAAAAGGAAGAAATTACTTATGCTCAGGGTGTTTACCATAGAGTTAAGATTAATCCACACACAACAATTACAGTTCCCAGGCATACAAAGAACTCAGAAGGAATGCATTCAGTATCCAAGCAATGAGTTTTCTTGTCACCCACCTGGTTTCCCAAGCCTAAACCTGAAATTCATTTTTGAATTATTTCTCTTTCTCACCCCATACATCTAATTAGTCAAAACTTATTCTTTGAAAAAATACTTATTAGCAAGCCGTGTTCATTGTGCTTACTCTATATCTCTTCTTTCTTTCCATCCCCAAAGTCACTACTTTAATTCAGCCCCTCATGGTGCCTTTCTCACCTGACAGACTGCAGCAATTTCCTAAATGGCCTCTCTGCTTCTGTCTTTGTTCCTCACAATTCATTCACCTCTAAGAAGATAGGATTATCCTTCTAAAATGCAAATCTGATCGTGTTCCTGTCTTCTGGAGGCTTACCAACATTTTAGGAAGGGCTCCAAATGTCTTAGCATGGTATTCATGGTCCTTTGAGGCACTTAAAAACTCTTCTGGAACAAAGTGAGCTGTAACTAAACAAACAATTGAAGAAGCAAGGTCTATCATGATTTGGCACTTGCTTATCTCTACGGCTTCATCTCTCACCATGCTGTACTACAAGCAGATTGAGCTACTTACAGGCTCTCTCATCGGGCCTGGACATTGGCTGCTTCTCTGGCTGGAATGCCCTTCCTGCTCCCTGCCCTCATTTCACCTGACAAGCTCCGACTTTCCCACCTCCGGTCGTAAGAGATCTGTCTCTCCTTTGCATTGCTGTGCTAGTCCCTCTGTGCCTACCCCTAACACAGTATTTATCACTCTACACTCTAATTCTCTCTTCCTTTGCTTGCGTTTCTTTTTAGAAGGCAGGTGCTAGTCTTTGAATTTGGATACTGTGTCTGCTTCATCCTTGTGTTCTTCACACTTAGTGGGACACCAAGCACATGAAATCATCCAATACATATTTACTGACTTACTGAATACATATAAAATATGTTCAGAAGCAATACATACAGAATCTTTTCTACAGACCCTAATAGAAAAGACCAGAGAACACATTTTAAGACATTCTCCTTGTAAGCATGAGAAACATTGTAACAGCTAAAGAGTCTTTTCAGGATTCTCTAAAAATGCCAACTCTAAATTATAAAAATATATATTACAATACAGCAAACAAACTTTACAGATTCATGTAAAGCTTCTGTTGACTCAGGCAAGCTATATAAACTTTCATGGACATTTCAAAAGTTCTATAGATGTCCGTAAAACTCTTCATTTTGTGGGATAACACTGACTATATTGATGCATGATCCAGCCTGAGATAATTGGTTTTATAATGTAAGAACAAATTAATATGGTTCACTGCAGCCCAAGAAGAAATATGCAACCTTTTTTGACAATCTTCTCTGAATAAATTCTGACAAAAATAATAGAAAGTTATACAAGAAACCAGAGAATGAGTGGACTTCAGGTATTCTCCTTGGATGGAGTCAAATGGAATAAAAGTTGTAAAAACATAAACATGGTTTCATAGGTACTTTGTATTAGTCCATTTTCACACTGCTATAAAAATGCTACCCAAGACTGTGTAATTTATAAGTAAAAGAGGTTTAATTGGCTACGAATTCTGCATGGCTAGGGAGGGCTAAGGAAACATAACAATCATGGTGGAAGGCAAAGGGGAAGCAAGGACCTTGTTCACATGGCATCAGGAGAGAGAAGAGCAACCGGGGAAATGCCAGAAGCTTATAAAGCCATCAGATCTCGTGAGAACTCAGTCACAATCATGAGAACAGCATGGGGGAACCACCTCTATGATTCAATCACCTCCTACCAGGTTCCTTCCTTAATACCTGAGGATTACAATTCAAGATGAGGTTTGGGTGAGGATCAAAAGCCTAACCATATCACACTTGTAACACACACAAAAAAAGGCACCATGTATATGGTAATGAGCTTAACATGCTGTTCACAAAAGATACTTGATGCAGTTCTTCAAGAGCTTGTCTTCTTTTTTTTCTACCATGAACAAGTCTTAGTCATTAGCACTTTTCACATCTTTGTACAGATAGATAATTCTCTCTATGTATAATCATAATCTAAAGGCAAATTCTCACCACCTAGCATTAATCCCAAATATGTAACCTCTGTTCTTCTAATTATTTTATTTCCTTATGTACAACTGTCCAGGGAGCTTTCCCTTATTGTAAACAAAATGTATTCAGTCATAATTCAGTTATGTTCACTTAAATTAGTTCTCTTTCACCTTCTATTTCTGTAGAAGTATGACCATTCTTCATTAACTCCTTTATTTTTTTTACATCCTTTCTGTCTCTTCCTCTGTCTATAACCAAATGCTCAAATAAATCAATTATTGTAGTTGCAAGTTATCCAGCACATGCCAACCTTTCTCTGATACTAATTAGTGAAATATAATCTTATCTAGGTATTGTGAGCAACATTGACAACGTCATCTTCCTGAGCCATTCCTACTGTTTCCATCGTGGCCCTTTTGTTCCTCATCTTCCGTAAAATTACATCATGTGAACTCTCAAGCTATTTTCTCACTCCAGATTCTCCACATCTACGAAAGTTCAGCCTATGTAACTTTATAACTTAAACATTTTGTCCTCTTCAAATCAGCTTTCCTGTACCATACACATTTCTGTTCCCACTGCTTTGCTTGAGTTCCCTCCTGAATATGCCTTCATTGCTTTCTCAACCTATTCTAAAATCTTAACTGTCTTCTAAATGCTTGCTCCAATCTCATGTTTGTGAGGATTTGCACAATCTCATCATTAAATCTTTTCTCCTAATGTAATAATGCCTCCAGTGAACCATACAGACTAGCTTGGATTCTTGCTACATACAAAACCTCTGAGTAACTATAGTAGTCAAGATAGGCTAATTTGTGCTGTACTAACACACAGTCTATGAATTTCAATGACTTCGCAGAAATTTTTTTCTTATTCTAAATGTCCCACATGAGCCATCAGGTAGCTCTACTGTATCGTCACTCAGGTATTCAGTAAACAAAGGCTCCCATATTCGGTGCTACATTACACTCAGTTGCAATGGCAAGGGAAGACAAAAACTAGACAAATGTGCAAGGGATTTTTATTGCCTCTGATCAGAAGACAAAATTCATTTCACCTCCTGTAATCTCACCTGGCAAGTGGGCCATAAAATGTAGAGGAGTGAACAGAATACTTGGTGAATACTATTGCCATCACTGTAAATTTGTATTAATAATCTCAGCTAAGCTTATGTAGAAGGAGGAGTTCTTAATTCTAGAACTGCAGTCTTCACATTGGAACATTACTACCTATAGAGAAAAACTGACCATAGTACCTGCCTGTCCTAGCAGACCCACTTATGTAGCCTGTTGTCAGACCAGATGGAAAGCAGCATGAATAGGGGCATGATCTTAGAATCTGAAGGCCAAAAGCCCAGGCACACTAGGAGATTCCCTCCTTAGCACAGATAAAAGCCTGCCACTCATGGATGTGAGGTAAGCTGACCAATAAAGATGGTCTAGAATGCACCGGATGTGATAAGGCCAAATTATCTGGAATGTCCAGAAGAGCTTTGAAAGACAGAAGCCAGCCGCTGTCTTATTGTCATTGTCCATTTAGGCTGTTATAACAAAAATACCTACATCTGAGTAGTGTATAAAAAGCATAAATTTATTTCTCATTGTTCTGGAGACTGAGAAGTCCAAGATCAAGGCACTGGCAGATTCAGTATCTGGTGAGGGCTCTCTTCTGCATAGACAGACATCTTTTCATTGTAACCTCACATGGTGAAAGGGGCTACCTAGCTCTCTGGAGTTTCTTTTATAAGGGTGCCATTCCCATTCATGAAGGTGGAGCCCTCATGGCCTAATCACTTCCCAAAGGCCTCACCATCTAATGCTTTCATGTTGGAAATGAGATTTCAATGTATGCATTTAGGGAAGTAGGACAAAAAAACGTTCAGGCCATAGCACTTGTTTTGCTGTTTCACTGCTTCAAGCGTCTATGCATTTTCCTAGAAAGAATTATAAGCTGGCAGGCATTGTGAATGATAAATTTCCCTTGTGCTCCAGCATTGCATCATGAGGGAATACTCAAGGCTGTTTAACAGGGGACAAGAACCTCTTCATGAGAAAAACCAGGTGTGCATGGGTAGGAAGTACTTCTTTATTCTCTGTGTTCTCCTCTATGTGGAAAAGATTCCATCTTACTCCCAGCTTTCCTTGCCTTCTCACTCATTTCCACACAGTTTATATACCTGAGAGGGGCTTATCTCAACGTGTAATGTTGGAAGGAACACTTGGGCAAGTGGAACCCACATCTTCCTTCTTTGTTCCTTTTAAGAAAGAGCTGCCCCCATGTTCTACATTACTTCTCTGTGGGTGACTTCTGTTTTCATAGGTAGAGCCTGCCCAGTCAAGCGCTCCTGTGACAAGGTGAATAAAGCTATATAAATCAGGGCTTCAGTGCAGAAGTCCACATGCTCCCAGATACAAAGTACATTCTCCAATTTCAATTTTGACTGTAATAAGGGTAATTTTTTAAAATTCTCTGCATGTCAACTAATTTATTGTATTTCTTAATTTTAGCTGAATAAATGGAGCACAATTTGTTGTATCTCCCAAATAATCTCAAAAAGATAGCATATTGTTTTATTTATTTAAATATATTTGTTGTTAACCTTTATAGTAGCATTTTCTTTTACTATTACTATAAAACAACTACTACCTCGGCCTGACATTTAGTGATATTAATACATTATTAGAATATGTAGCTACTGCTAAACTTTTCATAGAAAACTCAGTTTAAAGTAAAATATGTCAGTATGAATGTGTTAATTTTTGTGCGTGCGTGAGAGAGATTCTCTGTCACCCAGGCTGGAGTAGCATCATTACCATGATTACAGCTCACTGCAACCTCTGCCTTCCAGGGGCTCAAGCCATCCTCTGGCTTCAGCTGCTGTAGCAGCTGGGAACATAGGTGCAAGCTACCGCACCCAGGCAGGTTTTGTTTTTGTTTTTGTTTTTGAGACAGAGGAGTCTTGCTCTGTTGCCCAGGCTGGAGTGCAGTGACGCAATCTCGGCTCACTGCAACCTCTGCCTCCCAGGTTCAAGTGATTCTCCGGTCTCAATCTCCCAAGTAGCCTGGATTACAGGCATGTGCCATCACGCCTGGCTAGTTTTTTAATTTTTTGTAGATACGGGTTTCACCATGTTGCCCAGGCTGATTTCCAACTCCTAAGCTCAAGCAATCCACCCACGTCAGTCTCCCAAAGTGCTGGGATTGCAGGCAATAGCCACCACGCCCAACATGCGTTATGTTTTTAATCTACCTCTATTGTGAGTTGGTTATTTGCAGAGGCAAAAAAAAAAAAAAGAAAAATATAAAAATTGGTTTGAACATAACATTTTCTACTAGCATTATGAAATCCTAAGGCATTAGAAAAGTAGTTCAAACTTTTCTGGTTGTGTTGATCAATGACACAGGTCCTCTAAGGAGCCATAGGAGCTAAATGGTTTTTAAGATTTTAAAAGGAAAATCGTAGGTATAATTCAAAGTCAAACTTTATATGAATGCAAGTCCTGAGGCTTATAATAAGGGAGGAGGATATAATGGGTGACGTTGGTAGGGGTTGTATCCCAAGAGTCAAGAAACTCTAGAAAGGAAACTTCACAGCTTCTATTCAAATCAAACTTAGTCCTCATAATTCTAATTCCATCAGTTACATTTACCCATTCTGAAAAAAGAATTAGTTCTAACAAATGTCTCCTGCTTTGCTTACTCACATCTTGATAAAGCGGGTTGAATTCTAGGTGAGGTATAAAATCTGCTCTCAAAATTCCACAGCAAAATAACATATTACCCACTTATACTAATGTCTGGTGTTTTTAAAACTACGGTTTTGAATTTAACCAACAACAAGGATCTCTCTGCCTTAGGTTGGAAATGGAAAATATTATTGACTGTCACCCAGGATCTGCCATTGGCAGGTCATTCGTTAGAGTCAATTTTCTGTAACCCTGAGGCACACAATAGTGTGAAGGGATTCAGATAAGAGTATCTGTTCATTCAAAACTTACAGTGTGAGCATGGCTCCAAAGCGAATCAGATTAGTCTACATATGCCAATGTCTCTGATGATTACACACACAAAAAAAGATCACTAGTTTTGCAGGTTGAGAGATATTAAATTAAATATATACAGCTACAGACAAACGAATTTCAAATGCTTTAAGTTTGACTGAAAATAGAAGCTTTTATTCAAAATATTTGCAGCTTAATATTTACAAGTTGCTAAGAAGACAATTTAAGTATTTAAACATTACTTTAAAGAAGACCAAAGCTTCTCTACCATCACTCTTTTATCTCACCATGTTCTACTTACTTGAAGGTCACGTATCTGTTTTTTAGTGCCACCTTTTGGGTGGTCTTGCTATTACATAACATTAAAATTGAAACGCTGGAAATTCAGTATATGTGTATTAATTGAAATTTAGCATATTGAGTTTATGCTCTTAGTTGTCCACATTAACTGTACAGTTTATTTCAGTAGAGACACTTTTCACCTGTCTTCTATAACAAAACAGAAGCTGTGAAGTTTCCTTATTAGAGGAAACTTTCCTTTTTGAATCATGGGATTCAGCCCACACCAACCTCATTCATTATATTCTCCTCCCCCAATGTAAACCCTAGCACTCACATTCATATAAAGTTTGACTTTGAATTATACCTACTCTTTCCCTTTTAAAACACTTAAAAATAAGCAGGCTTCTATGGCTGCTTAGTGGATCTTTGTCATTCATTGACACAACCAGAAAATATTGAATTGCTTTGCTAATGCCTCATGATTTGCAACTAGTGAAGCTCAAATCAAACCTAGTTCTCATTATTCTAATTCCATCAATTACATTTACCCATTCTGAAAAAAAATGTGTTAGTTCTAACAGATGTCCTCTGCTTTGCTTACTCATATCTTGATAAAGCGGCTTGAATTCCAGGTGAGGTATAGAATCTTTTCTCAAAATTCCACAGCAAAATAATAAAATTACTCACATTAATATCTGGTGTTCTTAAAACTATAGTTTTGAATTTGACCAACAACAAGGATCTTTCTGCTTTAGGTTAGAAATGAAAAATATTGACCATTACCCAGGATCTGCCATTGACATGTCATTCATTAAAGAGCCTATTTGGCATATTATCCACCCATTTACCTAGATTCTCAAAGTCCTGTTCCTATAATTAAGTAGATAATTGAACAATAAGAAATCTAAAAAATATTAACGCAGTTTTCCTAAGAAATATTTTGTGAATTTATAATATTCAGCTCTCAGGTCAGTAAAAATGTTATCTCTTTAAACACAATTTTAGAGCTATTTTTGGCAAAAACCATAGTAGTTCTTCACTGATTTTCAATGTACCTTATAAAAACATCTCTTTTACATTAGATTCCTGCAAAAAAAAAGTTATTAAGTAAATAGTTATCATTTAAATTTTATAACTAAAAAAAATGTCTTTGCTTCCAGGCAAATGAAACTTCATGTCCAATTATGATAGTTAAATTATCTCAGGTATTTGGTAGTGTTTACTCTTTCTACTCTTTGCTGGTGACCTCTGTTCTGCTTTTGTTTTCATTCCAAATTGCTCTGCCTTTTGTTATGTTTGCTTTTACAAATTATCTTAAATCTCATTGGATGCAGCACAAGTGCCAATATGTAGGGGTTTAATTCAAGGTTTTCAGGAAAGAGGTGGTTACTGCAGCTAGCATCAGACAAGAGTTGGGTGGAAGAGCCTTCCAAGATTTCAGGGGTCATAGCTGAGGCCAATGGAGAGTTAAAGCAAAAGACAATGAGAGCAAATGCAGGATAAGTAGAGAAAAGAATGTATCATGCACGTTGAGAGAGCAGGCAAGAAGACTTGTAATCAGACAGATCCATGGCTAAAGATTCTTAAGAGAAAGCTTATGAAGGCTACTGGGTCTGATTGAAGAGTGGGTTAGCAGGAGTTTACCATGTAGAAGTCAGGTTGTCTTACTGGAAGCAAAACCACTGTGGCCTCATACTTAAGAATTTATGACAGTGAATTACAGATAGTGGCCCACCAAATGTAAAGATACTTTTTAAGAAATGGTACCTATGCTTCCTTCTGAACCCACCCACTGAGTTCACACCATGTCAGGGCTTCCCTGCTGAGCCCACTCATTTTGAGAACTGCCACAGTGTGAGAAAGGAGTCACTGGAGAAAAGCAGCTGTACAAATCTAGGATTCATCAATTATATAAATGAATGCATTCTGCACAATAACGCATCATGTTCTCTGAGCTTATTTAACCTTTAAGATTATTTGCTATATGCCACATGGTATGATGAAACACAAATTTGTTTTGAAGTTTGTATCCTCTGAAAGTGTACTGTGCCCACTTTAGGGTGTGTGCATTGATAATCATTTAAAGCCAATCAATGATGTGCTACACATTGCTCTCCATAAAGTGGAAGCCAGCTCTGTTTGGGAACCAACATAAATGTCCACAAACTGGAAAAACTGTACTTTACAACTTTTCAGAGTCATTATTAGCTTTAAATTCAGGGTAGTATTAATTGAAAAATAAACACATATTCAAACCTTGCAAATCTTATTGCCTTCTGTATTTTGTTCGTATATCAAGAAACCATCACTTTCAATAATGGGGAAAAATGCAGCATCCATAATAAAGGGGAAGAAGGAGAAGAAGAGGAGGAGGAAGAAGACATCTACTACATTTATTTGCTGAGATTTTGTGAAGCTTCCAGAAAACTTTGAAGTGTATCTATTAAGTTTCGTACCTTCTAGTATAATTATTATTCTCATTTTGCGCTTATGGTGCATTCATTTACATTTTGTGTATTGTGTAAGCATAAAATTATATGAAAGCGTTGAAATAATAAATTCACACATAATCTGAGAAAGTGAAATTTATATTTTCATATATTCATTATAGTATTATTTGTACTGTTTATACAAGTATGTCTATGATGAAAAACCATCTGGGTTAGATAAAAGAGCTATTTGCATAGATAGAGATGCTACTCTGAAATACCTAAAAAACTAGAGAGAGAGGAGATAGATACTTTCAACCACTCAAGGCTTGGGAATTTCTGAGGAGTTATGGAATAGAAAGCTACCTTATTAAAGTCTTTTTGGAAATTGCACTTAGAGCCAATATATTTTGGATTTGCTAACTGATATCATAGAGTGCACAGCATGAAGGAATTAAGAGGCCTCATTTTGTTTAGGAGTAGTCAATTCCACAGCATTACAAGGTTTGCAAGCCAGAGCATGAAGAAAACTCAGAGCACACAAGAGAAATAATGCAAATATGGTTAAATGATTAGAGAACACGACCATTAAGATAGAAAATCATTTACCCCAGAGAAAGAAAGCTAAAATCAATCTTCAGTTTTAAGCTTGGCTACTACCCAGAGGATGCAATCACTAGATCTACTGAACCCCAAACAGATGGAAGTAATTGTAACAATAGAAAGATATATGTGATATAAAGGAAGTGAAAGTCTTTCTGACTGTGGAAGCCATTAAGCTGCCGAAAGTTCAACAGTGTTTTTGTTTTTAGCAAATAAGAAAAATAGCATTCTGAATTGCATGTCCTTGATTTTCTTTAGACTATCACCATGTATTTTTGCATTCTTTAGCAATTACGTCTACTCTGGGATATTTCTAGTCGTCATACAAATAGAATGATACTGCATATATTCTGCAATATACTTTTGCTTGCCAAAAAGTCTGTTTAATATAAGTAATTTATTTTTATAACTACTTTATTTTCGGATACCACAAGGTATTTCAAGCACATCTTATATTTTCCTTGTCCAAACAACCTCTTTACCAAGGAGGGTGGTTTCTTTCATTGGAGAATGGTATTTGAAAGTCAAAATCTGGGCTCCAAGTGTTCTTATTGCTACTGAGTTGTCATTGCTTTTAAACCCTTTCAGCAGGCAGAGTGTGAAGAAATGTGTATGTATACTACCTCATGCATACATTCATACACATTAGCACACACACACACACAACTTCATACAGATATTTCCAAATCCAGTCAAGAAGCATAGATTTCATTCTAGGCTTCCTCTTTTACTTATTTGAAACTTTTATTCCCAAACGATAAAAACTGGTTTTTATTTTCTACAATATATCTACTTGTATTTTCAACCATAATGTACACATAAATTAATTTCAGAATAACTAACCCATATCTCTATAAGAAACAAAGCTACTAACTGCAATGCAGTATTTGTGTGATGCTCTTTTTACATTTAGTTTTAAATTATTCATTCTTTGTGGCATACAGTTCTATGGGTTTTGAAAAAGTCATGGGCCTATAGTTGTGATATGTCACTATAATTGTGATTCAAAAAGGTTCATCAGCCAGCAAATTACTTTAAATGCTGCCTTTTTGCTGTCAGCATCTCCCCTCACCCTAACACCTAGCAACTACAGACTTCTTTTTCAACCTGTGCTGCTTAATTTTATGTGTGGACGTGACTGGGTTGAGGGATTCCCATATGTCTCCGCAATGAAACATTATTTCTGGATGTATTAGCGAGGGTGTTTCTAGAAGACATTATCATTTGAACCAGTGGGCTGAGTAAAGAAGATCCACCCTCGCCTATGTGGGTGGGCAGCCATCCAATCAGCTGAGGGCTCAGATAGAACAAAAGCCAAAAGAAATGCAAATTCTCTCTCTCTCTTTTGGAAGTGGAACATTCAGTTCTCACCAGTGGAACTCCCCTCCCTGTTCTCAACTCCCCTGATTCTTGAGCCTTTGGATTCAGGGTGAATTACACCTCTGGCTTTCCCGTCTCCAGCTTGTATATGGAATACCAGGGTAGCTTTCAGCCTCCAAACTCACATGAGCCAGTTACCATAATAAATCTCATATAACTCTGTACATACGTTATTGCTTCTGTTTCTTGGTAGAACCCTGACAAATACACATCCTATAATTTTGCTTTCTATATAATACCTTATGAATGGAATCAAGCAATATGTGACATTTTGAGTGTGGTTTTCTCTGCTTAGCAAAATGTATTTGAGATTCATCTATGTTGTGAAAATTAATAGTTATTTTCTTTATTTGCTAAGTAAGTTTCACTGTATTGCTGCACTAGTTTCTTTATCCCTTCACTGATGAAAGAACATCTGAATCATTTCCAGTTTTGGATAATTACCCATAAAGCTGCTGTAAATATTCGTGGAATGGTTTTTATGTTAATAGAGTTTTTCATTCATCGTGTGTAAATACTGAGGAGTAGGGTTTCTGGGTCCTATGGTAAGTACAAGTTTAATTTTATAATAGAATAAAGAGTTTAAAAATAGATTCACACACAAATATTTCTTTAAATTATGATAACTATGATGCAATTTAATGCGGGAAAGCATGGTCTTCTCAATATTATGCTGTGGCCGATTAAAGATGTCACAAATTTGTTCACATTTTTTTCCATCGAGATGTGGTGAGATGTGGTTCCTTCCCTTGAATCTGAGCTGTTTTGTGACTGCTTTCACCAACACAGCATGGTGGAATTGATTATAATGCTATTTCTGGACCTTGCCATAAGTGGGCTGGTAGCTTCTACCTTGGATTCTTGAAACCATGAGCTGCTGTGTAAAAAATTCAACTGCTCTGAGGTCACTGCTCTATGAAAATCCCAAGCCATATTAAGAAGTCCCAGAGGATGAGACACCATGTGGAGATTAAGAAATAGACAGGGGCCAAGAAGCCCAGGCACCAGACACAAGAATGGAGAAGCCATTGCAGAAATAGATCTTTCAAACCCAGGCGTCTTCACAAATAATATAGAGCAGAGATGAACCACCTTGCCAAGCCTTTCCATAATTCCTGACCCAAATAATCATGAAAAAAATAAAATGAGTGTCTTATGCCTTTTATTTACTAATGTTATTTATTTTAAACTTCTAAGTTTTGTGATAGTTTTGTCTGTTTTGGTTTGGTTGGTTTTTGGCAGAAACTGATCACTAGAACAGTACTGAAACAATTATATATCTATATGAAAATAAAATAAAATTTGACCTCTACTTCACTTCCCATACCCAAAAATTAATTTGAAAATGGATTATTGCTCTAAATGTAAAAGGCAAAATTATAAACATCTGAAAAAAAGGAGAGAATCTTTACAACTTGGAATTGGGTAAAATTCATTAAACAAAGTTCAGAAAACACTAAGCCTAAAAGGAAAAGTTGATAAATTATATTCCAATAAAAATGAAGACTTCTGTTATGTTTTTTTTTTAAATATCATGTAGCATTTCAAAAAGTTTGCATAGATTTGGGACAAGACATTCACAATATGTATATTTGCTTAAGGTTTTATTGTATTTGATATAGTTCAGATATTTGTACCCTCCCAAATCACATGTTGAACTCTAATCTCCAGGGTTGGAGGTGGGGCCTGATGGGAGATGTTTGGATCATAGGGGTGAAGATACCTCATGAATGGCTTTGGCCATACCCTTGATAATAAGTGAACTCTCACTGAGTTCACACAAGATCTGCTCATTTAAAAATGTGTAGCACCTCCTCCCACTCTCCCCACTTTTCTCTCATTCTTGCTTTTGCCACAAGATGTGCAAGCTCCCACTTCACCTTCTGCCCTGAGTAAAAGCTTCCTGAGGCCTCCCAGAAGCAAATGCCAGTGCTATGTTTCCTGTACAGGCTGCAAAACTATGAGCCCAATCAAACCTCTTTCCTTATAAACTACCCAGTCTCACATATTTCTTTATAGCAATTCAAGAATAGCCTAAAACGTGTATCTTTTCCAGTGTCTATTTTCAACCTGTCTATATGTTATCCATCTTAAAAAGTTATGTCTCAAGGTCTTTAATCTTTGTCTTTGAAACATTAGTACAGTTGCCTTTGATGCAGCTACTCAGAGTCATTAGCTTTGTTTCCTACTTGTGCCAAATTGTTATTCCTTTTCCTTTACTTACTATTTTTTAGTATATTTTCATACAATTGCCAAAATTTTCTCCTCAAATTATTAATGTATTTGATTTGCATTTATTGATTTTATTTTCCTTTTTCTTTTAAAATAAAGACTGGGTTTTGCTATGTTGCCCAGGCTGGCCTATTTTTGGCCTCAAGCGATCCTCCTATCTTGGCCTCCAAAAATGCTGGGATTAAAGGCATGAGTCACTGCATCTGACCTGATTTTATGTTGAACCTCTGTTGCACTTCTGAGTTAAACCACCTGGTCTAAAACTATTAGTATTTTTTATTCTACATTGCTCAGTTATGCTTGCTAATATGTGGCTAAGCATTTTTGCATCAATGTCACAAATGAGATGACCTGATATCTCCTTCCTCATTCATTTTTGGGGGGCTTTTGGTAACAAACTTATGCTATTTTCCTATAAAGAGCTAAATTTTTCTTTCTTTTTATATACTCTGGAATCATTATATAAACAATGAAGTTGTTGATTGACCCCCTGACAAAAACTTCCAACTAAGGTAGTATTTTTTCTTCCTAAAAAACATATTTTAGGTTTTCCTTAGTCTATTGTGGACAAACTCTCTTAGGTTTTATCTGAAAATGTCATTATTTTGCCCTAATTCTTGTGATTTTTTCCAGTGTTCAATTCTGCACTGACAGTTACTTTCTCTCCAGATATTAAATACATCGTTCCACTTTCTTGAAGTTTTCACTGATGCTGTTGAGAAATTTTTTCTCAAAAGAATTATAATCCGACTGAATATAGCTGTCCATGCTTCTGGATGAGGTTTTAGCCCTTTTCCCATTAGCCCTGAGAATAACTCGTCAGCAGGGCTTGCAGCTGCAGCATTTACCCCAAGATAAATTTGCCACAAAATATCTTGCTTTTATTATTATTTTTGAATCAATCTTGTATATCAACTTCAGAAACAGGAAACAGCATTCTTTTTATACAGCATTCTGTTTTTATTAGTGGTATTTCCATTTACAAAATATAGTAATTCTTCATTGCTAAAACAAAAAAAAAATCAAATCCTAGAAAACGTAGCATTCCTACACGTGATGTTAACATTGTTCTCGAACAGCTGCTGGCCAAAGATTCATTTGATGAATCTGATTTTTCCAAAAGAGACAATTCTCATGACTCAGACAATTCTGATGTTAGTTCTGTTTAGAAATAACTTTGAAAACAGTTTTTATATTTTATTTTCATGTTGAAAATCAATCAGATTTGCTTCAGCCTCAAACAGCATATTTATGTAAAATTGTGCTGTCAGGGAGGTGCACTTTTTTTTCTAAACTGGAAAAGGGTTAAATCTCTAATTTATCTTTGGTCACCTGGATTTTTACTGTTATGATAAATTTACTGTTTATATATGAATTTCTTGTTTTTAATCTGACTCTTTCATTTTACTTAACATAACTTCTCTATTTTTGAACTCATGGAATTTCTTACATTCTTTGAAATTTCTTCATATCTCTTTCCAGTTCACTAATTTGCTCTTCATCTTTGTCTAATCTGCTAATAACCCCATCATATTCATATTTTGTATTCAGTCATTTTTACAGACCCTCGCTTGTAACTAATTTTCAAATCATTCTTTCATATGTTGTGCCTGATAATTCCAACATTTAAGGGTGTTTTCAGATTTGATTATGTGATTTGTTTTTTTCTGCTGGCTCAGACTCATCAAGCCTTGCTTATATTGTTTTGCTTTGTTTCACTTTTGTTTTTACTGTGAGCTCATATTTCTATGAATATTATTTGAGCCCTGAGCTGTGGTAGTTTTCATGGGAAAGGGCTGTTGTCTGGACCTGCCAGGTCCTGGGGGCACTAGAAACCAGGACCACATTACACTGAGTGTATGCTGAGAACTAAGACCACCCAGGAAATATGAATTCAGTCTATAAAACTGAAATCAGATGGCTTATGGTTACAAAGTCTGAGAGAAAATTGTTCTTTTCCCTCTATACAGCATCAAAGTCCAAGATGGACTATTTTACTTGTCCTCTCCTGAGAGGTAAATATATGGGACATAAAGAGGTGATTCCCTACAAATATCTATCTCATATAGACCCGGA
Source organism: Cebus imitator (assembly GCF_001604975.1). Classification (NCBI taxonomy): domain Eukaryota; kingdom Metazoa; phylum Chordata; class Mammalia; order Primates; family Cebidae; genus Cebus; species Cebus imitator. The sequence continues at coordinate 1,449,344 of NW_016107453.1, read as the reverse complement.
GTTGATCCTGTGTTCCCCACTTATGAACAGTCCCTGAAAACAAACTTTATCCCTACAGAAAATTTCCTCAAGAAGAACTAACATCTGAGTTTTGTTTTCCTGTGTTGATTCTTTGGCATCTAAGAATTCCTTACTTTCTTGTGTGTTTACAAGATGCACTCATAAAGAGTTTATTGTTATATTTTCTCTGTCTCTTTCAGCTTTTTTCCGTAGGAATCTTAATGCACTCTATTCCAAAATATAGCCTGAAATGGAAAGAAAACTCTACTAATTTTTAATTCCTGTATTGTAAATTTAAATAAAAACCTTCAGTTAGCCAAGTCTTGTATTAAAGGGTTCTTTCCTAAAACAATTCTATAGCCTAACAACTGTTACTTAAAACTAAGAAACACAAAGGACAATATTAAGAAATCTGCCTCCTAATAACTCCTTCAGTATAAAATTCACTTAAAGAAGTATGCTCTCCTTTGAATTCCATCATAAACAAATATCGTTTCCATATGGATCTTAATAGTTTGCACTTCAATTAATTTGAAATAAACATTTGTTGGTTGAGTGCTTGAGAATTTTTTTTTTAAGTTACAGGTGGTGACAAGACGCAACCAATGCCCTCAAGAAGCTCACACTCCAGTGGGAAAATTATATCAGTAACCAAACAATTACAGCAATTTTATGTGTATAAAAGGTAATAAAATATGTATAGCAATAAAAATAGAAGAGAGGAAGATGTTCCTACCTCAGCCTGTTTCTCAGAAAAAAAAAAAAAAAAAAAAACTGTCACCATGTGGGATTTCTTCAACATGATGTCACCAGAAGAGCAGATTATTAAAATAATAAATATTTTTCAGGCTCATGAGAGCACAAAGAATGTTTCAAGATATAGGAAGGGAATATAGATGAGGTAAAAGTACAGAGATATAAATCAGCATTGTGTGTGCAGAAAACAAAAGAGTTTAGTAGCATGAGAATTCACAGTGCAAGAAGAGTTTGTGAGAGTTGACACTAGACAGCTTGTCCCAGGGCACAGACAGAAGTTTGCATTTTATCTTTTTTATTATTATTAAAGTTCTGGGGTATATGTGCACAACATGCAGCCTTGTTACATAGGTATACACGTGCCATGGTGGCTTGCTGCATCCATCACCCTGTCATCTACATTAGGTACTATCTTCTAAATGACTAGAAAGGTTTGTTTGAAGCACCAAAGGGGCAAAACAAAGTCATACAACAAAAATGTCATTTTTGAAATTTGTGAAAGATGGAGTCCATAAAACATGCAGCATATATGCTTTATCCTTTATTTTATTTTATTTTGAGACAGAGTCTCGATCCGTCACCCAGGCTGGAGTATAGTTGCATGATCTCAGCTCACTACAACCTCCACCTCGTGGGTTCAAGTGATTCTCCTGCCTCAGCCTCCCTAGAAGCTGGGGCTACAGGTGCACACCACCACACCTGGCTAATTTTTTGCATTTTTAATAGAAATGGGGTTTCACCATGTTAGCTAGGATGGTCTACAACTCCTGACCTCAGGTGATTCGCCAACCTCAGCCTCCCAAACTGCTGGAATTACAGGTGTGAGCCACCATGCTCGGCCCTTCTTAGGCCATTTTTATGCCAAATAGCGCTAAATCATCTACCTGTATTCTAATTTATCTGAAATTGCTTATGTTTGTACATTTTTTGATTCTTTGATATTATAAAAAGCTGGTGGGGCATGAAGTCTGACACCGTGGTCCCAAAAACTCAGGAGGCTGTGGTGGGAGTAATGTTTGAGCCCAAAAGGTTGAGGCTGCAGTAAGCCATGTTCACACTGCTGTACTTCCAGTCTGAGTGACAGAGGAAGACCCTGTCTCTCTCTCTCTCTCTCTGTCTCTCTCTCTCTCACACACACACACACACACACACACACACACGCACATAGTGATGGTTAATTTTATCTATGAACTTGATTGGGTCACAGGATGCCCAGATTTTTGCTCAAAGATTATTCTGAATGTTTCTGGGAGGATGTTTTGCATGAGATTAACATTTAAATCAGTGGACTGAATAAAGCAGATTGAATTCCACGATGTGAGTGGGCCTTGTTGCATCAATAGGAGGCTTAAATAGAATAAAAAGTGGACCCTCTCCCTAATAAGAAAGAATTCTTCCTACCCAACTATGTTTGAACTGAGACATTGACTTTTTCTTGCCTTTGGAATCAAACTGAAATTTCACCTCTTCCTGGGTCTCTTCTCTCTTCCTCCGGGAGTGGAATGTTTTATTTCACTTTGTTTTTCCCTCGCCTGCTCAAGAAAGATAGTTTTGTTTTAGTTTCCACCCACAGAGTTAGTGGATTATTTCCCTTTACCTTTGGCTTCAAATAAGAGATCATTCTGGGAAGTAAGCAGAGCTTCATGTCTAGCATCACCAAGGGGAGGAAGATGTCCAGTTTGTGTGTGAATGCAGAGCTTTCTCATGTTTGGACTTTCTGAGATGCTGGTTAATACTTGGCCTTTTTTCTTACTCACCTTTATAGTAGGTAACTCTTCTTCGTGCTCTACTAATGATGAAAAAATTGTGTGTTCTCACCTTGGAAGGGTATGTTACACTTTGGAATTTAGTATCGTTAGCTCCTTATAACTGCAGCTTTATGAACAGTTCAAAAAAAGTTATGATGTTGTTTATCATCCAGATTTTTCTAACAGTGTTCTCTGACAGTTTTATTCATCCTAAGCAAAAGCTAAACTCCTTTGAATTAGTTCTTCCATATAAATTTTAAACTTGCTATTCTGTGTTCCCTCTGAAAAAACATTCTGTTAATATTTTTATTGTGATCATGTTAAGTGTATAAGTTATGGAGAACTAACATTTTTATAATTTTGAGTCTTCCATGGACTCAACCTTCCATGGTAAGGTATGACATCATTTGACAAAATCATTTTGCATTCCTTATGGGTTGTTTATTTTAACTTTATTATTTTTCAGCAAATCTTTAATATATTTTTGTCACGCTCCTTTTTAGGATTTTAATAATATTTTATAGTTGTGAAGGGAAGTTTACTTACATTCTATCTTTAAACTGCATCCTTTTTATATATGTGAAAGTTATGACAATGCTATTATGTTGTTTACAGTTTTTACTTGATTTTCTTAGTTTTCAGAAAAATAGTGCTATGGTCTTAATGTTTGTGTCCCTTCCAAAATGTATATGTTATAATCCTAGCTGACCCCTAATGATTTAGGTGGTGGGTATTGCCTACCAGTTGTGAAGGTTCTTGGCATTTTGAACAAAATATTGCACAAAACATACAGACAAAGCAGTGAAAGAAAAAAACAATGGAAACAGAGATTTATTGGAAAGAATGTACACTCCACAGAGTGTGGGAGCAGACTCAACCAAGCAGCTCCAGAGTGCTGGTCACAGAATTTTCTGGGATTTAAATAACCTCCAGAGGTTTCCCATTGGTTACTTGGTATACATCCTATGTAAATGAAGGAGTGTCCCCCCCTCAACCAGTCTGATTGGTTATGGAAGGCAACCAATAAGAGGCTGAAGTGAAGTTACAAAGTTATATCCCTAAGCAAATTTAGACCAGGCCCACCACCAATCTGATTGGTTACAGGAGGGGACCAGTCAGAGGTACTTTTCATTTTTTATCGGCAAAGTACAAAAAGGGAGGGCTGCGAAAGGGGTAGCTTTTGATCCTTTTGTTACTTGGGCATGCAAAGTTGGGGTTTCCTTTTGATTTAGTTCTTGGAAGTCAGCATAAATTGGTCTTAGATTTCCTGCCTTCAGACTTTATTCTCCTGCCTCACCAAGATGATGGCATTAGGAGATCCCGCCTTTGGGAGGTGATTAGGTCATTGAGGGAAGAGCCCTAATTAATGGGATTAGTGCTCTTATAAAAGAGGCCCAAAAGAGACTCCCAGCCCCTTTATATATGTGAGGACACAGCTAGAAGACAGCTATCTATGAACTAAAGAGCAAATCTTCCCCAGACACTGAACTTGCTAGGACCTTGAATCTGCTTTTCCATTATGGTTGTTGGCACCATTGCCATCGGGATTCTTCCAGGACTCAGGCTTATGGAGCAGCCAGTGATTTTGACATAAGCATTGTGATTACAGAGGAAAAGAAAGGGAACATGGCAAATCACTCAGTGGCTTCAGAGTTTCCAACTGGAAGTCAAACTCTGCTTTCATTTTATTGGCCAAATTAGGTCACTTGGCTCGCAGTTTATTAAAGCAAGTCACACAGACACACCTAACTTCAAGTGGGTGGGGAAGTACAATACTAACATGAGCTTGGAAAGAGAATCAGAAATATTTGATAGACAGTTTATAATGACTACATAAACTGCTTTTAGCTATGGGACGTTAGGCAGGCCAATTAACATTTCCAAGCTTCCAACAATAATAGAAAATATTTCATAGGATTGTTTTGAGGAAATAAACTAATACATGGGAAATATTTAGTGTAGTGCCTAAAAACCCCAGTAGTAAGTAAATGTGAGCTATTATGACTACCACCACTATCATCATCATTATTGTGAGTTATAGCTAAATCAATTTTACTCAAGTATTGTTAAAAATATTTGATATATGTGTGCATGTGTCTTTACAATAGAACAATTTATAATCCTTTGGATATATACCAGTAATGGGATTGCTGGGTCAAATGGAATTTCTATTTCCAGGTCCTTGAGGAATCGCCACACTGTCTTCCACAATGGTTGAATTAATTTACACTCCCACCAACGTGTAAAAGTGTTCCTATTTCTCCACATCCTCTCCAGAATCTGTTGTCTTCAGATTTTGAAATGATCACCATTCTAACTGTCATGAGATGGTATGCATTTTTGTCTTCGATTACCTAATATTTTTTTAATGATTTACATCTTTGATTCATTCATTAATCAGAAAAATATATTTTTCATTGTGATTCTTTTTTTAATTCTTTTAGATTTCTTGGGGAACCATTGAGCCTATATATTAACATTTACGTTAATATCTACCAGAGAATTAATAAGGAAAAAAGAACTTTCAGGTTGAATACATGTTACATTCAAATGGCACTTTTCAACTCCTCAAATGATTCACATTAAAAAATGATATATTGCTCAAAGTGCCAATTCAGATAACATACTCAAGATTTCAAGATTATCATAATTTTTAAAAATATAAGACACACATTGATTGCTCTAATGTATGAGTGTTTGTGTATATACATATAGACAAATAATCTAGTCTACAAAAAACTCTATTATATATATATATATATGACAAAAACTATATTAATTTTCACTTGCAATTTTTACTTCTCAACATATGCATTTCTCTCTTATCTGAGAAAAGGAAGTGAAAATAAGCTTTTTCTTAGGAAGATAAGATTATGCTCATCAATAATTTCACCATTATGTACCGCCCTTAATAGAAATAATTAGAAAAGTAGGGAAAAATACAAGAAGTCAAAAAAATATGTTCCTATTACTTATGCATAATCATTTTAAAGAGAATAAGTAAAACATATACAAAGGAGAAAATATTAAAAGCAAAATATTTAAAATATTTTAATATTAAAGACTCCAAGTTTAAAGGTTTTCTTTACAATGGAAAAATTCTCCAGATTCATTCTTTAAACTAAGTAGTGAATAACTTTGAGTTTTATAAGCTCCCATAATTTTTTCTTTTTTGCAAAGTACAAAGAGGCATTGATAAAATTCTTAAATGATGCTAAAGTTTTACAGATAAGCAGAAAGAGTTAAACAATAATAGCTATTCACTATGCTTTTAAAATTAGATTTTAGCATAACTTTCTTTGTTATTTCCTGACATTGCTAAACTGTATTTCTCAATAAGAAAGTCTTTTCATATGTGAATATCTGTGTGTGGTCATATAGATTTTGTATTGCTTCAAAACAGAAGAACGATTAATAAGGACAGCTTAGAACATAGAAACTAAGCTATACAGACTAAAATGTGCTAATGCAAAGGAGTAAAACCTCAATTGAAAAATCTTTTCTAGAATATGTGACCTTTCCAAAAGAAGAGAAGTGTTCCCTATTCTTAACTTTTTAGAGAAGGAACAGAAACGGAAATATTATTCACATGCAAGATAGCTCAATCAAGTCTCAAAATAATATGATGAAGAAAATCAGATCAATAACTCTCCCTTTGTAAAATGTCTCTGCTCCTTCCTCCCCCCACCTCATGCCCTTGAACAAAGTTAATGGTTCCATCTTTGTCCCAATCTCTCTATTCTGTCTGTTTTCCCTGTACATCACCAACTACACTCAAGAGCAAGTATTTTAGCAGTTCTTGATAAGACTATGATGTCTTTGGATGCAAAGTATATAAGGTGTCTAGTACAACACCCGACACAAAGTAGGAATTTAATAAACATTAAAAAATCAGTATTAAGCACAGTATATAGAAAAATAAATAAATAAATAAAACTAAAAAGGAGAGAGGAAGGAATTGAGGACAGGAGGGAAGAGGGAAAGAAAATAAAATTGACAAAGTCACAGAGAGAAGTGATACAATCTTTTAAAAGCCATTTCAGTTGATAAGAAAACTTCTTCCCTCCAAACCCTTAACACGGAATTTATGTGGCTGAGTACAGTGGTTCACACCTGTAATCCCAGCACTTTGGGAGGCCAAGCTGGGGGATCACAAGGTTGAGACCGAGACCATCCTGGCCAACATGGTGAAACCCTGTCTCTATTAAAAAAAAAAAAAAATACAAAGATTACCTGGGCGCATGCCCGTAGTCCCAGCTACTTGGGAGGCTGAGGCAGGAAAATGGCTTGAACCCAGGAGGCAGAGATTGCACTGAGCAGATATCACGCCACTGCACTCCAGTCTGGCTACAGAGCCAGACTCCATCTCAAAACAACAACAACAACAACAAAACAGCCTTGGAACTTATGCCTGCACTGAACTGCTTGAAGCTATCCACAACCATTTGCAATATTCTTGGAAAATAACAAGATTTGTGTACTTGTTTTAACTAAACCAGGGTCAAGTATAAAATACAAAGTGAGGGAGAATAGAATAAAATTATAAAAATTAGTAAAGAAATGGCTAAAGAGGCATATTATTTTAAGAGAAGTTTTTTTCTAATTATGCACTTATTTCTACATGTAAATAAAGTGAACAGACAGACATCTGTGATTTGACATGCAGTTGATGGGAAAAATCTAATTTTTTTGTTTTTTTAATGGTATTAATTTTCCATTGTCTCTAAAACATTCAAATCTGTGTTTCAACTTCAGTATCACTGTGCATCATGTTATGTAGGCTTAAAACAGGAAATAGGTGACTCACAGCCTCAATTTTTTCCCAAAAGCCATGTCCTACAGACACTCAGAACTGGCGTCTGGGTACAAGTGTAATTCATTAAAGTTATCTTCTATTCTCTTAAAATTGTACATGTTTTTTCCTTATGATTTTTTTTCTACGTGATGTCTCAAATTTTCTAATTCTTAATTTTACAAAAATAGACCCAAAATGTGATTCACTTTAGCTTTCTTACTACAGTATTTCTCATCATACCACACGCGTTCTTGCTCTTCCCTTATTGCACAGGTGTTGTTCAGAACAGAGGTGTTGTGTTTAATGGGTGTCTGAAAATCTCTTGTACTGTTCCTTTGGTTTCACCTGCTTCTGTTTATCTGGTCTCTAATTTCAAATATAAAGTATACATAGTTTGTGCAGTTGTCTTGAATTTGGGTGTACACCAGCTGCTTAAGTTTGGGCTGGTGTCACATTCTTCCTCTAGGTAGGAATGTTTCTATGTTTTTTGTAAAGATGTAAAAGCTTATAATATATTTACCTTTTCTTTGTTGAAACTTTCTGTTACAAATTTAGGGATAAATTTTTGGCCAAGTATAATAAATGTGAATATACAGATCGGTGTCTGCATATAATAAGTGTTTGATAAATCTCAGGAATGATGACAAAGATGTTGATGAGTTCTAAAAAAATCATCATATTTATCTATTCAGAGTCCATTTTGTTTCCTTAACTGAAAAGTCATAAAACTGAAGTCTTTATATTTCTTGCTTCAGTGATACAATATGGAAATTTGAAATCTATTTCTTTTTTTGTTTATAAATACTTGTAAATAAACAGTCAGTTAACAATGGGAACACATTCTGAGAAAAACATTGTTAAGTGATTTTGTCATTGTATGAATACCATAGAGTGTATTTACACAAACCTAGATGGTAAAGCCTACTCTATACTTAGGCTATATGGTATATTTCATTGCTTCTAGGCTACAAACCTGTACAATGTGTTACTGTACTGAATGCTATACACAATTGTGCACAATGGTAAGTGTTTGTATATCTAAACATAGAAAACGTACCGTAAAACTGCGCTTATATTCTTATAAGACCACTGTCATACATGCAGTCCAACACTGACTGAAATGTTATGTGGCACATGACTGTGTAAGATTTTTAAAGTTACAGAATCTACAAAATGTGTCACTAAATTCCCACTAAACCCCATGGTATACCATCATATTTCCCAGTTCATTTATGGGCCAAATTACCTAAAACAGAATAGCCTTAGTTAGAATTTTAATTCATTGTTTCCAGACAAGACACTGGTGACAATAATGCCATTATCTACACTGGGTTTCTGGCAATAGAAACAAGTGTGTCATATTCTGATGTGAACAATGTTCTAACTGAGGCAAAGATTAACTGAGGAATAATTTCCTCATCATGGTTGATGATATAATAAATCACAAAACAAAGATATGCCATTAAAAGAAAAGTACATCAATTTGTATACCTATCATCATTCGAAGTACCAAAATCTCACTGAGAGTTATGGAATATTGGAGTTGGAGCTGTTCAATCCATTTTAGATTTAGAAACTGAGACCCAGAGAGTTGGTAACTGAGGCCATTGAGCCAGATAGCTGCACACCTGGAATTGGATACTCTGATTCTCAACCTAGTCCTCTTTCTTCTCTACACACCATCACCCTTACAATGTTTTAAATATATGTGTATATCTAGCACATTGTGTTAAAGGTTAAAAGAACAGATTACCTGGCTCCATCAATTATTATCTGTGTGAGCTAGCCAAATTTCTGCCTTAGTAAATTCATCAGTAATATAGGGACATTAATAGCAATAAATCTACATGTGAGCATTAATTCACTTATGTATGTATTGCATGCATGGTATACAGTAGGCACTTAACAAATAACCGGCATTATTATTATCATCACAGCAAAACTGTAGAAAAATATACATTCAATTATAAAGTCATTGGCAATTGGCTCCCTTCCTCTGCTAGGTGGTTCTCTTGAGTGGACTGGAGTTCTTAAGTTAGGACTGCCATAAAGGGTAGAAACAGTCTGGCAGGAAAAAGCAGGCAGCCACTGCTGTGGAAGCAGACCTGTGGAACATAAAGTATGAGTTCTCCTCTACTACGCACACAATGAGCATTCTTCAAACGGAATTTCTCTAGATCAGACAGACAAATGAAAAGATTCCTCAAATCACTGTTGCTATCCTGGAAATCTCAGCCAGATACCTGACTAGAATCAATATCAAGTTGATATTAAACCTGAATGGACAACCACCACCAAGCTTCATAGTTCAGCTGGGCCTGGTTTTGGTTTTGTTATCATTTCTCCAGATTCCCAGAATTTTTACTATGGAAAGAGAAAGAGGTCTTCCAATATGTTATATGTTATATTTATGCTATATATTGCTTTCAATATTTTATATATATATATGTTTATATATATTTTATATATAAATATATATATAATATATATAATTTGAAAGCAATATTATAAATATAGCATACATATATGCTGTATTTATAATATATATGTAGCATATATATATGCTACATATATATAGCATTGCTTCCATTTTTTTAATTTGGAAAATATTTATGAAATATAATTCATACGGTGTGATGGCTAATTTTATGTGTCAACTTATCCAGGCCAAGTGGTGCCTAAATTAGACACTATTTCTGGTCTAATCTCATCTGGCAACATGTCTGTGAGCTTGTTGCCAGATGAGATTAACATTTGAATCAATGGACTCCAGTAGAGTAGACTGCTCTCCCCAGTGTGGGTGGGCATGATCCAGTCCACTGAAGCTCTAAATAGAACAAAAGGGACAGAGGAAGGAGGAATTTCCCTTTCTTTGTCTCCATGCCTGCTTGAGCTAGGATATTAGTCTTTTTCTGTCCTTTGACTGGGATTCATACATCTACTTCTCTGGTTCTCAGATCTTCGGACTTGAACTAAAATCACACCACTGACTTTCCTGAGTCTCCAGCATGCTGACAGCAGGTTATGAGACTTCTCAGCCTTATACATAATCATGTGAGGCAATTCCTCATAATCTCATTAAATATGTATGTTTAGCTCTCTGAAGAATCTTGACTAATACATATGGTCAGCGTTTCTTACAAAAGTTCCCCAAGAAATTTTGGACTTAAAGAGGCTAGGAATGAAGGGGGAATGGGTCAGAAGATAAGCAGGACAAGTATCCTTTTGAGGCACCTGTCTCTGCTGAGAATTTTACAGTTCTAGGCCAGGAAAGGGTGTTCTTTTCTAGTGAGGGGGTGGCATCTGCTTCTGCAGGATCTGGCAGAATCTGGAGCTCATCCATCCAAATGTCTCCATCTTATGTCTCAGAATCCCACAGTTTTTCTATGAGGACCCTAACTTTAATATAAAACAACTATAAGATTATGCATTTTTAGATTTCCAGCATTATCTGCTTTCTGACTGCAGGAGATAAAAGTGACTTTTAGGGCATGTCTTGAAATTAAGTTAGAAAAATGTGCAATCTCTATTTTTCCAAAATAACCTTCCAAACCGGCACTGGTAAATTTTTCAAAGGGGCCAGATAACAAATATTTTGCACTGGAGGGCATTGGTCTTTTTTGCCATTATTCACTTCTGCTTTGTATTGTGAAAGCAACCATGAAAAATACATTAAAAAAAAAAGATGGTGACTTTGTTCTAATAAAACTTTATTTACAAAAGCAGATGGTCATCCTGAAGCTCATAGCTTGCCAACCCCTGCTCTGAAGCTACCGTCAAAACCCAATCAACTACACACTCCTTTCAATTGTTTTTTTCCTCATACTGTCTAAGTGTCACTGTTGCTGCATACACCTGCTCCTCACCCCATACTACCACCTCATCCCACATGGAGACTCTTTGCCATTGCACTGACACTGCATGCCAGAGCTGTTCCCATTCTATTCACCACCAGCAAAGGGGTTCTACTGCCCTCTGATCAGTGAGCAGTCCCATCTAGAAGATCTCCTGATGCTCATTGTTTTCAACTCAGTTTAGCCCAGAAAGCACAACCTGAAAAAAGGGCTTGTGTGCATGAAGTCCTTGTAGAGGTGGGGAAGGCAGGGGTAAGTAAGTTTAGGAAACAGGAGGGGGTAACTAGGAAAAATGAGACAGACAAGGGAGGAAGCAAAAACAATCCTTCAAGTCAGGATTGTTGTCATCTTCATTGTACACTTGAGGAGGCTGAGGCCAAGGGATGATCAATGGCTTCCCTGAAGTCACAAAGTAAGGACGCAACAGTCAGAAATCCAGAATTTAAAGGTGGATCATATGGCTCTCCACCACTAGCTCTCAGGATATTAAATGCAGGGAACAGGCAGACCCCCAACATCTATGCTTAGACATTGTGCCACTCTAGAATGATGTCCAACTCTAATCCTGTCAACAGTCTTGTCCAGTTACGTATTTAGAGAGATTGTCTAGGTCTTTCCAATCAACACTTCCTGAATATATAAGCCTACCATCAAACAATTACAAGTGTGCCCAGTTCTTAGGTTGACCTGAGAGCCACAGGAAACAAGAAAGCTTTCCAGCCAGTGTTTCCAGCAGCAAGCATCCTAACCCAGGCCTAGGAATTTGAAGATACAGTACTCAAATATCAGTGATTCTGAGCTAACTGTTCTAATTGCAATAATTCATAATTCAGTTTTTGGTTATTAATAAGATACAAAGGAGCATTATAAAGTCATGAATGTTGTAGAACAGAGGCTGAGATATAATCAAATATTGCTCTTTATCTTTAGCAAAAATCACTTTCAAAGGACAATTGATTTTTAGCCTCTGGTTAAATAGCTGTATAGTGGGAGTATAGGTAGGGAACCAGTTCCTATCTCAATCAGCTAATCAATAATTGTAGCTGGGTGGGGAAAAAAAAAAAACAGTAGTGAAATAGTTTAAAATATCTTATTCTGGCCGGGCGCGGTGGCTCAAGCCTGTAATCCCAGCACTTTGGGAGGCCGAGGCGGGTGGATCACGAGGTCAAGAGATCGAGACCATCCTGGTCAACATGGTGAAACCCCGTCTCTACTAAAACTACAAAAAATTAGCTGGGCATGGTGGCACGTGCCTGTAATCCCAGCTACTCAGGAGGCTGAGGCGGGAGAATTGCCTGAACCCAGGAGGCGGAGGTTGCGGTGAGCCGAGATCGCGCCATTGCACTCCAGCCTGGGTAACAAGAGCGAAATTCCGTCTCAAAAAAAATATATATATATCTTATTCTGTGGTCTCATGTGCCGCCTACTGACTAAAACTGTCCACTTTCAATTCCAGCACTTATTAAACTAGAGATAATATGTTAATATTAATTTGCTTTAAGTAATAAAATATTCCCAGGATATTATTTTAAATTCACATGACATTTAGAAGTCACTAATATTTGCAGTATTCAAGAATGAAGTACACACGTGCTAAGAGCAATTTTAAATTTTATCTTTTGTCACCACCTGGTGGTAGAACATTTTCTCGCTTTTCTTTTTTCATTTTAAGCTTTGTGTTTTTGCTAAGGAAAATTTCCAAACCAAGGAAACCAGTTAACTTCGGTATAGATTGTCAAGTATTAATGTATACTAAACATACTGTCTGTACTTAACATCTATCGAATAAATGAATGAGTTTTTAGTCTGTTTTAGTGGATTGCAAAGGTACATAAGCTTTCATTTGAATTGCAGGAAGTTCTCAAATGTAATGAATAAAAGTGGTCTACAGAACTAGTTTGTCAGAGGCAATTTTCTCTCCTTAAAGTTTAATTGGATTTTGTTTATGGTAATAGAAATACACAATTAAAAGTAATTGGTTTAAAAAAGCATTTTATTATGCTCTTAAGAATTCATTTAACATTGTAATATTTTTTAAATGTTTTTCATAATTCCAAGAGGTAAGAGAATATTTAATTAGAATTTATTAAATATGATTGAGAAGATGTAAAACTTCTCAAATTCCTAAACTATTAAGAAATTTGCAAATTCCTAAACTATAAAGAAAAAAAATAAAATAAAAAAACAAAAAAAAAGACGAATTGCACATCATTTGTTGTAGACCATCGCCACCTTGTGTTTGGAAAAAGTGATACTAAAGCCTGTGAATCTTTTAAGGTGGAAATTTTTTATTGCAGAAAAATTCCAATTTATAATTAAAACAAAACTTAACAACTGGCAACAACATCAGTGAAAAGTCTGACAACATAATTACCTCCTACACAGTTAGATAGGTTAAAATGTCAAAACATTTGATTAAAAGTTATCAGTCAGAGTCATTTCTAAGCCCCCAGTTTGACTCTGGCTATGACATCTTGGGAAAACGCCTTAACCCTTTTGAGTCTCATTTCTGCATCAGTTACACAAAGGGAGTTGATTTGGCAGATCATACTCCTCTCAATTCTGCAAGTGCGTGATTTGGAAGGAATATCAACTCTGAGTCTAAACGCAAGCTATGATAATTTTTCTGTCTCCAATATTTGCAATACTTCTGGGTATATAACCTGTTTAAACTAGGAGTTTTCTAACCAGTTTCTCATTTGTGATCAAATAAAATATCTATTTGTCCAATATTACTTTAGACCATATGTTCTCCGAAGTAGCACTAATCCCAAACAGCTTCCTTATTTCTAATTAGTAAATCTCACGGTACTAAAATGTGAATAAAAATCATTTGATGGTTACTTGTTTCTCTAGACAATGTTTACACTAAAACAATTCTAATAGCTCATGTGTATTACTAGATTTCCTCATTTCATGGCTACCTGTTGAATATTTACTTTGGTATAGATTTTGTGAAAATTGTGAATAGAATATTGTATCTGTAGCATATGAATCAGTGAAACAAATACAAATACATAAGGTGTAAATAGAAATGAGCACCTTAATGCTTATCTCTCACTTTAAAATGCAAACAAGAAAGTCTCTCTGTTCATAAAGGACAATAATGTGTTTAATAGGTCAAACTGTTAATTGTTCCAATAATTTTATGTCAAATATTTGGACTTTTGTTATCTCTATAAATAAAAATTGGCTTACATATGTAAATTAGAACATGTTAAGATTAACGTTTATATAAACCCATATGTATTCTATAAAAATTAAATCCAAAATATGGGGAGTAGGGATTAGGATAGCATGTGTTCTTTTGGGTAGACATTCAAATCAAGGAACAAAAATTGTATGAGTGGAGTATGAAATTTACTACAAGAACCCAACATTACATGTCACTTTTACTTATGCCATGTGCAAATTTACTCCTGTGGTCTTGTTTCTACATTCAAATGTTTTTCCAATTTACATTTTGCTTATAAATATATATATTTGTTATATGTATATATTTGCATATTACCACAAATGCCTGAAGAGTGCTGATGTTTAAAAAGAGAGAGAGAGAGAGAAAGTAACTGGATTAAATGTTCTGAGCATGGATGGAGTTTTTCAGCTTAATAGTTGGCAACTCCATCATCCATGTCTCTGTTGAAGCTATTAAAAAAGAATCATTTCCCAGAACTACAGGTGCACAACAGATTGGAGTCATTATGCAAAAGAACAGAAATCTGGACAGATACCCAGAGAATAAAAAAGCCATGTTCCCGGCCATCGTTTTGCCTTTAACTCACTGTTTTTGCAACTCTATTTGTATCTACAACATGAAATTTGAAAAAATTATAATGGATTTGAAGTAACCCATTTAAGATCAGAAAAGTATGCTTTAAACAAACCTCCAATAAGATTACACTACAGGAAGAGACATACTAAGGGTCAAATTTGCATTAACATATTTTTAAAAGCTAAAGTTTATGTGAAGAAGTTGATAGACTGAAATATATTACATGATGTATCTTTTTAAATATACACATTTTCTGCTGTTTTCTGAATGTCTCTTCTTGTCCTAATTTAAGGGAATCACATCTACCTTCACTAATCTTCATTCAGCCCCTGGGTCACCTCTCCCTGAGATTTTGGGTGTCCAAAATCTCTATCTCAAATCTCCATCTCAAAGCCACTCTGAGGCTCTAACTGTTGTCACCACATATTATCTTCTGAGCCCTCTTCTAAGCAAGAGGTTTGAAAATTTATAGATGGCTTTGCCATCTTTCTTTTCTGATCCCGTGGTCAACAGCTTGGAAGTCTAACATGACTTTCCTCATGTTCTCTCAAGTATCTTACCTCTCTTCTAGCTAGAAAGAACAAGTGAAATGAAATAAAATAGTAGAAAATGGGCTGTCAATTACTGTAATGGAAGATAACAATGTAAAAAAAAAAAAAAAAAAAGTCTGAAAACCAAAGTGGGAAGTAGGAATGATCAGATGTTTGGGAAAAGATATTTAGGAAACACAAACAGGAAGGAGTAATCCTCTTAGTTCAAAGTCGAAGAGAAGGAGTTAGGCCGACAATCCTGGACAATGAAGAAAGGAATCGGCCATCGTGAGTGTGGATGTCAACGTTGAGTTTGAAGGAGAAATGGAACCGGGTGAGAGAGAGGGCTGCAAAGAAGAGACTCGGTGAAAAGAGGTAGGCAGAAACCACTATAAAAATGTTGACGGAGCGCTGTCAAAATAAATCTAAGTCCTTGGTTGATCATTCAGCGTTCAACGATGAGAGTGCTTGTAGGAAACCAAGATTACATTAACAAAATCACCCACTCCTAAATGTGTGGGGACTAGAGGTCGTTACTAAGCGCTTTCTGGAGTAAGCTTCTCTCTGCCATTCTTGCTCATTTGATTTTTCCTTAACAGTGGAAAGCAATGTTTTTGTTTTTGTTCTTCAAGTAAACAATCTCGCTAGGAGAAAGGAAATTGGAAAGCATCGGGAAAGAAACTCTTGAAAGAGGAACGTGGTAGGAGCACTAGAAGGGACGCTTCTGGCTGGGGCCCAGTGAAGTGGGAAGATCTGGGGAGGAGCGAGGAAAGGACCCAGATCAACTGGGAGCCAACTGAGAGACAGGACGGGGGTGGGGCGGAAAGGCGGAGACCAGGTCGGGCCCTAACGCTGGGGCACGCGAGTGGGAGGGATGCGGGTCCACCAGGGTCTAGGGCCGTGGCTCTCGCCATTGTCCCCGCGGCTTTCCGCCTGTGAAACTGTCCTTCTTCTGGGTCCTTGAGCCCCTCCCACATTTTGGAGAGAAGAGGCGCTCAGTTTTTTTGTTTTTTGTTTTTTGTTTTCTTAAGGACCTGTCGGTGAAAAGGCTCAGCTCTCCTCGCTTTCGTAACGCGGATATAGGCTTTTCCCTTCCTGGTAGGAAGAGGAAGGAGGAGTCGGGGAAGGAAGGCGATTTCCTTCTTTCCCCCACTGCACACTTGCTAGCCCCAGCGACCGCTGCTGGCCCCTGGGTAGGAAAGGGGGGTTCCTGGCCGTTTCCACAACGCTGGCCTAGGGCTTGCAGCTGCGGTAGAGTGGAAGCGAGCAGGCTGGCGGGAGCTGATCATTTCTCGAATGAAGACGAGAAAGCGCCAGTTCCCTCCTTAGGCTCTAGGGAATTGAGCCGCGTCCCAGATCACCCATTCCAGAAATGTGAAAGCGAGTCCTCACTAAATCGTCTCTGGGGAAGGGGTTGGTGTGTGGGGTGGGGGCTGGTGGAGGGTGAAGGCGTATGCAAACATATTTTAAAATCCAGATCCTACGAAGTGTCACCTGGCCCCTCACCTAGCCATGCTTTCTAGGGGGAGCGCAGGGCCAACCAAGCTTTCCCGAGAAAAGTTGGGGTAAATGGAGAGCGAGCAGGCTGCGGCTAAGAAGCTCCTGGCAGGCCGGGGAGGTGGAGAAGTGGAGTGCGGCTACTTTTCTAGAAAGTGTAGCCCTAGCTCATCTCCTAGATTGGAGAAGCGGGAGCTGAAGAAAGAGGGAAGGGGACTCAGGGCAGCTCCAGGACAGGGAAGTGTTGGAGAAGGGACTCTTTTCTCCACCGGAACCCTCCTTCCTGGCAACTCTAGCCCAGCTCTAGCCCAGCTCGGTAACTGAGTTACCGCTCCGGAGGGGCGGCGGGTTGGAAGGGTGGTCCAGGAAGCCGGGGAGGCACAAGAGCGGTGGAAGGGAGAGTCTCCCCGCAGCGGCCCCAGCGGTACAAAGTGTTGGTCACAGCGCCCCTTCCGCCTCCAGATTGAGGAGCAGTGGCGTGGAGCCAGCGCCGAGGCTGTCCCCTCCCCCGCCCGGGCCCGCAGCGCAGAGCCGGGTTCGGCAACCACCGAGCCTGGGGCGGCGTCTTTGGGATGGAAAAGGGCCAAGAAGGGGGAGGAGTGGGGGGTGGGAGGCGGTATTTGCTCACTGGGCTTTATAAAAGGACGGGCCTGGCTGCCCGGTTCTTGCACTCGCTGGAAAGCAGCTCCGGGCCAGGAGCTATTGCAAAGCCAGGGTGCGCTACCAAACCGAGAGGGGAGAGCCCTGCTCAGAGTGAGCAACACCGCAGCCAAGGCGGAGGACGAAGAGGGGTGCCAGGCACCAATCCCCGCGTGGCCTCAGCCCCGGAGGCGCCTCCGAGCGCTTCTCGTCCCCTCAGAGCCACTCTGCCTGTGCCTGCCTCTCAGTGACTCCAACTTTGCGCTGGAAGAAAAACTTCCCGCGCGCCGGCAGAACTGCAGCGCCTCCTCTTAGTGACTCCGGGAGCTTCGGCTGTAGCCGGCTCTGCGCGTCCCTCCAGCGAATAGAAATTGTTAATTTTAGCAATCCAGAGCAGGCCAGCGAGCCTTTCCTCTCCCGACCCGAACCAAAAGCTCCCTCGCTCCGTGCGCTGCTGCAAACAGTGTCTCCTGGGGCTCCAATGCAGCAGGCTGTACCCGAGGGGTTCGGAAGGCGCAAGCTGGGCAGCGACATGGGGACGGCGGAGCGGGCGCGGGGGTCTCGGTGCCTCGGGCCCACGCCCACGTTGCTGCTGCTCGCCGCGGCGCTGCTGGCGGTGTCGGTGTCGGACGCACTCCGGCGCCCCGCCGAGGAGGACGAGGAGCTGGTGGTCCCGGAGCTGGAGCGCGCCCCGGGACACGGGACCACGCGCCTCCGCCTGCACGCCTTTGGCCAGCCGCTGGATCTGGAGCTCCGGCCTGACCGCAGCTTTTTGGCGCCCGGCTTCACGCTCCAGAACTTGGGGCGCCGACCCGGGTCCGAGACGCCGCTTCCGGAAACCGACCTGGCGCACTGCTTCTACTCCGGCACCGTGAATGGTGATCCCAGCTCGGCTGCCGCCCTCAGCCTCTGCGAGGGCGTGCGCGGCGCCTTCTACCTGCGGGGCGAGGCGTATTTCATCCAGCCGCTGCCCGCCGCCGGCGAGCGCCTAGCCACCGCCACGCCGGGGGAGAAGCCATCGGCACCACTACAGTTCCATCTCCTGCGGCGGAATCGGCAGGGCGACAGCGGCGGCAAGTGCGGGGTCGTGGACGACGAGCCCGGGCCGACTGGGAAAACGGAGACGGAGGACCGGGAAGAAGGGATGGAGGGCGACGAGGAAGGGGCGCAGTGGCCGCCGCAGGACCCGGCACTGCAACGCGTAGGACAGCCCACAGGTAGAAGAATTGCTCTCGCTTGTCTGTCCATTCATCCTCCTCCCCTCACTTTCTCTATCCCACGCGACTTCAGGGTAGACTCCTGCTGGCAAGCGGGAGCATAAGCCCGCGGACAGCACAGAGACCTGGAGTGGAGGAATGTGGTTTGAGGTTTGGATTGGTGAACTCAGCTGGAAAACATGCTTCCATTTGCCCGAATAATGAATAACCAAGGGAAAAAAAAAAAAAAAACTAACGATTTTCTGCAAACTAAAGCAAAGCATTTAGACTGGGAAGGGAGAGTTTGTAACCTGACTCCTTCCACCTTCAGTGAGTTGGAGCTTGTGCGAGTTCTTTCCACCCTTGTGTATTTCTTTTTAACGATTTTGTGTGTGCCTTTTGTCCGGGTTGCAACGTTGGGCTGAGTTTTGTAACCGCTGCCTGTGCGTGCATCCTGAGCTCACAGGAGGGCGGATGTGGAGAGGGCAGAGGAGGAATGATGACCTAGGAAGGTACCCTGAGCGGTTGCGCTGGGATCTCTGTTCTGCAGGCTTCTGTCCCCTTCCCCCTCTTATAAGGCTGACCCAGCCGGCTGGAGGCGGCAGGGCCCCTTTGCAGAACCTGCTTGGGAGGTCTTTGCTGGGCTTGCCCCGCCTCCTAGTTTGCACTCCCTCTCGCGGCCATAATTCTGCTCCCTAGCACTGCTGAAAGTCACTGCAGGTCCTTCCTGCTACGCCTTCTATGTTGTGTGCAGTGCTTACTCTCCAGTTCTTTTTGTTTTGTCACTTCGGGGCCTTTTTCCTTCTTTAACTCTCTTGCGTGTCATTTTTAAAGTAATTCTCCCTTTTCCCCCTGCTCCTTTGCTCCTGGGAGCAAAGTCAAGACTTTCCCTAGAGGTTGGGTCTCAGTCGGGAATGGAAGACTCTGTTCCAAATACTCCATCATGCCAGGAAGCCAGAACTTTTCTCCTTGGGGCAGTGGGAGTTGGGCCAAAGGCTGCTGGGCAGAGTGGGTGGTCCTTGTGCCCGGAATTGGCAAAAGCGGAGCACCCCAGGGACCCCTGGAATGAGACAGCGGAGCTGTGCAGTCTGAGATTCCTTAAGGCCCGGCCCCTTGGCAGCAGCCCAGGCCCTACCCGAGGCCTTCCACGTGGAGCCTGATGATCTCATTCAGGATTTGAATCCTCGCCTGTGAAAGAGTGACTCAGGGCCTCTGCCTGCCACCCTTGCTCCAAGATTTTACTACAATTGGGTAGGATGATGTGCATAACTGCTTTGTTCAGGCTGTAGGATTTTAAAGAGAACAGAAGAAATCCTGCTCCCTCTCTCTCTCTCTCTCTCTCTCTCACACACACACACACACACACACACACACGCACACACACACACACACAGAAAGAGCTTGACCAGGCAAAGGAGCACGTGGTCTTTTTATTTAAAGAAAGGCAGAGGAGCACGTGGTTTTTTTATGTAAAGGAGAGGAGAGAACTTTTAAAATAACACTTTCACTGAAGAGATGCAAATATTTTTGTTATTGTTGTTCCGAGTATATTTTTGCTTCGTTTGCTTTGACGGGTTAGGCGTTCCTAATATATGCTAGGAAGGTAACTATTCTTGCACAGCCTGACCTTAAGCAAACTTTCTTTTTCTCTTTACAGGAACTGGAAGCATAAGAAAGAAGCGATTTGTGTCCAGTCACCGCTATGTGGAAACCATGCTTGTGGCAGACCACTCAATGGCAGAATTCCACGGCAGTGGTCTAAAGCATTACCTTCTCACCTTGTTTTCGGTGGCAGCCAGGTTGTACAAACACCCCAGCATTCGTAATTCAGTTAGCCTGGTGGTGGTGAAGATCTTGGTCATCCACGAGGAACAGAAAGGACCAGAAGTGACTTCCAATGCTGCCCTCACTCTGCGGAACTTCTGCAACTGGCAAAAGCAGCACAACCCACCCAGTGACCGGGACACAGAGCACTATGACACAGCAATTCTTTTCACCAGACAGGTAAGAGGAAGATGGTACCAGTTGTGACACTGTCCTCTTAGGAGTCTACATTGTACCAAACAGATATATACACAAGGCATTTCACTAATGTTTTTGCAGTTAACTTTGCTTAATTGGCTAGCATGGTTTATCTTATTTCTACTGTAATTTTAATATCTCAAGTTTCACAGTTCTATTTTAAAAGCATTAGGAACAAAGCTTGATTAAAGTCACATTAAGTCTTCTGATCTCAACAATAATGAGTGTAGATGCTCCAAAGCATATGTGAAGGCGCATCCGACCAAAAAAGTTAGATATCAAGGTTCATGCTCCCGTTGTTAATAAGGATTTGCCGCCTTTGCTTTTTGTAGGACTTGTGTGGGTCCCAGACTTGTGATACACTTGGGATGGCTGATGTTGGAACTGTGTGTGATCCGAGCAGAAGCTGCTCTGTCATAGAAGATGATGGTTTACAAGCTGCCTTCACCACAGCCCATGAATTAGGTAAGTCTGATTCAAAGCAGGAGTTAAGCCCCATTCAGAAATGGGAACTGGTAAAACAGTATATTAATTTTAAAAGGAGAGTCTATAGGTAATATTACTATTTTAGGTCCTAGCGCATCTTAGAAACTATAGAAAATATTTTTCACCATTTCAAACATGGTCATTTTCATTAGAGTGAAAAATAAGATAGTAATAGTTATGGACATTTGGAAACGTACATTTGTTTATACCCTGTGAAAAGCAGACATGGCCTCAAAAAATATATGGTCTCCTAAATATATTTCTGCCTCTAGAAATATCATTTTGGGACAAATGAAGCATCCCTGTTGGGAAAAAATAACCTGCTGCATATAATCTGTATTTTATTTTATTTATTATTTTTTGTTGAGATAGAGTCTTACTCTGTCTCCCAGGCTGGAGTGCAATGGCCTGATCTCGGCTTACTGCAAGCTCCTTCTCCTGGGTTCAAGTGATTCTCCTACCACAGCCTTCCCAGTAGCTGGTATTACATGTGTGCACCACCACAGCCGGCTAATTTTTGTGTTTTGAACAGGGATGGGTTTCACCACGTTGGCCAGGCTGGTCTCAAACGCCTGACCTCAGATGATCCACTGGCCTCGACCTCTGGAATGACAGGTGTAGGCCACCACACCTGGCCATGATCTATATTTTAATGTGGGTTTTGGATTGCTTCCTAGGCCATGTGTTTAACATGCCACATGATGATGCGAAGCAATGTACCAGCCTTAACGGTGTGAACCGGGATTCCCACATGATGGCATCAATGCTTTCCAACTTGGACCATAGCCAGCCTTGGTCTCCTTGCAGTGCCTACATGATCACATCATTTCTGGATAATGGTCATGGTGAGATGTTCAAGCTATTCTCTCTAGATGGCGTCCAACCTTTCATGCATTAAGTCTAGTTAAATGAACTCTTCCCTTTTTGTTCTTTTTATTTCCCCCCCTTCAAAATTACTTTGCCTCTGTCCAGATCCTAACTGTCGAGATCTTAATTCCAACTAAAAAATAGTACTTCTGGTTGAGTACCTCCCAAAGTCCATTCATTCACACTGTTAGCAGATCAATAACTTCTGGTCATTGTTAATATGGAAATACCCCACTCAGGATAAGATTTTATAGTAATCTAAATCTCTTTAGCATTTTCTTCCCTCTAGCTTTACAGTTTTCAAATCACTTTGCTATATATTTTTTCATATGATAAATATTTTCTGAAATGGGATCTACCCTTGCATGCTCTCACTAACTCTGTATTAATATTGCTTGGCATTTCCTTTGCAGGGGAATGTTTGATGGACAAGCCCCAGAATCCCATACAGCTCCCGGCTGATCTCCCTGGCACCTCATATGATGCCAACCGGCAGTGCCAGTTTACATTTGGGGAGGAATCCAAACACTGCCCTGATGCAGCCAGCACATGCACCACTTTGTGGTGTACCGGCACCTCTGGCGGGGTGCTGGTGTGCCAAACCAAACACTTCCCCTGGGCAGATGGCACCAACTGTGGAGAAGGGAAATGGTGTATCGACGGCAAGTGTGTGAACAAAACCGACAGAAAGCATTTTGATGTGAGTTTTTCTACTGAATCACATTCAGAATTGAAAAGTACAAAGTGATGGTAAAAGATTTGATACCAAGTTAAACATCTCCATCTGTGTCCTCTAGCAGGAATAAAACAATAGCTTATTTTTAGAATTGATTCTAAAATTCAATCATTTTCTTTGATACCCTAACAGTTCTCTTTAGAGAACTCTAATGCTGATGATTTGTGTCTCCATTTAGACTCCTTTTCATGGAAGCTGGGGGATGTGGGGGCCTTGGGGAGACTGTTCGAGAACGTGCGGCGGCGGAGTTCAGTACACAATGAGGGAATGTGACAACCCAGTCCCAAAGAACGGAGGGAAGTACTGTGAAGGCAAACGAGTGCGCTACAGATCCTGTAATATTGAGGACTGTCCAGACAATAATGGTGAGGAGCAGTGGACTCTGATTTTAAGAAATGGCATTAAAAAAAGATGTGTCCACAAACAGGTGGCTCAAGATTGGAAACCGATAGTGTTATCATATTATTCTCTTTCCAGGCAAAACCTTTAGAGAAGAGCAATGTGAGGCACACAATGAGTTTTCAAAAGCTTCCTTTGGGAGTGGGCCCACGGTGGAATGGATTCCCAAGTATGCTGGCGTCTCACCAAAGGACAGATGCAAGCTCATCTGCCAAGCCAAAGGCATTGGCTACTTCTTCGTTTTGCAGCCCAAGGTGGTTAGTCTTTACCTTATTTTTACCTAAAACCCCAGGCCTAGGCTTGCTACATTTTCATGCAATTTTTGATATGCTTTCTTTGCTTTACATATTAACATATCTTCAGTTTCAAATTTGAACTTCTTTTTACATGCATCGGCAAACACCTGCTTTGAGTTTAGTATTGTTTTCAGTTATGAATGAAGCTTAAATCTAACACTTTAGATGCTTGCAATCACTTACTATTACTCCTTTATATACAAAGAAAAGCTTTTTGGAAAATCAAGCGCTCTTCTGTGTGACTGGGCTTCACATACAGCTCATAGGTAGATACATTATTTGTTCACATAGTAACCTCACTAACAACGGGGGGGAGGAGAAAGGAGTACAAATAGGATCTTTGACCAGCACTGTTTATGGCTGCTATGGTTTCAGAGAATGTTTATACATTATTTCTACCAAGTGCACTGAAATCACTTCTTACTGGGTAACTGGCAGTAGCAGATGCAAAGAGAATAATTGAAATGGAAGTCTGAGTATTGATAATTTTTGTGTTTGAAAACACATATTGAACTAGGAAAAGCATCTTTTTTTTGCTGTTTTGATAAGGGGATACATCTGTATCTGAGATAGAAAATGGAATTTAATGTGATTGAGATGATCTTGTGTCATTAGCACTGTTGGCTATGAAAATATTCCCAAGTTGCAGATTCAGTACTATTCAGCAAGTGATTTACGAAGCACCTGCTCTTACCAAATGTTAATTATTCTAGGCTCTGAAGATACAGCAGTAAACAAAAAGACAAAGAGCTCTACTTTCTTTGACCTTAGCTGGAGGAGTGATAGGTCAAAAGACAAATAATTTTTTAAAAATCTCTAACTTATTCAGACGTCTATATGTAGTATTGAAAAAGATACAGGCCGGCCAGGCATGGTGGCTCACACCTGTAATCCCAGAACTTTGGGAGACTGAGGTGGGCAGATCATGAGGTCAGGAGTTCCAGACCAGCCTGGCCAATATGGTGAAACCCCAACTCTACTAAAAATACAAAAACATTACCTGGGCCTGGTGGTGGGTGCCTGTAGTCCCAGTTGCTTGGGAGGCTGAGGCAGGAGAATCACTTGAACCCGGGAGGCAGAGGTTGCAGTGAGCCCAGATCACGCCACTGCACTCCAGCCTGGGTGACAGAGCAAGACTCTGTCGGGAAAAAAAAAAAAAAAAAGAGAGCAAATGATGCCAAAGTGAAGGGTAAATGCATGAAATGCATAATGGTAGAGGGTACAGTTTTTAATTAGCATGGTCACGAAAGCAGAGAGAAAATGTTCATACTTACCATAGCACCATTGCCTTCCTTTGCTCGTATGTAACGCTAGACCTGTGTCCTTTTTTCAGGTTGTAGATGGTACTCCATGTAGCCCAGATTCTACCTCTGTCTGTGTGCAAGGACAGTGTGTAAAAGCTGGTTGTGATCGCATCATAGACTCCAAAAAGAAGTTTGATAAATGTGGTGTTTGTGGGGGAAATGGATCTACGTGTAAGAAAATATCAGGATCAGTTACTAGTGCAAAGTAAGTTTTAAAACACCTACTCACAGACCTTATAATTTAAATGGACCTTTCAACAGTTCTGGGAAAAAATATACCCTGTAAAACATTAACGTGTTTTTAAGCTAAATAACCCAGCGAGCCAATGAATCAGAGATTTATGCCTGTTTTTTGTCACCTGCAGACCTGGATATCATGATATCATTACAATTCCAACTGGAGCCACCAACATCGAAGTGAAACAGCGGAACCAGAGGGGATCCAGGAACAATGGCAGCTTTCTTGCCATCAAAGCTGCTGATGGCACATATATTCTTAATGGTGATTATACTTTGTCCACCTTAGAGCAAGACATTATGTACAAAGGTGTTGTCTTGAGGTACAGCGGCTCCTCTGCGGCACTGGAAAGAATTCGCAGCTTTAGCCCACTCAAAGAGCCCTTGACCATCCAGGTTCTTACTGTGGGCAACACCCTTCGACCTAAAATCAAATACACCTATTTCATAAAGAAGAAGAAGGAATCTTTCAATGCTATCCCCACTTTTTCAGCATGGGTCATTGAAGAATGGGGCGAATGTTCTAAGTCGTGTGAATTGGGTTGGCAGACAAGACTGGTAGAATGCCGAGACATTAATGGACAGCCTGCTTCAGAGTGTGCAAAGGAAGTAAAGCCAGCCAGCACCAGACCTTGTGCAGACCATCCCTGCCCCCAGTGGCAGCTGGGGGAGTGGTCATCATGTTCTAAGACCTGTGGGAAGGGTTACAAAAAAAGAACCTTGAAGTGTCTGTCCCATGATGGGGGGGTGTTATCTCATGAGAGCTGTGATCCTTTAAAGAAACCTAAACATTTCATAGACTTTTGCACAATGGCAGAATGCAGTTAAGCAGTGTTAGTTTTGAGGGCAAGGCAAGGTGAAGAAGGACTGGTGCACTGAAATCAAGAAAGCTGGAGGGATCCAGTGTATCTTGCCGGTAACCAGGGAGGTGTTTCAGTAAGGTGGGATTATGGGAGATAGAAAAGGAGTTGAATCATCGGAGTAAACTGCCAATTGCAAATGTGATAGGATAGTTAGTGAGGATTATTAACCTCTGAGCAGTGATATAGCATAAGAAAGCCCCAGGGCATTAATATTATTATTTCTTTTGTTACATCTATTACAAGTTTCAAAAAACAGAAGCAATTGTCAAGAAAAGTTAGAACTATGACAACCCCTGTTTCCTGGTACTTATCAAATACTTTGTATCATAGGGGTTGAGAAATGAATAGCAGGAGAAAGATGAGATTTTACTGAGACCTGTTTTACTTTACCTCACTAACAATGGGGGGAGAAAGGAGTACAAATAGAATCTTTGACCAGCACTGTTTATGGCTGCTATGGTGGTTTCAGAGAATGTTTATACGTTATTTCTCCCAAGAATTAAAATAAGTTCAGATTGTTCAGCATGAGAGAAGGGATCAGCAATGTGAAATGACTCAAGCGGCTTCCTCTTTCCATTTTTGTACCATCTCAGTCTTTATTTGTATAATTCACCTTGAGGACAAAACAATTCCATGTATTTATTAAAGTTCATTAAGTCTACAGTGGAAAAAAAGCGGTGAAGTATTAGGTGCTGGTAAAAAAACTAGAAGAGACACAATGAGCTCAGTACCTCCAACTTTTTGTTTTCCTACCATGTATACCTGCTTAGGGAATATGGATGTAAAAAAGTAACTTGTGTCTCATGAAAATCAGTACAATCGCACGAGGAGGATGAAATGCTGGAACAAAAATGGGGTGTGTAGAACAGAATCCCACAGGTTTGGGGACATTGAGATCACTGTCTCATGGTGGGGAGGCTGCTGAGGGGTAGCAGGTCCATCTCCAGCAGCTGGTCCAACAGTCGTATCCTAGTGAATGTCTATTCAGCCCTTCTGTGAGAATACGATTTTTTCCATATGTACATAGTAAAATATGTTACTATAAATTATATGTACTTTATAAGTATTGGTTTGGGTGTTCCTTCCAAGAAGGACTATAGTTAGTAATAAATGCCTATAATAACATATTTATTTTTATACATTTATTTCTAATGAAAAAACTTTTAAATTATATCGCTTTTGTGAAAGTGCATATAAAATAGAGTATTTATACAATATATGTTACTAGAAATAAAAGAACACTTTTGGAATGTGTGTGTCTGTTTTTTGAAGTGGGAATTAATTCCTGGGAAGGAAACCTGAAAATACAAACATTGAATCTGAAGACTGGTTGTTTTCTTAAATTATTTGGCAATAAGATTTTGTTCTAGAGGTAGGTGGAGCAAGATGGCCAAATAGAAGATTTTGTTCTGGTGAAATACATTTCTTGTATCCTTGGAATACGTGATTACTAAAAAGAAAGAAATATGATATTGTTTGTTACTAATGTTTCTAACAATATTTACCAGTGGTTGGCAAACTTTTTGTAAAAAGCCAAATGGTAAATATTCACAACTTTGTCAATCATGTCAATAACTATCCTGTCAACACCATCTCTGTCACAATTGCTCAACTATGCTGTTGTAGCAAAAAAGTAGCCATCAAGAATGAGTAAGTGAATGGACATGGCCGTGTTCTAATAAAACTACTTGCAAAAACAAATGATGGGTTAGATTTGTTCTGTAGATTCAGCCTGCCAACCCTGGTAAATACCATAAATTAAATGGAAACGGCTTTAATTTCTGGATGTTTTTGAATCTGTATCTCTTCCTCAGTTACATCCCATAAGTAAAAATATGTGAAGATATTTTGCTATTAACTAGAAAATAATGACTAATAAATTACATATAGGGTAGACATACGTGGTGAGTCAAACCCTCTAAATGCTTCACTTGCTCATCAGAAATACCTGAGGGGTTTTGGAGAAACCTTGGAAAACCCAGGACTTTCTGGGTAGTCCTTTTGTAAATGACTGTATTTTAAATACTAAGTGGTACATCAATAACTTTAAAAGTTCAGATTCCTTCCAAAGTAACTATACTTCTCCCAGGAAATAGTATTTACTAGAAGACTCAGATTATGTGGTTAACCACAGACATTTCGAACTTTACATTTTTCTCCTTTTCCTTGAAAGGAGCAGTTTGATAAAGATATGTCCAAGACTGGGAAGAAAAAGAGGTTTGATGGACTCACAGTTCCACATGGTTGGGGAGGCCTCACAATTATGGTGGAAGGCAAGATGGAGCAAGTCATGTCTTACGCAGATGGCGGCAGGCAAAGAGAGAGAGCATGTGCAGGGGAACTCCTCTTTATAAAGCTATCAGATCTCATGAGACTTATTCACTATCACAAGAACAGCACAGAAAAGACCCACCACCATGATTCAGTTACTTCCCACTGGATCCCACAACACATGGGAATTATGGGAGCTACAATTCAGGATGAGATTTGGGTGGGGACACAGCCAAACCATATCATAGGTATTATAATATAGCATCCTAGTTTTTATGTATAGATGATAATTTCTAACTTCCTCTCAGTTATTCAAAGTGTTCCTCCCCCGAGCAATTGAATATGTCATTCTCAGCAGTCAGGTGTACAGGTGCAGATGATCAAATCAATTCCTGGTTAATTTGTTTTCCTGCCTAGTAGACGAAAGGACTGAAAGTTAAAGTCATCGTCTCACATTGTGGAAACTAGTCTTGGTTCTACAGAACTCATTTAAACATGGAATACGACCATTCAATTCAGTGGTCTACCTTGCCACTTGCAACAACAAGCTCTCACAATAACTTATTTGTCTACATTGGTGCAGTACAAATCACACAGTAAGTGACATGGAGGATACACACAAGAAATGCTGTGATCATCATTAACTATACATGCCATTTGAGAAAATGAGATACAGAAATCTAAAATGATTGCTCATAGTATTAAAAAGTCACTTTTGGATCTTGCCTGATTCACCAGAATTCTTTTCTTTTTAAGGGCTTATATTGACTTGATGTAAGTAACAACACTAAACTTCAGGACCTTAAGAGAGAAAATCAGCCAAAAAATGTCCTATCATCCTCTCAGACCAAGGCAAAGTCAGCCAACTTCCTGGTGTTGCCACATTATTTTCAGCCCTCTGCTGGTGAAAAATTTTTTTTCAGCAGTAGGCTGAGTAGTTTTAGATACTTTGTTTTGTCAGCAAATTGAGATTAGTTCAAAACACACATCCTGGTTCTATAAGCTTGACTAACCAACTCCTTGAAAGAAGGAGTTTTTGTGCTCTCTCCTGTAAATGATGAGCTGTGCCTCTGCTGAAACTTTCCACAGTAGAAAGATCAGAGACTCAAGATCTGCAGTCTGGTTTCCTTTGTCTGATGATATGTTCCTTTAATGTGATGTACTCCCCCACTCCTAAGAGTACCATTCCCGAGGGCCAGACTACTGTGAATCTTGCTGCTCCTCTGGGTCTAGCCCTGCAGTGAGGTTTCCATACTCCATGCTGGTGCTGGTGAATGTCTGCAAAGTATACTGTGATATGATCTGTCTGGTCCTCCAGCAGTGGATATCAGTACCAGCTCAGTTGTGGGTGGGAAGGGAGAGATGTAGACCCTGTAAGATTTCCATGATGATAAATAGCCCCTTAGTGTGGTGGCCTTCTCAAATACAGATGTGGCAGTCATGTACTGGGTGCATGGACAGACTCAATACCTAAATTTATCTATGTAGCTATAGAAGTGATAAAAGAGGTTAAAATCTACAGCTCAAGACAATGAGATTGCAGATGAATGTGATGTAAAAGGAAAAGAAAAACACATCAGGGATGACTCTAAAAATGTCTACAGGTATTGTTCTTCTGGGTTTTATTTGTTTGTTTTTGTTTGGGTGGGAATATATACAGTATATCTCTATCTATCTTTTTATATAGATCTATCTATATCTCTCTACCTACCTATCTATCTATCCTTAATCACACGATTAAGGAGGCTGAGAAATTATAAGATCTGTAGTCGGTGAGCTGGAGGCCCAGAAGATTAGGCCAATTGAACATCCATATTTGATGGATGGCGTCTGTGAAAGGTATTCACAAGAAGCAATCTCTCAAAAAAAAAAAAAAAAAGAAGAAGAAGAAGAAGAAGAAGAGCTGACAGTATTGTTCTGTCTAAGTCTGATGCCAGAAGAAAACTCATGTCCCAGCTCAAAGGCAGTTGGGCAGAAAGGGAAAATTCTCCCTTACTCAGGTTTTGTGTTCTATTCAGATCCTCAACAAATCAAATGAGACCCATCCATATTAGGGAGGCCAACCTGCTTTACTCAGTCTACCAATTCAAAAGTCATTCTCATGCAAATACACCCTGACGAACACCCCGAAAAATGTTTAACCAAATATCTTGGCACCCCAGGGCCCAGTCAGGTTGATACAGAAAGTCCACCATCACAGAAGTCTTAAAAAGTATTAGTAAATACAAGGATATATTTGTCTGATCCCTGGAAGGGAGCATATATGTGAACACAGAAATAATGAATGTGATTACACAGCCAAGCCACAAACACATATATAGACACAATGCACGCATACATAAACACAACACACACACACACACACAGACAAATTGAATGATTTGATTGTCTTAAAAGCTCTATACTTCCACGTTCCAAGAGAATTCTTTTAAAAATATGAAAAAAGTATTTCCATTAAATACAAACAGTATAGGGTTGTAATCTGTCATATAGAAAAAACCTCATACGACTAGATAAAAATAATTACTCAAGACATTGTCAAAGGACCTAAACAGATAATTGAAAAAAATATCTACATGTACATAAAGTTAAGAAAAAACTCTCTGACTACTGGAAATCAGAGTGTATGATTTTAAGAAAATTAAAATTCAGGTACCAAATAGACGAAGCTTAAAAATAATGTTAGTAAAAAGTACAATAATATTAAAAATTGGTGATGATAGTGTGAAAGCCCCCTCAAATCCTGCCAGTGTAGACGTAAATCACAACACTCATTCTTAAAGTTGTAATTATGACTTTCCACCTCAAAATTCACATATTTAAAGTTAAATTCAACCTGTATTACCAGCTTAACAGATCTGCTTCCTCCACACTTCTGCTTCTTAGTATGCTGAAGAAGTAGGGACCTAGGGGTTACTTCTCCCCACTCCTATTCTACACGTGGCCCATAGGCAGGTTCTGCTACAGCATCAAAGACTTTTCACTATTTCCATGCCTCTGCCTCCCCATCACCACCACCCTAATCCCAGCTCCCATCTCCCCCACCACTAGGCTTGTATCTGCCTCTTAAGGGGAAGGCTGCATTCCTTTATAGTAATCTCTCCAATGCATACATGCAGAGTGTCCTTTATTTTTTATAACATAAATGAATGCCATTTTTAAAAAATTATAAATGTTTTATTTTTTTTACATGGATGCAGTTTTATTACATGGATATATTGCATAGTGACAAATGCTGGGCTTTTAGTGTAACCATCACCCTAATAATGGACGTCATTCTTTTGTTCAAACCCTTCTCTGACTATGTGGAGGACAAAGCCAAAATCTGCAGACAGATGACAGGGCTTCTAGGATCTGGCCCAACTGTTCCTCTTCCTGCAGAATCTCTCTTCCTCCCCTCTGATTTCTCTTGAGGTTTCTCCCAAACTTGTTTCAGGACTTTCTTGCTGGCCATTGATTTCACCTCCTGCTTCCAAATGGCCAGTTAACCCCTAATTATTCTTTAGATTGGAAAGCCAATGTCACTTTATCTTAAATCCCCACCTGGTTAGATTGCACTCTCAAAGTACCCTGCACATTCACCCTTGTCACTTTTCATAGAAATCATATCCTCTTCTAGCTCTGGGTCTGTTTCTCTCACCATTCCCCAAACTCCTAAAACTATGCCTGTGAGATATTATTTTTATTTAATAAAGAACCCTCAAAAAACTCAAATTATTGGATACAGACATTTCTACTCCTAGGAATCTGTGCTTTCACAAAGATACATATTGAATGTTACCTAACTCTGAATGTAGCCAGCAAAGAGGTATACTGTATTTATTGACGTAAGAAAAGTTGAATCTCAGATAGTAATAATGATAATCAACATTCCTTTTTCTTTCCTTTTTTTTTTTTTTTCCTGAGATGGAATCTTACTGTGTCACCCAGGCTGGAGTGCAGTGACGCAGTTTTGGCTCTGCCTCCGGGTTTCAGAGATTCTCCTGGGAGTAGCTGCAATTATAGGCATGTACCATCATGCCTAGCTCATTTTCTATTTTTAGTAGAGATGGGGCTTTACCATGTTGGCCAGTCTGGTCTCAAACTCCTGACCTCAAGTGATCCGCCAGCCTCGGCCTCCAAAAGTGCTAGGATTACAGGCGTGAGCCACCATGCCCAGCTGATAATCAACATTCTTTAAAGTTTACAATATGTTTTATATAAATTAATTCAGACCCCAAAAAGCTATATTATTATAATTTCTAATAAATAAAGAAACAGGGGCAAAAGGAGGTTAACTGTTTGGTCTAGGTAGGGCAGTTAGCAAGAGGTAGAGCAAGGTTTCAAACTCAGGCGCCACTGTGGTTTGGATATGGCTTGTTTGTCCACACCAAATGTCATGTTAAAATTTAATCCCCAGTGTGGTTGTGGCGAGAGGTAGGGCTTACTGGGAGGTGTTTGGATCAGGGAGCCAGAGCCCTCTCGAATGTTTGGGTGCCATCTCACCATAGCAAATGAATTCTCACTCTGTAGGGACTGCATTAGTTCTCTTGGGGATGGATTAGTTCCCTCCAGAGAGGGTTGCTACAAAGCTGGGACAGACATCCCTCATCCCCTGGCTTTAGTTTCCCTTCACACTTTCCCACTTCCCCTTAGACCTTCTCTGCAATATTTTAATGCAGCATGAAAGCCCTCACCAGAAGCCAAGCAAATGAGAGTGCCCTGCTTCTTGTACAGTCTGCAGAACCGCAAGCCAAATAAACTTTTATTTATAAACTACCCAGTCTCACATATTCTGTTATTGCAACTGTAAATGGACCAAGATGAGAACCTAACCTCAGGAGCATACGCCTTCTATGCGCTTAAGTATTAAGCCATGTTGTGCTGCAAAGTTGTATACACACACAGGCACAATGATACATATATGCAAAAGTAACCTAACTGGCTACTTTTGTTTTATTCTTTGTACCTTTATGAATTTTTCATGTTTTCTACAAAAAAAATCACTCTATCATTTTTATAATCATCAAAAAAGGTAGTTTGTAAAGGGTGGGAAAATCCTACTTAGAAATTAGAGTGGTTTTTCTTAGGTGTGAAGAGTTTCTAACCAGGGTTTAAAGACACTGTAAACAGTTTCTGTTTTTATTTAAATTGTTCTGAAAACTGGTAGTTTTCAAAAAGCTGAAAAATTTTTGTAGTACAATATAACAAAAGAAAATTAGTTATATTGGTATTTAGATGAAGATGGCTTTTCCAAGCATGGAGGTAGACAATTGCAAAATAGATAAATTGGTCAGTTGATTACTAAGTCATTTCATATTTTAACTTCAATATATAAATTATTTTACAGACAGATGTATACTATATATAACTAAAAGTACAAAAATTTAATTTCAAATTCAAACCTGTTTGGGTTTCTCACAATTTTATATTTTTCCATCTCTCTGTCCCTGTTCACTAGTGAAGATGAATGAATGGAAAAGCTCTAAGAATTCAGAGTTCGTAACACTTTAATTTTTTTTAACATATACCCTACAGCTAGGGGAGATCTGGGAGAATCAAACTCATGGATCCCTAATAGGCATCAAAACCACATGGATTGAGTATTCCTTTATGTGTCACATTGTGATATTAAGTCCTTTCATATTAAGTCCTTTTGATCTGAAGCTGTAGGGTGCAACAGCAGCCAAACATGAGAATTGAGAAAAAGGCTGTGCTGAAGCCCCACAACAATAGTCCTATACATTTAAGATTTTCTGTGGAACAAAAGAATCCACCAAAAGCTAAGGGTGAAAGAATAAACTATGATTTTCATTGTAGGCATACCAATAAGGAATAAAGCCAAGGTAAGATGATGCTAGTCCTCTTTGTGACAGAAGTTTTGTGGAAATAACTTTCCAAATCACTTCAAAATCACTTTTCAGCTGTCTTTATTTTTCTTATGGAAATGGATATGGTTTGGCTCTGTGTCCCATCCAGCTATCATGTTGAATTGTAATCCTCCAGTGTTCGAGGCGGGGCTGGGTGGGAGGTGACTGGGTGATGGGGGTGATTTCTAATGGTTTAACACCACTGCTCTAGCACTGCCTGGTGATAAAAGTTCTGACAAAATCTGATTGTTTAAAAGTGTGTAGCACCTCTCCTTCCACTCTCTCTTCCTCCTGCTCTAGCCATATAGGACGGGCGAGATTCCCCTCCACCTTCCACCATGACTGTAAGTTTCCTAAGGCTTCCCTAACCATGCTTCCTATACAGCCTGTGGAACTGTGAGTCAATTATACCTCTTTTCTTCATAAATTACCCAGTGTCAGGTAGTTCTTGATAGCAACACGAGAATGGACCAATACGGAAACTGTCAATGGAGCAGAGAAACTTTTTCCCAAGCAGAAGAAAAAAATATTCAATGAGTACTGACATCATATAACTTATTAAAATGACATAATGGCCTATTAATGCAGTGGTGTGTATTGCCTTGAACAAAAACACGTCAGTGGAAAGATCCTATCCTCTCATAATTAGGCTAGATATTTCTAAATAGTATTTTGTTTTGAAAACTAAAGCTAGATATTGAAGTAAAATAATACAAAAATAGAAAATGTGAAGATAAACTAGATGAGCAAAATCATAATTGTTAAATCTGAGTGACAAAGGCTCATACTTGATTTTCTACTTCTGTATAATTTTTTTACAATAAAAAGTTAAAAATAAACTGAGGAGAAGTTATATTTCTTTTTTCTAATTTATAAATCAATATCAGTATTTGAAGCAATTAAAATACGACGTATATGAGTGTTCCTTTCTACTCTTTTGCTTTTTTGAGGAGTATAAATGTATTTAAAGTACACACACTTAAATATACAAAAACATTCTCTAAAACAGAGTTCAGTCAGTACAGTGTGCAGGAGGAAATCATTATGTGGTAATTAAAGTAAGAAACAGGAAGGAAGGAAGGAAGGAAGGAAGGAAGGAAGGAAGGAAGGAAGGAAGGAAGGAAGGAAGGAAGGAAGGAAGGAAAGAAGGAACATTTATCCTCTGCAGCAGTGTAAAATACAGGGCAATTAAATGGATTCTGTGATGTAACAGGCTGTGAATTTATCACTTTTCCTATGGAGGCATTATTTAAATATTATCATAGGCTACAAAAAAATTGAGTATTTTATATTAAAGTCTCCTAGAACTCCTATTTTCCACAAGAGGAAGAAAATTAAGTAGAGAATGAAAAAGAAAAGCCACTTTTTGCTTGCATGTATTCAGAATTTAATTTTAAGGATTAAAGATAAATGTATTATGAGTACCTGAAGCGTATATCAAGCGAATTTTTTTTTTTTTTGAGGAAAGAAATGCTGAGTGAAGAGAAGGGAATTAATATGAAGTCCCACAGAGAGATTCTTAGCTCCCAAAGTTGAAGGAGGCAGAGACCATTGGTAAAGCAGGAAGAGGTCATATTTGGTGCATTCGTCTATTACCATGCTGCTATGAAAAAAAAATATCCAAGACTGGGTAATTTATAAAGAAGAGAAGTCTAATTGACTCACAGTTCTACATGGCTGGGGAGGCTTCAGGAAACTTAGAATCATGGTGGAAGGCACCTCTTCACAGGTCAGGAGAACAAAAATTGAGTGCTAGCCAGGGAAATGCCAGATGCTTATAAAAGCATCAGATCTCATGAGAACTCACTCACTATCATGAGAAGACCACGGCAGAAACCATACCCATAATCCAATCACTTCCCTCTAAGGCCCTCCCATGACACGTGACTATGGGAACTACAATTCAAGATGAGATTTGGGTGAGGACACAGCCAAGCCATATCATTTGGCAACCTTGAATTTTCAGATGAGGGAGCTCAGCTGACAGTTTAAATAAATAGGCAAATCTCAAATATCTTTGATTTCTACCTGAAGATCTTCACCATAAGTATTAGATTAGTTATGTGCACAGTTTCTTCATTTTTTAAAAAGCGGGCTAAGAATTTATTAGTTTCCTGCTGTATGTTGCATAAAAACAGAGAAATGCACTGCTGGCAGTGTCAGCATTAAAATGTTGTTCTGGCTTTTCATTAATCTCAAGTTGGTTTATTTGGTTCTGAATCTTCCAGAACGCTTCAGCTTCAATGTTTTCACCAAAGCTATTAACAGGAGTAGAATCAACAGGCTTGGCTTTACCTCTTCTCTTCCCAGAGTATGCCACAGGTAATAACAAAAACTAACATCTTTCCAAAGGGTACTTCAGGGGAAAGAAAAGAAAAGCAGAGGTGTACAATATCTTTTGGTTTGATAAACTAATTCCAAATAAATGGAACTTGGCTGGAGACCTTCATTTGAAACAATAGGGATACATATTCTCAAAGGCTAGCTCAAGCCTAGGGACAGTCTCCTTTGTTCTTAAAGACCCATAGATAAGATATCTAGTTTTCAAACTACAGGATCCTCTGGCATATGCTCTATAATACAACGTCGATTTCTTTCAGAAGTTTGATATTAGTTAAACCCTATGGTTTTCTAATTAAAGTGTCCCAATGACTTTCTATAAATAGACAGTTGTTATAATAAAAATTTTCTCATATAGACCTTCAGCATAACTTTTAAATTTGGCCTTCAAATGTAGCATGCAACTGTATGAGACTGCTAAAAAATGCAGAATATCCTGTTTATCTTTGCTCTCTAGTCTCCTTTTTTCTTTTCTTAAAACAAAGGACATGGGTTATCTACCAAAGGTCATCACAGTATTGTATTTTTTTTCATTAACTTACGTATGCATGTGAACCATTTAAAAGATTAAAATGGCTCCAAGCTAACTACTTGGAAAAGCTTTTGATCCTCTACAGTTGTAAACATTTCCAAGAAACCTCACTTGGGATTCTACTAGAAATTGCAGGCAAGGCTGAAGCAGTAATATTCAGTTCTTAGTATGAATGGGAGAAAGGAAAGGGCATCATTTTACAAGTGAAGAAGGCATTATCGGCAGTCCAAAATTAGGGAACTGAACACTTTTCTGAGAAATTTTCCCATCCACAAATGGTGGGACCATACCATTATTCTTTTTATCAGATCTGACTTTAATTATCAATAACCACATACGAAAGGTACAATCTAAGATGTAAATAAATGTGAATATTTGTTGATTATGGAGCATCAATAAAAGTAAAGTCACCTGTCTTTAGCTTGCTAGATGTTACATTTGTTTATATTTTGAACCCTCAAAATATAGGAAATGAATACTGGTAAAACAAATGCTTACTTTTAAGCAATATTTTGACAAAGACTGCTGAATAATAAAATTGTAGACCCCAAAGGTTTTATGTAGCAAGAGGCATCAATTAAACTTTAATAGCACATTTTTAAGGAAAACATCTCTTGCAAAGAAGACAGAATTAATTTTTAGCAATATATTTTCCATTTATCACTTTGAACAAATAAAAAATGATGCTTAGCTAAGGCTGCCTTTTTTTGAAATATAATCCTTCAAGTAGTATATGTCATAAAAAAAGGAAGAAACAAAGGAAGGAAAACAACTTAAAATTTTCTTAAGAAAATTATAATAAGAAAGGTAAATCTGCAGAGTGGGCAATTAGATTATTCATTCCATTGATACAACAAGATAGTAAGAATCAGCAAATATTACTGGGCTTCTATTTTGTATAAGGAACTGTCCTAGGGCCTGAACAAGAGCCCATAAGAAAAAANAAAAAAAAAAAAAGAGAGAAAGGAAGGAAGAGAAAAAGGAAAGAGGATGGAAAGAAAGGAAGATGAAATGGGTAGAAAAAAAAACATTCTTGACTTTAATCTTACAGTATAGCTAGAGAAATTAAATGTATACCTAAGGAAAAAATAATTAACAATACAAGAAAGTGAGTCCAATGAATTGCATGAGTAACGTGAGCTCTGGAATACACAGGAAGGGATCACTTCAGATCAAGCAGTCAAGCAAGGAGTAGAGGCATAACATGATACTTTTGAGTTAAAAGGAATTAAAACAGGCCGGGGTTGTGTTCCAGATATTGGAAAAGAAATAATAGAGACAAAAATGTCTGATTCATGTGATCCATTCTTGCTCAGCCATTCATAATGAAGAGTGGCATGTGTAGATAGTGCCACCAGGTAGGCTGGGTAAGCAGGAAACCCTCCCAGCATGGAACAAAAAATAAAGACACAGAAGATGCCTCCTGTTTTGCTAGCTTCATCTCAGTTCACTCAACTAGATAGGTCAACTTAATTTTCCAAAACGTTGTCTACAGAAATTATTGACTATTTGAATAATACATTTAAAAAAAATAAATCCAAGTTACAGAGGCAAGTGATGTGGCCTTTGAAGATAAACATGCCCAAACTTGAATATCTAAATTGACCACCCCCTTACTGTAAGTCGAATCACTTTGGACTGTAGGTCATGAACCCAGAGCAGGCAATTGCTCCAAAGGCTCTGCAGCTCCTCCTTGGGACTGTCCTCAGAGCCAGTTCAGAGAAATAACCTGTTCCATTGCCTCCCAGGCATGTTTCACTTTTTGACCAAAAATGGCATCACCCAGATTATAGACCCACCTTAGTCATGGTATTTGGCAGCAAAGGACTTTGGTTGTATTCAAAACAAAATCCTCCTTCAAAGAGAGATTT
This sequence comes from Cebus imitator, assembly GCF_001604975.1. NCBI lineage: Eukaryota > Metazoa > Chordata > Mammalia > Primates > Cebidae > Cebus > Cebus imitator. The sequence goes on along the minus strand of NW_016107453.1, from coordinate 1,410,484 downwards.
GCCACCACAGGAGATAGTCAAGAATGAGCTGCAGGCTCTGATGTTAATTCCAACGTATCTGTTTCAAAAATATTTAAGGCATGGCTGCATTCTTAGGAAAGTTGTATGTACTTCCCAAATGACAACCGTAAAAGGGCCAGAGTGCATTTCAATGTGGGTTTTGGTTTCTCTCTTGAAAAAGATTCAGTCGTATTGAGAGGTTGTTGCATAGTAACTGAATACACGCAATTTGAATCAGGCTGCTTGGATTCGAATGCTTGCTCTTTCATTTACTTGTCCTACTCTTAATTTGCCTTACCTTGATTTTTCATCTATAAAATGGGAATGATGAAAATAGTAATGTACTTCATTAAGTTGGTATAATCATCCCACTTGTAGTACCTGCAAAGTGTTTAAACCAGTACCTGCTACATAGTAAGCCCTCCTAGTCCGAATATGGTGGTAGATATTAATGTAACAGTTTAGACTGCAGCAGTTTTTCTAAGGAAAAATTCATATGGAGTCAGCAAAGTGCTTAATGGTGTACATACTGTGTTCTGCTGGCAAAAAACCTTTGACACCAGCCCTGTTACTTGTTATATAAGACTGTCTCTGGCATGTTTGATTGTACTTTCCTTCAAAGAACCATCTGTATTTCTGGACTACACTCCATGCTTACTGGTGTACTTCAACTTGAAACCAAAATTTACCATAAGATGCATTTTGACGCTACCAAATGAGTATGACTATATAGGCAGAGAGCGTGTACTGAGAGAATGTGTAACATACATGCATATCACTGTCTCTGTGCTAGGAGAAAATGGGTTTAACTTATTATAACTACAGTTTATGATAATTATCGTGTGTCTCATTAAAGCGCCAAAGAGCCCTTAAATCCATAAAGTCATAATTCTCCCCTCCCAAACTAGTGCTCTTTAAGCTCTTTGTAGGAAATCCACAATTTCCTCAAAATCTTAGTTCATAATGAGACAATGAGTCTTTATTTCATTTGCTTTCTCTGCCATTTCAGTTTCCCAGCATGAAGCTCTTGCTATGCTTTCACTCTACAATTTAGCAGATTAAAAATGAATGAGCAAACATTTCTTCAATCCTTTCTCTGACAGTCATTAAGTTTGAAGTCCTGGATCTTTTATAAACTAAGTATATGACTTTGAGCAGGTCATTTATGATTTCTAGGTCTGTTATTTCTTCAACAAGGTAAAAGAATTGAGTTATCTTACTTTTATGGTTGAAGATCCTTTTCCTTTTCTAATATCCCTTGTCACTGGATAATAACTTGGAAAGCCAAAAGCCATGTGTAATTCATTATATCCAAGTATTGGACTTTAAGTTACAGAGATGCCCATGAAGGTGGATATCACCATTACAGCCAAGGCAACTTCCTTTAAAACTGTTTTTTTCAATTTCCCCGCATTATACTTTCATTTTAATTGTTTACTTAAAAAAAAAAAAAAGGAAAGAAAGAAATATATTTGGCTTACGTGACCTTTATTTAGCATCAAATCACTTGAAGTTTTTCACTTTGAACTCTATCATTTTCATGTGCTAAGCCCTCTGGGAGACACACATTCCCTATAAAAGTCTTCATCCGGATTTTATGCTCTTGTGCTGTGTCTGTATATGTGGGTTTTATGTTTCTTAATAATAAAGCCACATCTTTTTCTTTTATAGCCCTCCCTCCTGTAGAGTCCCTAGAATTGTAATCTAGACATTGTAGAAACTGAATAAGAGTTTTACTCATTGACAAACATCTGGGCTTTCTGCAAAGAACAACCATGGCTTAAACATTTACTAGCTACCGTGTCTCAAGTAACTGTGCAGGGGAATCGATGTGCCCTTGCTGCTACTGAAGGTGACATGTCTATAGTTATAAATTTCTTTAGAAGCTGGCAAATTACTTAACTTTTTGCATTTCTGGTTCATCTTTTATATCTTTCATAAAATGAGGAGCTACCTTAAAAGATTAAATTGAATGAGATATTATGTGTAAAATTCTGGCACACGGGGTAAATGCATGTGTTACTGAGATATTAATATCTGGAGCACATGGCTGACTATAGTCATTTCCTAGCTGATTCAGTGCTCTCAACCTTACCCTGATTTAGGGACACCCAACTCAGTTACCTTAGAAGGCTTCTTGGTAAACAGAATAGATCTGAGTTCAATTGGCCTTCAGAAGCTTCTAGAAGCTGACAGGATTATCAGCCCCAACAAAAGCTTAGGCAAGCTAGGGTTAACTATGCCCTTGACAGTATTGCAAAAGTAGCAAGGAACAAGCAACGTGAGTGGTGAATTTCATTATAAAGTTAAAAAAAAAGTTTTACTGAAGTATTGAATTAAGAAGAAAAAAGATATATATAAATACATTGTACATATAAATAGTATCTATAACAGACATAACTATCTATTATGTATAAGCATATAATTATCCATAATGTATATATTTGCTCTATGTTATATATAATAGATATATCTATTATATATAATATATACAATAGTATATATTGTATATAGCATATACAAGTATATAATATATACTTATATATAACTATATAATGATGTATCATTTATAATATATAAAAACATGTATATAGAAATAAATAACATGTAAGTATATAATATATATTTTTGTTTACAATATATAAATATATTATTCATAATATATTATAAATATATAAAATATTTATTATGTTATTTATATATTAGACAATATATAATATACAATGTATTTTTATATAACAAGTGTAACGTAATTATACAAATATAATATGTATATATAATTATATGAAATGACATATATATTTTTATAATATTCAGTAATACAATTATGATGATATAATTTTGTTATATAGTTTACATTTTATAGTAAAAATCAGAAAAATATATTCATATATATATTTCTATTAAATGTAACTAATTCCCAACTTCATGAAAATGTTTTGGGGAAATTTTATTTTTATTATAATTAATGAGAGTTTTTCTGATGGGGGTGGTGGCTGTCTGGATGATCAAGGTCCTAAATACCTTTTTTATTGTCTAAGTTCTTGAAGCCTTAATTTCATATTCCCTATTTCCTTGGTTCACATTTCAGAATAAATTAGAAAATAAGTGGCATATACTTTTGATCAATAAGTTTAATGATGGAAAATCAGAGCTTCTAAAAATAAAAATTATGGCCATATAATTTTTATTATGTTGTTTTATTATGCATATATAAAATTATGAATGTAAGAAAGAGTGAGCTTGTAGGTGGTTTTAAAAAAAAGTTCACAAGAAATGACCCCAAATAAACTTTCCATTTATTATATTTCATATAAATAAACATTGTTATTTATATTTGCTTGTGTGTAAAAAATGTATTGTGAGTTTTTAAAAATATGTTTTTAAATGACGGTTCTTGTTTTAAAGGGAAATGTACAATAAAGTTTTAAGCACTCAGAAAAGAAAGGTAGTAGAGCTTGTTTTTATTTATAATGGATTTTAAAAAGTATTGTTACTCATATGGTGGCTGTTATTTTTGGCAATATTTACTGTCAGATCATCCACAATAGCAGTGCAGTATCTTAGCTTTATCTGAAAAAAATATATTTGCTTATAAATATATGTGTATGTGTATGCATGTATATACACACATATATACATATGTATATATGTACATATGTACATACACATTTATATGTGTATATATGTATGTATATATACACACACACAAATATATACGCACATATACACACAGGCAATATCAATTGAGACCTCTAGTGGAGCTAAGTGGTAACTGTCCCACTGACTGCTTGCATGTTTTAACCTCAACAAACAATAATAAATTCTTTCCTTGAAAATGTAGGGGTTTCAGTAACTTTAAAAGCCTGTATATTTACCTTTCATACATGTACTAACTTTTCCTTATATTTTTAGATCAAATACTTAACAATTAAAATGATTATATACAAAATTTGAAAACCAGTTGCTATGACTATAAATGCCTTAAAGACCCTAACATATAGTTAGAAGTATGAAAATTGTAACAGCACTTGGGTGGAAAGCTCTTTTATTCCTTAGTGAAATGACTCACTGTGATTTTGCATGCTGGAGATGAAATGCACATTGGGAGTCCAGTATCCTGTTAACGATGATGATGCAGAGACTATAACTACTTGACATTTATATGTTGTTTGACGTAAGTTGAAGTACTGTATCACTGTCTCAGTCCCAAACAAAATGGCAAACACTGCAATGTACCCCCAGTAATAGGAGCCAGCTTCAAAATGAGATATGGCTCAAAGAAGGTTCTAGAAAATAATAATAGGACTGTGAACAGGAACTAATGGTCTATACAGATTTTAACAGCTGCATGTGAGCTAGCTGAAGAAATAACTAGCTCATATGTTTTTTCATGTCCTTTAATCATGGTTTTATTTATTTGCATTGTACAAAGAAAACCAAATTCAGTTTGTAAAGATGGTCCCTAAAGTATTATTTATAGATAACTCTGGCTGGAGATTGTCCAAGAGAACATGAGACTTTTCAGCTTGGTAAACAGTCTTCAAATGAAACAGCTCTAAATTTAAGTGGGAAAAAAATGCTCAAAAGATAAGATTTTGACATCATTAATATGCCAGTATTTCAAATGAGATAATATTGTTTCCAAAGTCACACATAAACATAAAGCCAAAAACACTTACCTAACATGTATACATGGACTACACACCCAAGGTAAAATTCAGAAACACACAAGACTAACCTTACACTGAACCAGATCCCAGTATGTTTTTACTAATTCATTTTTTAAAAATGTTTATTCATTATCTCTCTATATAGAGTTTTTTTGTTTAGTTTTGTTTCTTTGTTCATTTGTTTGTTTTGACAGGGTCTCACTCTGCTGACAAGGCGGGTGTGCAGCGGCATGACCTCGCCTCACCGCATCCTCAACCTCCCAGGCTCAAACGATCCTCCCACCTCAGCCTCCCAAGTAGCTGAACTACAGATACAAACTTGTCTGACTTTTTTATGCACCGGTTGGTCTTGAACTTTGGACTTATGCAATCCCCCCACCTCAGCCTCCCAAATTGCTGGGATTAGAGGTGTGAGCCACTGCACTTGGCATATATAGAGCTTTTGATTTGCATTTGAGAGAAGGGTGAGACAGATAAAAGAGTGTATGTCTGTACATTTACATTACCTTTGGGAAGTCAACTTCCCATATAAAATTACTGAACAAGAGGTAGTACTACATGCTTTCCTAAAACATGAAGAGTTACAGATAAAGCAGGCAGTAAACAGAGAGTACTGCAGGCCAGGATGCTTGAGAAATCTGTGCAGGAAAAGGAATTTAAACTATGATCTAAACAATGGGTGGGATTGGGATAGGCTAAGAATGGCATTCTTCCAAGTATAGTAGAAATTGGAGCAAAATCTCAGAGACAGAATGGAGCTTAAGACAGAGCTTTCCTTTAGGGAAATTATGAAAAAAAAATGGTGAAGCAATGGCCCATTAAATCATTTCAGACTTAGAATAAAATGGAGATAACTATAAGCAATAAAGATTCCATAAAAACCTGATGGCTACAAAGCACAGTGTGCTGGTGATTCCAGGAAGGAACTCAATACTAAATCGAGGCTTCAGAGATGCCAAAGTATTTACCTGCTGATTGGTGAACACTGACTTCTCTCTGAGTGCTATAACAGATGGTACTGGTAATAGGTAGGATATTAAGAAATAAATCTTGACCCAAGCTTTAAGGAAAATGTAATCCAACTCTTAATACAAAATTAGTGCTCAAAAATAATTGGAAACAGACAAAAATAATTTATGAGTAAACTGAAATCTGCTTAATGATTAAGATAAATTAGAAGTTAGCCAATAATAATCCAAACCAAATGAGGTTACAAAAATTTAAGCTTCGTATAACACCCTCCACCTTTTTTTAAAGAAGTGCATTATTGTGATGGTTAATTTTATGTGACACTTGGCTGGCTACACCACACTATCAAGATATTTGATCAAACACACTTATGGATGTTGCTGTAGAGGTATTTTTTAAGATGACATTAATATTTAAATCATAGACTTTAAGTAATACAGATTATCCTTCATTATATGCATGTGCCTCATCGAATTAGTTGGGGATCTTAAGTAAAAGACTTAACCTTCCCCAAGGAAGGGATTTTTGCCTGTAGACTGCCTCTGGACTCAAACTGAAACATAAACTTTCCCTTGGGTCTCCAATCTGATGTCATCTCCTGCAAATATGACACTTGCCATCCCCCAGAAACATGTGAACTAATCCTTAAAAATCAATCAATCAATCAATCTCTCTCCCTCTCCCCCTCTCTCTTCACACACACATATACCCGCTACTGATTCTGTTTCCCTGGAGAACGCTGAGTAGTTAACAGTTGTGAACTAGATTGTTAGAGAGAATGTTGTGATAGATAAAAGCAGCAAACAAATCCTCACATGTGGGAAACTTCATCAGATGTGTTTTGTTGGACTTTCTCTGTTTTGTCTTCTTTTCCTCAGAATGGAAAATTTATTTAAAAGCACATTCAGAAATGAAGTTAATTAGAGTGAAAACCAGTGAGACAATGGCCTTTGACTGTAATGCTCTGATGAAGGTAGTGGTGGACTGACCTAGAGTCAAATGATGCATATTAAGCACTGACATATGGATGAAGCGCAATCATTAGGAAAAAAGTAAATTTACCTAATTTTTAATATAACCAAATAATACATTCACCAGCTAGGCTGCTCCTCCTTCAAATTGTTTTCAATTGTGTTACTTCCTTAAGCAATTTCTTAAACATTTCTTTACAGATTTAAACATCAATTTATCATATGTTCCAGCAATTCCACTTCTGGATATATGCCATAAAGAATTGAAAGCAAAGACCTGAACAGATATTTGTACACCCATGTTCATGGCAGCATGATTCATAACAGCCAAAAGGTGGAAACACCCAAATATTCATCAGTGGATGAATAAAAAAAATGTTGTATATAGAATATTATTCAGCCACAAAAAGAAACAAAATTCTGATATATGCTATAACATCCTCAAGACATCAGGCTAAGTGAAATAAGGCAAATGGACAGACAAAGGCCAAATATTATCTGATGTTATTTATTTGAGGTGCCAAGAGCAGTCAAACTTATAGAGATAGAAAGTGGAATCAGGGCTACCAAAGTCGGGGAGAAGGGGGGAATACAGAGTTATTATTTAACTGATATAGCGTCTCTATTTGGGATGATGAAAAAGATCTGGAGATGGATGATGGTGATGGTTTCACATCAATGTGAATGTAGTTAATGTCATGTAAAAATAGTTAAAACGGTGCATTTTATGTTATGTGTATTTTACAACAATGAAGAAAATCCCTCTTTTCTGAACAGGCAAGTCAGTGTGAAAAGAGAGCACCAAGGAAAATTTAGAAAGAGAAAGATAATTAGATTCAGGCTAATACTGGAAGGAGATAAAGAAATCTGGCTGAACGTAAACTTCTAGCTTAATGTAAACTTAAGGGTCTCAAGACAATAATGGTGTCTATATTCCTGAGCCAATAACAATCAGATGAGCCAAAGCACACATTGTAGTGAGTAGCATAAACTCCTCAGAGGATACACGCCCACACAAAACACACAAAAGTTTCTATCTAAGCCTTTATTTGTGAATAACAGTGGTAATTGCAAACAATGCTTCTAAATTTGCTCTTGAAATGACCATGTGATTACAGTTGAAAAACATTTATTGATCTCTATCTGAACCCAGATAAGGCACTAGCTATATGGGTTTCCCATTTGTCTTTATCATGGCATATGAATAAATTTACTATATTGTAGTCATTTTCTCAAACTTCCTTGCTAGAGTATTTGTTAGAAATATTCAAAATGCATGTTTTCAGAACTACCAGTTATAATAAGAGATGTTGGCTATCTAATGCAATATCAGCCAGTTGTTTTCAACACAAATTTCAGGTTCTTACAATGCTTTGTTTTGGTTTGGTTTGGTTTTTTGTTGTTGTCGTGAAGTTTGGGAGATTTAGTGGAGGTAGTTTTGACCTTGGACATAAAGGTAAGTGGAGATGAATGGTAATTTCCATAACATAAAGTAGCAATTATGAACAAATCATCTAAAAATGCAGTGACTTGAAACAATAACAATCATTTGCTTAGCTCAGAATTTTTCAGTTTGGACGTGGGTTGGTAGGACAGGCATATTTCTCTAATCCATGAGGCATCAGCTGGAATAACCCAACTCAGGACCTGGGGGACCACTTCCCAGATGACCCATGTGACTAGGAAGCTGGTGCTGGCGATCAGTTGGGAACTCGTATGAGGCTGTGGGTTGATTCCTCTCCATATAGGCCTCTCCAGGTGGGTGTCTCCCCAGGTTTCTTGGGCTTCTTCACAACATGGTAGTTGGCTTCCAAGAGCAGTAGTCTCAAGAGAATACCTTTTATGGTCTTGGAAGTCATATGGCATCATTTCTGCCATGGTTATAGGTTCACCCAGATAAAAGTGAGAAAGAGGACATAGATACTCCTCTCTCAATGGAATGAGTATCAACATCACATTGTAAGCAGAACAAGTAAAACAGGAGATACTGTTGCTGTTATTTTTAGAAAATACAATATGTCTCCCCAGAAATTTTTAAGAAGAGACATAGCTAAATACAAATTTTAAAAGTTTAACTTCAATTAGCTTTAAAATCAATATCATATTTGAATACATGGGGTCCGCTGAATGTGATATTATGAAATTGGTTTTATTTTCGGTACATTATTAATTTGCCATTTTCTCCTTCTATTTAACTCTTTCTTCTTGGTTCTTGAATCTTCTAAACATTCATTCTAGAAGGTTCATCATCTCTGCTCATAAAAACGGTACCATGATATCATGGATAATAGTTTTATTTGATTCTCCTTTCATCTTTACCTCCCTGATACTTATCTTGAACTTCATCTTGAATCTATCAAGCTTCTATAATAACTTAATATCTGTTACAAAAAAACTGATGGAGAGCTTGCTATACACACTTTGTTAAAGGATGAGTTTTAAAAGAAGTTGAAATGATGACTCCCATACAAATATAAAATGAACATGTACCAAAGATTTTATTTAATTAATTAATTAATGAGGGAACCAACAAGATGTTATAACACTAAGGACCACATATTTATGGAAGGCATACCGAAGTGAATTTACAGATAGACGCAAAACTGGCAAAATTTTTTAATATCCACAGGGTGATTATCGATTATAATCCAAGGGACATAATTTGCATTTTTAAGAACAGGAACTATTTCCATTCCTATCAAATTTCTATGAGTTTTTTTCTACCTCTATAGAGTTGTAAAAGAGTCTAGTCAAAGATGAAGGCACACATCTCCATAGGATCACATAATCTCCAAAGGCTCTTGCATTTCATTGAAAGGATATTTAATTATCTATTTTATCCATTGTAAGATCTTCCACAATCTTGCTCAAGTCTTAAAGTACAACTATTACTTATTTAGTAAAAAGTGCCCATCTTGGTTTTCTAATATTTTAGTGGTGAAAATAGTAAGATTATAAAATCAGATTGAAGGAGTAGAAGAAAGGCAACAAGGTGTAAATCGGCTGATGGTTTATTTCTGCATCCTCTTAGTCTCAACTTCCTTGTTTGTATATAGACTGACACTGGCTTTCCTAATATATTCTTTATTTCAGACCAAGCTAGCATTTTAGAGAATGTATGCCCACTATAGTACAGTTGAATATATGCAGTAATAGGATGAGAATTCCAGCAGATGAACTCACAGATGGTTGTTAGGCTGTATAGATGATCTTACCTCCAACCCTGCCCAAAAGCAAACAGGAGACCATTGTGGAGCTCCCTACTCAGCTGTTCAGGACTTAAGATGAACTCTGCAGCAGCCAAGTCCTACAAAAACAGGCCTTTCTGGGTGGTCATCCTGGCAGTATGAAGTATGATTCATTGAAGTGGAGAGTATTCGAGATGACAGAGGCACAGATGACCCCTACAAGGTTCAAATTAGAGAGAGTCCAGGAGCAATAATGAATCCAAAGAGAAACTGAAGCTGAATATTATTTTGTCCAAAGTCAAACGATTCTCTCAGCAGGGAGCACAGCATATTCTCAACCCATCTCTTCCTTTTGCCCATCAACAAACACGTCTTTATTTTATTATGCTTGACACCAAACCAGATTTCCTCATTCAATTCTCTGTTATACTCAGGCTCCATGGCCAGAATTAGCATGCAGTGTTTGTCTTATTTATTCCTGACTCTTTCACTGGGAACTAAAATATTTGGATTACATTACCCATGACAATGAGAGTTCTGATGGTGAAAACACGATCACATTCAGTTGCCATGCAAATCAGATATGATTTTGCATGCCAAGCGTAAAAATTTGCTTAAGTGTTGGTATTTTTAAGTTTTCCTCATACATTTACCTTTATTAAAATTTCATATTATCCTCATAAGAAGCCCTAAGATATTTAAAGCATGTATTATCATTATATTTAATTTAAAAGATGAAACTGACTCACAGCAAATTCAAATTTATTTTTCTTATACAGGATTGTGGTGATGAGTACTTGAGCAGAAATCATATATGCACATCACAGGAGCTAGAGGTAAACATTCAAACAGCAAACCTTTCTCACAATTTATATGAATAATGAGTGACAAGCATAGCCTGGGAGAACAGTCAGCCAGATGTTCTCAACACAAATTTCACATTCTTGCAATGCTTTATTTTGGTTTGATTTGTGNTTTTTTTTTTTTTTTTTTTTTAGGTGTGTAGTTTGGGAGTTTTCATGGGGGTGGCTTTGACCTTGAACATAAAGGTAAGTAAAAATGAAAGGTAATTTCTACAGCATAAAATAGCAACGATGAATTGATTGACTTTCCACATTTTATCTTCATACAGAACCTATAAAAAAAAGAATAGTTTGTGGGCATCTGAAGAGCACATGTGAAGGATGAAGAAAATACTTTGATTCTGAATATTTATCACAAAAAAATCCTTATGACCTATGCAAAACATCATTATTAGAAACTATCAAATTAAATGTAAAAACAACTACTAGATCTAGTAAATATTTCTTGTTGACCTATCTCAAATTTTGTCATCATAGGATGCATCAGCAGAAATAAAATCAGATGTTTTTATTACTCATCTACTTTGCATCATTGTGTGAGCAAGTTACCTTCGGTAGCTTGAATGCTGAAACATCAGATAAAGGAATGCTTCCACTCCTATGTGTGCTTTTAACTTGTCAGGAAATGAAAGTGTTTAAGTTTGATTTCCAAATTTAAAAAATTGAATTTAACCAGGTAACACTTTCAGTGAAAAAAAATATTAATACAAAGATTTTTTTTCTTACTTTTGGCTTTTGAACTAAGTGAGCCTTTTCAACAGGGTCACAGGTAGCGATGATCAGCTCCTAAATGACTGTGGCTGAAACACCACCATCCTTAGAGCAAAGCTGATGACAAATTAATTTCAAACACTTTTTACATCACCTGAAAAATACAAGAGGAATATTATAACATTCCTCTCTGTTTTAAAATCTGGAGATTAATGAATCTCTTAAAAATAGATTTAGAAAGGCAAAGCAAGCTCATGAAGACAACACCATCTAGGTAAGTTCAAGCAAGCTTTGTTTCAGTGTAGACAATGTATTTGTCCATCCTATTTTGACTGCCTCAAAGGGAATATTGAAAAGAAAATGTGAAAAAAGTTTCTAGTCAAAAGAAGAAATTTGAACCAAGCTGTGCAAGAATTCTGCAGAGCTGTGTGAAGTAAGAGTATTGTCTACCACCAAATCAGGAATTGATGATCCATCCAAACACATAAAAGCCCTTTGGTGATGAAAGCAAAATCCCCAGACAATCTGATTCTTTTTTTCCAAAGTGAGCCTCCACCCTGAATTTCCAACTATAATACTTAATTTGGCAAGTGGACAGTAGCATAAAATGCATTTCGCTCATGAATTATATTTTTTCCCTGTTCATGACATTTATGCACGCCAAATATAAATGACCGCACATGGATTAAGTAACAAAGGTGTCTTTCCTTTCCAGTAGCACACATTTTATTAATAAGGCTTTGACCCAATCATCAGAGTGAAGGAAAAAAAAATTTAACTGGCTTCTGGAAATAAATAGGAGGACCCATCTGAGGTGAATTATCTATTTTAAAGTACCAGTTCCTCTCAGCATTTCAGAAAGTTACTTGCTCAAAAAGGAAAGTAATTTCTTGGAGGAGATAATTTACCTCAGGTGGAAAAGGGGCAAAGGTGTGGGTCTTGACCTAACAAAGTTTTTAACCCAGGCTTGGAACTCTCTATTGAATGGATCCCAATAATCCAATACTGAAGTCGAATTGTAAGGGCTAGAGTAGTGTCTTGTACTTACTATTTCAAGGCTCTGCTGAGTTTGAAAGGACTGTTTAAAAAATTGTCTCAAAACCTATGTGCTCACAAAACTCAATATTGGCGTTGTATACGAGTTCCCGTAGATTCTCTGATGTTTCTGGAGGTAACTGCATACAGCAATCAGACAGTTTGTTCAGCAGTATTTATTGGTAGAGTAAGTTCTAAAAAGTATTATCTCATTTTTTTCTTATTCTAGACATAAATTCTTCTCAAGCAGCTTCCCTTGTTCCAGGAAAGCTGAAAATCCCATTCACACATGGAGATGGGGCGCTTTTGAATGTTGTGTTCATAACTGCCATTTTTCTATTTGCATTCAGTTTGCTCATCGTGTATATTTTTAACTTTAATTTAGATTCTCATGCATCCATTTAATTCCAAGGCATTCATTTCCGGCACTGATCATCACAGGTTGCTTTATCAGTATCCCGTGGGTGGCAAGAGGTACAATGGTGCTCCGGCTTCTATTTTCCTTCTTCTTCCATATGAACTTCTAGTTTGAATTCCACAACACTACCGGAATTTTTCCCACCCCAGTCAGAGTTCCTTCTGGGACTTCAAGTCCAGGATTGGGGATAGGAGGAGTAACAAAAAAATATTTTCTCATTTTTACTAAAATCCCCTAGTGAGGCCTCTGTAGGCTCGCTTGAAGAGGGCTTTCTATCTAAGTAGCCATCAATTTTCTTCTCCTCGTAGAGTGGCATAAACGGGTCTAAAAAAGTAAACTATGATTTTCTGTACAAGTGAACATCCTGTATGTCGGGCTCATAATTCAAGAGGATAAGTATACTGATTTAACGTAAGAAGTGGAGAGTTGGTATGTAAATACAAGTGTGCGTAAAACCTGGAATTTGAATAGTAAAAACAGTTTGAATTCTGACAACCTAATCTATGGATAGTAAGGCCAGTTTGAATTCCAACAATCTGAAATATGAATAGCTGGGGAGGGCTGTAGATAGGGTTAAGATGAAGACAGAGACACTGAACTTAATATGTATCACCTTCAGTCTAGTAATGCCAGCTTGGCAAACTAAACTGAATTTATCCATTGATTTAAATAAATCAGAAGGTATCAAGTATCTGTGCAAAGCTTTTATAAGAGCTCAGTAAGATTTTTTTTTAATCATCCACAAAGAAAATGCAAAGCATATGACGTTGACCTGATGAAAATATCCCAATAACTGACAGAAGGATATATTTCTACATGGCACATTTCATGTATGGTACTTTAGCTAGCTTTAAGCCATTTTGCTTGAGCTCTATAAAGTGGACCAAACTAGAAATAAAAAAGACTTTTCCAACCAAATTCTGCAAGGAATGGAGAGCACAAATGAGGAAGATGTGATCCATGAAAGCATGGAACTCAAAGGTGAGAGAGGGTACCGACCATATCTACAGTATGGCTTCACCACATGAAGTTTAGGGGAAAACATTATCTTTAGTTACCATTAGATGGATTACGGGTTTGAGTGCAGTGAGATAGCTTCTGCAGAGAGCGGCTTTTTTCTAACAGGACAATCTCTCCTATGGCAGCAGGAACAGGAAACAATATAGTAGTGTTAACAGTGGCTTTCACATATATCGATGCCTCCACTCTGATTACTGTGTGAAGCCAATTCAGGCAGAAAGAAAGTATGGGCACACATAGTATCTATCAGAGCTGAGTTCATGCATACTCAAAAGGCATTCTCTGGAAACTTCCAGAAATATTTAGGAGGGACAATGAAGGTTTCTGTAGGTCTGGAAAACTATGAGGAGGGGAAGCGTCAAAGAAACAAACACTCATGGTGACTTGTGGCTCACATTCTTGCATCAAAACCTGTGTGGTCTGAGGAAACACATGTTATATCCATAAAGTGCAGTCTACTTGATGGTCGGAAACATATGTGACAAATATTGTGAGTTAGTTAATTTTCAACCACTGTTCCAAATCCCTTTACTCCTCCTTACCAAAATTTAAAATAGAATTCTCATTCTCTCTTGCTGCTAGGGGTTGACCATATAAAACGGTTTTGGCCAATGAGACACACAGAATTCTTCTCAAACAAGAATGGTAAAACATTGTGAGAAAAAAGCTTTGGCACTTTACACTAGCTAAAACTATTTTTTCCACCTAGAATGAGAATGTGATGGCTGGAGTTGCTGTAGCTATTTTGTGGCCATGAGATCAAAAACAGTAGAAGATAACTGAGGGAGCCTGGTTTCATGATGGCTCCCTTGACACCTGCAAGAACCCTTGACTGTCAGCTTCTGGATTTTTTGACATATCAGAAAATCTTTTACTTCTTTAAAGCCACTACTCTGGTTTTCTGTTAGTTTGTAGCCTATTTGATTCTAAATTGAAATGTTTGGAAAATATTCAACTAATCTAAATAAGCTGTCCCCCTGTCCCTTAACTGACAGATATTTAGATTTCCTGTTTTGCAATTAGTCACAGAATGATATTGAAACGTCTCCAACATTTGCTGATTCATCTTATTGGTACAGATCAAAGATCAAATGCTCATTAATTATTTTGGGTGCTAATTTGAAATACAGAACACTATATTTGCATTTAATTGACTTTTAATTATTTCATTTTTATGAAAAGATAATGGAAGTGTGGATAAAAATATCTTAATATGTTAATTGACTTGGTCCTTGATAGTTTTCATCCCTTATCTAAGTTATAAATAAAAATATCAAAATTCCACAGCTTTAGAGATATTGTTAGAAAGGTTCTAGTACCCTAATGGTCAGTCTATGTTTTCCAGTAACTTTATGCTTTTACATTCACTGTACTACATTGATATTGAAAGCTTTTCATTCGTATAGACATGTGAAAGTATATAGATCTGTGCATACAAATTCTTGGAAATCAAGCATAGAGAAAAGCTGTAAACTAAATTTGGGGCCACTGGTTTCCAATTTGGAAAATCCAAGCATGAGCAGAAGCTTTTGTCCATTAAACAATTATCTGCAAGTGGGAAGGTTTTTTCTTTTTAGTTTAGGCCATCCCCACCCAACCCCAGGCCTAAATGTGTAGAAATGGGTGTGGCAGTTTTCAGAAGTGTGCATTACCCAGAGAAAATAAAATCTATTGCCGTCGTATTTTTTAATGTCAGTAAATCATCAAATACCTATCCAATGGAGATAAAAGAAAGAGTGAAGTGAAAGGAAAGGGGGAAGCACATCCAAGAATGAGTGAGCCTGACTCTTCAGTGGAAATAGTGTCTGCACCTTGTATGCTTGCTACACTCTGATTAGGATAACATGATCCAGATGGCCACTCCGAGAAGATTCCTTTCATGAGGAAAGTTCTGGGTGGGGTGGATTATTGTGATCAATGGAATAAACTACAGCTGGATGAACTCTGGGTTACCTTTGAGAATTGCTAAATTAATGATGATTACACAGATTCTGACAAATTTCCCAGGAATTTTTCTAAAATGGATGGTTAAAAAAATGTGTATGGAGCTAGATCTTTTTGCAGCAATAAGAGGAGCTTCTTAGAAATCCTTGGGCCTCTAGGAAGATTTGAGATTGCAGGGCTTGGAAGCAATGCTTATTTTCAGCAGGTAAGCCCCAGTACAGTTGTGCAGGTTTGTTTACAGCCAGTGCTGATTCTGACTGGTTGAGGCACACCATGTACTAATTGATAAATATTTTGAAGATCATTACTGCTTTTTGGCAGAAGTTGTTGGCATTGATTCGATTCCCTTGGCAGCCTATAAAAGATAGGCCAAGTCAATAGAGCAAAGGCATCTTAGATGGAGTGGGGAATGGGAAGTGAGTTTTGTCCATCGGGTGCTCAGGAGCCTTCGTTCTCTACAGAGCTCCACAGTAGGTGGTTAGGAATTTAGTCTATCATACCTCATTTTATCCCATCCGGGAACTTAGGCTTTCTAACACCAAAGTTGCTTCCTTGAGTGAATCTGAGTTGGTTTATTCATTCAAAATGTATTGAGATTTTCCTACCTGTCTAAAATTCAGCCAGGGACTATAGCTGAATAAATTAGGTGGGTCATGGCTAAGTACATTAATTCTTTTAGACATTACATTTCATAATGCTTAACAGTAATTTGTTTAAATAAATACATATCTAAGCGTGTTTCCCAGGATTTTATCTTCCTACCAAGAGAAAGGAATCCAAGAGATTATAAGCACAATTTCCTAACCAAGGATCTCTAAAGAGATTTTTGGATAGCATCAAAGGTCCACAGAGTTACTCTTAATATGGTCATTTTGAAGAAAAAAAGAACCAAACCATTAACTGTGTAATAGATAATGCTAAAATCCTCAAATTCAGAAACTTTAAAAGGAACTGTATTAGACCCTTCTCACATTGCTATAAAGAACTACCCAAGACTGGAAAATTTATAAAGGAAAGAGGTTTAATTGGCTCATGGTTCCCCAGGCTGCATGGGAAGCATGGCTGCAGAGCCCTCAGGAAATTTACAATCATAGCAGAAGGCGAAGAGTAAGGAGGCAGGTCCACATGGCTGGAGCAGGAGGAAGCTAGCAAAGAGGGTGGTGCTACACACATTTAAACAACCAGATCTCACGAGAACTCACTGACTCCCGTGAGAACACCAAGGGGGAAATCTGTCCCCATGATTCAACCACCTCCTACCAGGTCCCTCCCCCAGCACTGGAAATTGCAATTCAGCATGACATTTTGGTGGGGGCACAGAGCCAAAGCATATCAGGAACTAATCCAGAAAGAGAAGCTATCGACTCCTAATACAATGTCTAACCTATTGATCACTGCAGTATCTTGGGCAAGTCATTGTGAAGGAGTAGCAGTTAATAGCAGAGACTCAGCAGTTTCAACAACTTAGTATGAATCTGAGCTCCATCTCTTATTAACTGTGTGAACTTGAGTAAAACTTAACATATCCAAGCCCCAGTTTCCTCATTGTAAAGTGAAGGCAGTAACCATAAACCTGTTGTGAGGATTAAATGCTATCATTAGATCTGTGTCTGACACCCTGAAATACTAAATAATTGTCTGTAATTATTTAAACATTGTGCAATAGATGCTATATGTGATTGAAAATAATGGATTCTAAAAATTGGGGGAGGGAGGAGTCTCAGAAACTAGAGATGAAAAAATTGGCTAAAATACATCACTCCAAAAATTATTCTTTTTTGCACTTATGTTTGTTTGTGTCTTATGAGAAATTCTTTGCTAAGTTAGGAGAAGATATTCTTAGGAAAGTGTGGAACTGTGGGATAAGTCAAAGGAAGAAAGGAAATGAAAGGGAACCCAGATGATATTACCCAAGCAGCTTCTAAAATGTGTACACAGATTAATAAAGGCAGATACACAATATTGTCTGCGGCTTCCAGGCTCAACCATACCCTGTCAAATTCAGAAGGATTCATTGCTTCCAAAAGAAAGGAAAGGTTTCCTCCAACACACAAAGCAGCTAGGGAGCAGGTTTATGCTAAAGTTGGGAAGGAAGGAGGAAGAGAAGGATAAGAAAACAAGGCAAGAATGAAAAAGGATGGGGATGAGGGGAAGTCAGGAAGGGCTGAGAAGAGATTTCTTAGTTGTATTATTGTTAATATAATTGCTGATTTTTACAAATATTCTATTTCTTGAATTCCAGACTTAAAGTGATGCCATACCAAATAGAGAACTGTTCAAGCTCTTCAATTAGCCTTATTTGTTAGATTCAAATATGTATAATCATGTAAATATTAAATATAACAACCAAAACTGTAAAATCAGAACTCAGATTATATTGCCAATTTTATATTACATGATATTTCATTTCTGCAAAGAAATTACATTCCCTTAAGAAGAATCTTCAGGACCCCGGTGCAGTGGCTCATGCCTGTAATCCCAGCACTTTGGGAGGCCAAGGCAAGCATATCACTAGAGGCCAAGAGTTTGAGACCAGCCTGGCCAACATGGTATTACCCCATTTCTACTAAGAAAAAAATACAAAAATTAGCAGGGCATGTACCAGTAGTCCCAGCTACTCAGGAGACTGAGGCAGGAGAATTGCTTGCACCCAGGAGGCAGAGGTTGTAGTGAGCTGAGATCGCACCACTGCACTCCAGCCTCCTGGGTG